>NC_053150.1:10157300-10464800 GCF_016808335.1 Panicum virgatum | reverse complement strand
TAATAGAGTCTATGGCAAAGGCTGCACTTAATTCCTTGTGAATTATTTTGCTCTGAGACCGTGCCAAAGCAGTGATCTAATCACCTGTTACTTAAAGGTCTACATCTTGTTTCTATGAAACATGATGATTACCTACGTTGTGTTTTTAATCAAAATAAATGTTTTGGATTTCTCTTTGTCATCATATTATTTTACTATTACACAAGATAGTAGAGTCCTAAGCAAAGGCTGCGTTTAATTCCTTGAGAATTAATATGCCCAGAGACCATACTTAGGCAGTAATATACATTGCCTACTATAAAGATCTACTCTTTGTCTCTGACATAGAGATTATCTTGTCTTGTGTATATCAAAACTTATGATGACCAGATTGTATGGTCTACACATTTATGTGACTACCTACAAAAATCCAAAACTATAATAAGATATACAATTGTAAAATATTGCATTTGCGATTACTACATCACCGTAGTGATTTTGAAGTTTACCTTAGGTGTAAATTCATTAAATCAATGGTTGCCACATGTAGTGGATATTGACTTCAGAGGAGTCTGTTGAACTAGCTCTGTGATAGCATCAATATCTCACATGGACAATGGAAATTAATATTAGCTTTATCACGTACACTAATAGAAGAGTTTAATGACTCTCAATGTTGGGTTGTTTATTATAGATCATAGAAAATGTGCCCTACAATTGTTAAGGCACTACATCCATAAAGATTATCGACAAGAATACCTTGTGAAAGGAAAAATTGATCTATATTAAACATCGATCATGGATAAAACACGAGCTAGGACATAAGATTTGAAAGATTTTCAATCTTAAAATTCAAGCTCTCTAGGAAGTCGATTGTTTTTTGCTGGATCTTCTAAGATCGCATAACAAACACTCCTATTTTTTTCCAAATAGAACCTATGTTTATGGACAACAAGATCTTCGAATATAATTCGAATGACTTGCTTTGAGATTTCGGAATAATCTCATGGTCCATTGATATTGTTTAGTCCATCGAAATATGTTGTAACACTTGTTGTCAATGCATAATTATTGTGAGTATCATATTGATGAATTTGATACTCGACAATACTTATGGATTTTTCTATATATTAGACAAGATTTTCATTAAATTCTTGTCATATATAGATTGTATGGGAATTATTCCAACAAGGAACGATATATGCCTAGTGGACATTTGTACCACAACCACTATAATTACGAAAGCAAAACATTTCTGGTTCTTATGACAAGAAGAGGGAATAATTTTGGTCATCGCTGACGCGATGCATTGATAGTTTGTTCAATTCTTCCACTATCAATCTTCCTAAAGATATGGCATATAAGAAATGAGATAGAACTCATTTTGGTTGTATTATGCATACAACCATTCCCGTACAACATGTTGCGTATAAGAATTTTTCACATTATTGATCCATTCAAGATTTGAAATGATCAACTTAGCCATCCAAAGGGATGCGTGAAAAACTATTGGCAATTCTTTTGGTCATGATTTTTCCAAAGTATGGATACGGTAAGTATCATAGGGAAACGGATTTTAAGACCCTCTTATCTTAAAATCAGATTAACTATCTTAGATTCCTTGATCATATTCAAAAGAATATGTATGGGTCCGATACAAAGATTGTATGGACAGTTCTGACATTTTATGGTTGTAAAAGATACATCTGTTAGATTATCTAAAGTGTGGAAGATCCACACTTAGCCACACATTTAGTAGATAATGCCTCTTGTTATAAGCATTATCCCAAACACTATTGAGCTTTTGTACCTACAATAATAATTGTTTGGTATAACAAAAGTAAAAGATAAATTGGAATCTAGAAGTATGAAATTAAATCATATAAGGACCATTATTAGTAAATTGCTATTGCCAACTTCGTGTTGGAGTCAGGTGGACTTACACACTCCTGACTTATGATTAACTGCATATCCCCCATATCCATATAGTACGTGGAAATACATGAAGATTTCCTATTTGCGAAAGATTGAGTTGCGTTGTATACGTACCACTCTCACCACTGCAGCATACATTGATGGGTTCACACAGGAAATTGGGGATCACCTGAGATTTCAAATCTCCGTCAATTGTTCAGTATCTAGATCTCTTAGAGAGGATCTATTTACAACATGTATGCTGGATTTTTGTATAAATGAGCTTTTTCAGGCATTAGGGGGAGATTAGAAGTACCATATATAATGCCCGAAAAATATTTGAATGCATGAAGCATTTCAAGCTCAGGATCACGTACTAAATTAACTGAACTTTGAGTTCAAAGAATTATTAATTTGCACAGTATTACAAATAAACTGCCACATGCATTTACTAATCATTAATCTGATACAAGTATGTGCCAGAAAGAGTAGTGGTACTAAGTAAAACCACTCAACTCCCAATTATAAATAAGAGAGGGAGAAGTATGGCCATAAAGCAGGATTATTCATGCTAGCAATAGAAGACTTTTGTTCTAAAGTAGTAAATGCAACTTAACCTTTGGTTGAAAGATACCTAGAGGACATTTTATGTCCTGTGGACATTTTTAATCCACAACCCAGCTCAGAGGTGCACCAAAATACTGATACTGGGATATCGGAAAGCCCCGACTCTCGTTTAAGGAGGTCACGATGAGTCATTCAGGGTTCAATTTTGAGTTTTGATAACCGGAGAATTATATTATATAAAGACTACATGTATCGATACATACTTCTCTGAATATATTGTATATATTATTCCAAGTTATCCAGTTAATAAGACCATGGCATAGTGCTTTGTCACTCTTACCGGAACTTGACGAGTAAAAGTTATACATACAGAGATAGTCTTGCTCACCAGAAGAGAGGTGTTTTTGATAGTAAAGCCAACACCTAGACGTACCTTTACTGTGGGTACAAAAGTGTTTTCATCCTAAAATGGATTGAGAACAATGAGGTGGTGAGATTAAAGCAAGACTAGTAGCACAAGGGGTTTACGCAAAGCCCAGAGCATTGATTTTCAATGCAAGTTATTCTCTATAGTAAATTATAAAATTTCCGATACTAACTTTTGACTAGCAGTATAAAAGCATCTATCTTTGCAGTTAATAGATGTAGTGATTACATATGATCACTTGATTTGGTATATTGTGAAACTTCCGGGAAGGAGTTCACATATCCAATACTTATATATAAAATCGCAACATATACCGTGTATTGCTTAAGTCGATATATGGCTTAAAACAGTTAAGTTGATTATGGTACAATCGACTTTGTATGTATTCTTATATTGAAGGATACAAGATTGATTACACGTGATGTTCATTTCGGATTTCTTGGTTGGATTTTCTAGTATTATATGATTGTCAATAATCTTGACATCATTGGTAATGAACACTTGTTAAGAGTACGTTGTAATTAAAGACGGAGTTTAGAGATGGGATATATGATCTGAACCAAAATTTTATTTTGTGTTTAAGATCCAAGTATCTTCTCCCAGATTTTTGTAGTAAAGCTATCTATATCCACATCATATTGAATGACTCAATATGAAAGAGAATCCTATGGTGGTTCTACCTCATGATAGAGAAAGGTATGAGGGAGATTGTTTATGCCATAGTGATTGAATTAAGATAATGAGACATGTGGTCCATTATCCCTGTGCTGTTTATGCACTAATACATATATTGCAAAAGTTCCCGGCCGGATATGGTCTTTGCAATAATTTGCTATCTAATAGCAGCACTATTCTACCTAATGTTGGTAGATTGAAGTTAAGAATATCTTTGATATCTTAAAATAGCACATACAAACTTGGTATAATCCATGATTCGATTGCGTGGGTATCATGATTCTGGTTATCTATAAGATCCCCAAATTCCAGATCATTAAAATAAGCTTTACAGGAATATGGAAATACCATTATGTAATAGTCTTAAATAGACATTTAATGGTTAATTTCACTAATCATTCTGATATTGTATTGCACAAGACTACACATGAATGTGTATAGCTTGACAGAATGATATATCACACACTGAAGTTATGTGGTTCTAATTATATTGAATTAAAGGTCATTATCTATAAAGGTCATATGGGCATATAAACAATTGCAAACTAAGTACCTGTGATAATCTCGAAGAGATATTCACAAGATCTACTATACTCCACATTTCATATATGTTGAGTACATTGGTACGAAAGGTTTGCAAGTTTCAGGGGGAGAGTCTCTCGTCTCTCTGAGTAATAACTTGTTGAAAACATCATATTGCACTCTTTCTTTGTATGAGTTTTTCCTTTGGTTTTCTCATATAAAGTTTTTAACGAGGCAATATCAACACAAGATTATGTCCTATCATCCATTTTTCCTATAGAGGTTTTTGGTAGATGATATTGGAACATACGATACATTGTACTCTTTTCTTTATGTGAGTTTTTTCTTTGAGGTTTCTCATATAAAGTTTTTGATGAGGCAATGTCAACAAAGGTATATGCTATATCATCTAGTTTTCCCCACCGGGGTTTTTTGGAAGATGATATTTGAAGCATATTGACCATAGGGTCAAGAAGTTATTAGACTAAGACTTTGGGTTTATCTCAAGGGTCTACTAACATTGATAATTGTATGTTATGGTGTTTCTCATTATTTTTCCCACTGCGTTTTAAGGAGTTTTGCCTGGTATACGGTATTACTTTGGTTTTTCGCACAGGGTTTTCCAAAGATTCTCCTCACATTTTTCCTGAAAGATTTTTGGGGGAGTTATATATTGTATCGCATCTCCTGATTTTTCCCATAGGGTTTTCAAGGAGTTTTTCGATTGATTACAAGATCATGAGAAGATCAAATTGATTACAATATCACAAGAAGAAGAAAATTGATCAAGGGGTAAGAAATTAGAATTAGTGATCAATTTTTGTAATACTTAAATTAGATTTATGACATCATTAGGATGTCATTAGGCAGTTACTAATTGCATGAAGGGGTCAATCCTAAAGGGGTATGTCCCTTCGGAAATAGACACCCTTTGGCCCTTTGGGCATGTATAAATATTGTGGTCATTGTCTCAATCAACACACATATTACAGTCAATCATTCATTTCATTCACTTCTACTCTAACACTGAGATCGCGGGCTATGTCTCATGCAACTTTAATTGCTTCTTGTTGACGCAAAAATCAACACACTGAAATCCGAGGGCAAGTGTTCGCCAAGCACGGAAAAGTCAACCAAGCGTGCCAGTCAATTTGACCTGAAATTGACAAGAGAGAAAACAAAGTCAAATTCGAGAGCGTATCGGCTGGGATTCCAAATATCTCTCAGATGGGCGTATCGGCAAGCTTTGCCGATACTATAGACGACAAAAAGATATTAAATGCAAGCACGTAATAAACGAGCGTATCGGCAGGATCAGCCGATAAACTAAATGACAAAACCGGTTTTGAACAGCCGATCGTGTATGTATGACAAGATCTAAACTACGAATGTGTAGCTTAGATGATGTGAAGCTAAAGACAGATCTAAACCGGCTTTTGAGATAACAAAAGTGTTACTCCAAAACCTAAAGCCGATCTAATATATTTTTAGATATGATAATGGCCAAAAAGCATATGAAAACCTACAAATTTAGCCGATATCGATAATTGGTGAATAAATCTAGACGAGACGACAGTGATACGCCCGGAAGTCAAAGCCTAGATAAACTCGATAACTTTTAAATAGATTTGAACGAAGCCACAGCGATGCGCCCCGTAGCTAAAGCTCAAATATACTCAGTAAAACGAAAACTCACCAGCAAATCAAGTCGCTCGAATGTGAGGCGTCCTTGATCAACTTGAAAGAACTCGTCGAAAAAAAGAAGAGAAAAGGCGAAGTCACCGAAAAAGTGCAAAGGAATTGTAAAGTTTGTTATAGTGGATGTGTATCAAATTTTTTCAGTCCCTTACAACTGATATATATAGCCTAGCACTATCAAGTCCTAGCCGATTACGGCAAACATTACTTGACTTAAAAGAAAAGACCATCTAAAGATAAACTACTTTAAATACTACAACCGAATCATCAAGATTCTTGTAGAGTCCGGATCCTCTCCTCCTCTCTTGATCTCATCGGCAACTCTCCACCGGCCGGATACCAGAGCTAGCGGATCAGCATCTTCAAAGCATATTCTTCTGGCCCATCGGACGGACTCCATCGGCCGATTCCAACACTGTGCAACTTTTGGTTTCTTCTAAATCGGCCACCTACTCTTCATAAAAATCACCTTCCTTGACACGTGTCAAAAAACAGTGTCAACACTTCTTTTTCTGTTCCTTACATTTTTCTTATTTTTGCTTCATTATTAAGTTATTAATTTCATACTTGTTTTTCTTTACATTTACCTTTTGCCTTCTAGTCATCCCATAGATATTTTTTGTTTACTTATGTAATTTCCCATCTACATTTCATACCATTCATCAATATTTCTATTGTTGATTGGAACATTTTTTCTTAGAATAATTATATTTTTTTTGGAATAACTTTCCTGATGCTTAGAATCATGTTTATTTTGGATCAAAACTTTTTTTTTGGTGTGTGGGGGGGGGGGGATTTACCCTTGAATGTAGTTTGGTCCTATATATGCCAGATTCAAGATCTTTTGAGAAAATTAGGTATTATTAAAATAGCAAAGTTAAAAAGTTAATAAACGAGATCAAAACTATATAACATATCGTATGATCATAGAGTATATCATGTGCTAATAAATAATTTCTTTTAAATTTAAAGCACTTATTTACCACTCATGTAGTCCAAATTTGAAGTAGTTCAAATAAAAATGCTGAAATATAAAAAATATATTTCTGTTAAAAAATTAGTAAATATATTATACATAAAAAACATATGAAATCGAGCCATAATAGATTGTTATATTCAAAAGTTGGTTTTACGTGAACAAACGTATGGAATTGAATTAGGGGTTGGTGGCCTATGTGGGCCTGTTGGGCGCGGGGTAGGGGAAGGGTGTGGGAAAAGAAGCTCCGTTGGGCCAGCCTAGACAAGATGGGCATGGAAATGGAGAGATGGTTTGGGCCTAGCCATATTAGTCCCCGAGTGAGACAGAATTTACGAAAAGGTTTAGCATTTTTTTGTTTCCAGAAATTCAAAACTAACTCAAATTATATTCAAACTTGATCCAAAAAAATCCCACCCCTTTTAAAATGAATAACACCCTTGAGGCCTGTTGACAAACACTCCTAGATAGCTTTTATCACACACAAGCTGCACTGACCACTCCGCATATGCTCTGCCACTGCCCATTGCACAGGTGATTGCCGCCGTTGCTAATTGACCTACCACAACACAAGCAGCCACACGGCTGCCTCCCTGCCCAGCTCCGCGCGCTCACGGGCACGGGTAACTTTTAGGCGCTCACGGGCACGGGGAACTTTTAGGTACACCTCCAACCCTTTTTAGTTCAAAATTTTGTACTAATTTTTCAAATTGAGATATCGTTTTGGAGAATTAGTACAAAATTTTAAACTAAAGAGAGTTGAAGGGACATCTAAAGGTTACCAATTGGCACCCCTATTGAAAGGAGTTGCAAGTTTAAGAACATAATTAATAAAACTGCAAATTAGGGACAGGAGGATCGAAGCGATATCCTAGACAAGTTCGAGGAGCATGGAGTTTATCAAGATGCTGCACGGAGCATATATATGTGGAATAAAATATCCGTGTCACCGTACGTGCGGCCGGTGTGGACAAATCGCATGCATTAGCCGCTGACACGTGGCTGCAAATTGAACGTTCGTATGCTAGCAGCGTAGTTTTCCCGGCTGACCGCGCGGCTATTTCCCTTGCACTACAGGGCCACAAAGGAAAACGGCCGTGTGGACGCAGGACCAAACGAGGAAGACGACGCCCCCACAGCCTGGCACACTTGGGCCGGCGGCCGGGTGCCTCCCCGGTAGTCGACCGAACACGAGGAGTCCACGGGGGCGGCCATGTCACGTCAGGGTCCATCACGGGCCAGGCGGCGCAGGAACACGAGGGCCGTGTTTGGTTGCGGGTGGGGAAAAAATTCCGTAGAAAGGATTCCACGTGTTTGGTTGAAAATTTGGGCCCAGGGACGGCGCCAGGCATGGGACCCACGGGCGGCCGAGATATGCGTCCCCCGCTCGCCTGTCACTGCGCAAAGATGCGCCCTCCTCCCCCCCCCCCCGCAAGCCGCATCCGGCTTCTCCCAGAAGCGCCGCCGTCCCTACTCGCGCCGCCGCAATCCGCCGCCGCCGGCCGCAATATTGCCGTTCGTTGCCTGGATCCGGTGGCCGCCACCCCCCACACACCGGATCTACGGCGGCGTTTGGTGCGTCCGCCGTAGAAGCCGCCCGCGCACGGAGTCAAGCTCGGGGCCGGACCGGCGGCCACCGTGCCGTGTTCGGCCCCCATCCGCCACGCCGGGAAACGGAGCCGCCGCCGCCCGCTCCTATTCGGTGGTCTTCCCCGCTGTGGCCCCCTCCCCTCCGTTTCAAGCACTCCGGAGCCCCAGGTCAGTGCCCCCATTTTCCGCATCCGCCGCCGCCTGCCTTCCTGCGGTGTGCCTGCCGGCCTCCTTCCCTCACCAGCAGCACAACGCGGGACTCCATTTCCCTGGATCCGGCGTCCGCCCGGTCAACCCTCCCCAGTGGCCACCCTCCCCTTCCCTGTTTCCACCGCGCCCACCTTTGCATCGGCCTGCCGCCGCGTTGCCTGCTCCCCTCCGGGTACCTTGCCCTCCTTGTGCTCCCCCTTGCTGGCTGCCTCCCTCCGGCCTTCAACCCGATCCGCCCCACACCATCGATTCGTCCTACCGTCCCACTGTTCGCAACCCTTCCCAGCGCGCTGCCATGGCGGGTGAAGGGGATGACGGCGGCGGCAACTACCCCCAGCCGGACCCCTGGTTCACGGCCGGCTACTACCCCTACTTCAGTGGGTCGAGCCAAGCACCGGGAGCAGGAGGCATGGCACCGCCGCCACTTGGGATCCCCGCTTTCGACCCCAACAATTACGGACCTGCCTCAAGCAGTGCAGTTGCGGCCAGCGGCGGCACCACTGCGCCTGGCAATCCTTAATCCGGGTACTTCGGCGCTCCCCCAACACAACCGGGTCCATACGGAGCCATGTCTGCGCCGGCGCATGGGTTCTATCAATGCGCACCTATTGCCGGCCCACAGTTCGCTGCACAACCTCCTCGGCATTTCACCTCCTCCACTGCACCATGGCATGCTGGGCCCTCTGCATCCGTCCCGCACATGCCGATGCATCCTGTTGCTAGCCCATACGGTGAGTGGTCATGGCTCATTACCTTTTAATATTGTCTTTATGGATGCTACAAACATGCTAAGTCTCAGAAAATCTAGATTGTCTATTGTATGTTAACTTTTACTTAGTTCAAGCATGCCTATGTCGTCACTTAAAGTGCAGCTTGTCCTTCATTTTGCGCTTTCCACTTTGAAGTGACCTATTACAGAAGAGTAGTTGTGCACAGTACGAGCCTGCTATGTGATCAGTCCTCGCTGCTTCTGAGAACTTAGATCTGAATTAATGCTATATCGCTGCTATTTAGTAGAGTAGATATGACTGCCTCATGGTTAATATTTGCTATCTTCTTCCTTTCGTTCCACACGTGCAGGGGATTACAGTGAGAGCAGTAGCCGGCCAGCCCGTGGTGACATGCCACCCTGCCACCCAACAAGGCCTTCGGTGGCAATGGACGAGGATATCTCTGCTTCCTCAGCTCCTTCACGTCGTATGGCACAAAGCCAAACCTGCCGTGACAGCAGTAGCCGGCTGGGCCCTTCCCCCATTCAAGTGCCGTCAAGCAATGAGGACACAAATGATTCTGATGATGACGACTTCCGCGTGTCCTCGGTACGACAAATGACCCTCAATTTTTAGCAAGCTTAGATCAGACGACGAAAAAGCTGCTAAGGCTCTGACTCATCTTTCAGAGAAGGAGCATCAGACTCACCAGGAGCAACGTGAGCAATATCGGCAGTGCTTGGAGTTAGCAGTCGATTGTGGGATCGACGTGGCAAGCGAGGAGTACTTTTTTCTTTCGGAGGAGAAGTTCAGGGACGAGCAATCTAGAGACTCGTTCCTCGTCTGTAAAACCCGTGAGGCTAGAAGGAGTTGGATCGCGAGAGCGTTCGAGCGAGGCCATAGGAATTAGTCATGTAGCAAGTTTGAGTACCACGGATCTATTTGTGTAATCGTGTGTAGGTTCATGGAGTCGATGTCTGTGTTGTTTAATTGAATTCTTTGTTCTGTAAACCATGTAGTACCTAAGTTGTTAGCTTGACTTCAGTTTTCTATTTTTTATTGTTCTATTCTTGTGTACTTGCATTTATTTTTTACTGAGTCGCAATTTTTTTACACTTCATGGTCTGTTTATTTTCAATGTTCTATAATATATGTACTAACCAAATTGTTTGACTTTGCTACGCAGGCTGCTAGTGGCGGTGACAATGCAGAAAACATGGGAACGGGTCCGTCCGGGCCTGAAGAGGAAGGCTATGAGGAGACCTCAGGCTCCGATTGGGATGGCCTGAATTGGGAAGGGGACACGAGTTCGCTGAGTGATGGTACGTCAAGTGATGAGGCAGATGATGAGCGCTACAAGGACCTAGAGGAGTTGTATGGAAAAGATAATCCAGTTTTCCAGGGCATTAAGATTTACATGGACACACGCAGGAGGCGGCGGAAACTGCTGAAGAAGGCAATAATTTTAGGTGCGTACCATGACATTTATTTGAGCAAACAACCATATAGAGTGCCCCTGGAGACAGGACTTCAGTGGGTAGAAAGGCAATTGAGAAATGCAAATTCATGCTACAACGTGTTCCGTATGCAGCCACATGTGTTTGAGTCGCTACATCAGAGGTTGGTTAGCAGCTATGGGTTGAAGTCTACTAAAAAGATGTCATCTAGAGAGGCTTTAGGCATGTTCCTGTATATGGTTGGACCCCCACAACCTGTTCGGCAGGCTGAGAATAGGTTTGAGAGGTCCATGGAGACAGTAAGCCGTAAATTCCACGAGGTATTATCTTGTGTGACCCAGCTAGCCAAAGATATAATTTGCCCGAAGGATCCCACTTTTAGTTCGGTGCACAGAAAGGTAGCAAATCATAGGTCCGCTCCAGCCTTCAACAATGCAATAGGGGCAATAGATGGAACCCATGTCAAAGTTGTCGTCCCTTTCACTAAGGCTGGGCAATATATTAATAGGCGAAACGAGAAAACTCAGAATGTACTAGCCATATGTGACTTTGATCGCCGCTTCACATTTGTTGCTACGGGCATTCCTGGATCAGCACATGATTGGACAGTGCTGCAACAAGCCATTCTGAAATATGGGCCACATTTCCCACATCCCCCCCCCCAGGTACACTTTTTGACTTTGTGCATTGTTATATATTCCAATTAACATGTCTGCCATATTGCATTGTTGCAATGTCACAGTTTGTACAGCAACAATACTATAAATTTGGCTTACTGTTCAAGTGATATGTAGACCCAACTGATGTTGAATTCCAATCATGTGTGACCCAACTTAAATGCTTGGGTTAATTTGTCTTAGTTCGTCACAATAATTTAAATTCACTTGTCTTCTGAGTTGGTTTTCCAATGATTTATTACCTTGCCTAGTAGAGAAAAGTGAGATGTGAAACTTTTATGGAAGCTACTTTATCAAGTGCCTGAATGTGAAACTTTTATCTAAGCTGAAGCCCCTTGCAACCAAATATGTTAACTGACTTTTTTAAATCTCAGTGGTGAAGGTGTGTACTTCTATTTTTGAAGGTGGGCGAATACTATTTTTGAAAATGTCAATGTCATTGTCAATGCAGGGAAGTTTTATTTGGTGGATGCAGGGTACCCCAACAGGCCGGGGTACCTATCACCATACAGGGGGGTCAAGTACCATCAAGCCGCATGGAGACAGGGACCACGACCTTCGGGTACACAAGAGGTATTTAACAAAGCGCATTCTTCACTTAGGTCGGTCATAGAGCAGTCATTCGGTGTCCTGAAGATGAAGTGGAGAATGTTGTTGGCCATCCCTAGCTATCCTGAGCGTACACAAGCAGAAATTATTCTTGCATGTTGTGGGCTGCATAATTTTGTTTTGGAAAATGATGATGAGGATGTGGACTTTGCTCTGTCTTCGGCATTTGGAGGAATGGCACTGGTCGAAGAAGACGAGAATGATGCGGAGAACAGGCGTGACGTTGATGAAGTTGAAGACGATGTAAACATGAATGTTGTCCGCGATGAAATTGCATATGCATGTTTGTTGGCACGTAGGCGTAGTTGAAAAACATGTGCTATATGTCGTATGTGCCATGCGTTGTGGCAATAATGCGTTTGTATCGTCGTTAATATTTGTTGTGCAGACATGCAGTTTGCCTTGTGAACCTTGAGAATTTGGGTGATGTGCCGGCATATTTGTTTGCTGAACATTTTTGGTACTAGAGAAGTAGTTTTGTTGGAAAGGAATAAGTTCTGTACCATGGGCTGCAATGTATTTGTGTTCACCAACTAATTTCATGGTTTTGTGGACAAGATGGTGTGTGCATATAGCATTTTTTGACTGTGGCTGCAAATTTTTTACCCAAACACTTGTAAACTTGTACCCAAACACATGTAGACTTTTGCATGCAAAGTTTTACACGCTATAACCAAATAGGGCCGAGGAGTGCGTTGTTGTAAACGTGGGAAGGAATTTGTTTCAACACAAAACAAAAAAAAGTAAGGAGGTTTGCTAGCGTGGGAAAGTCTCCATCGATCTAATAAAATATCAAATAATAACATCCGAAAATTATCTGCAACACAAAAAAACCACCGTTCGCAACATCAAAAAAAATATTGAAAAAAATTGTTAGCCATCCGTTAATGATGAGGAAAAAAACCCGTCGCAACATCTATTTCATGTTGCATGAAACAACTAAATCTCTCACTAAAGACGCAACATTAAAATAAAACACTTGCAATATCAAAATAAAGTACTTGCAACAATACAACAACATAATATCTGGATCTACTTTCGCAACATCTACACAAAACACATGCAAGATTCAAAAACTCTCTACTGCAACATCATAAAATATCTATTGCAACATGATCATTCGGTGCTCGCCATAGCCTTCACTTCTCTGCAGCCTCCCGGAGCTGCCTGCTATGGTTGCCGCCCGAGCTCCTCTGAGGGCCGGCGTGGCTTACCCATGGGGGGGAGCAGCGACCGAGGCGGGAGAAGGCGAGGGGGAGCTGCGATCCGGCCCATTCTACTGCAACACCATGGGGACCTCGCTGCTCCCGGATCACGGGCTCGCCGCGGCTGGGGACAACGCCAGGCGTGGGCGCGTGGCTGTAGCTAGGAAAGGGCAAGCTAACTGCAGTCACACGGGGCGCCCGGGGCAAGCAGGCAGGGTCCGGCGAGGGAACAGTCCAGCGTAGCCAGCAGAGCTGGCGAGCGCAGGCGGGCAAGGTGAAGTTGGACTGGCGCCTTGTTTATAATTGCAAAATTCCAAATTCTAAAACTATCACAACGAAAGAGAATTTTATATACATGGAGTATTAAATCTAGACAAAATAAAAAACGAATTGCATAGTTTTCTTATAAATTGCGAGACGAATCTAATGAGTCTAATTAGGCTATGATTAGATACTAAATTGCTACAGTAAATACTACAGTACACATGTTCTAATAACAGATGAATTAGGCTCATTAGATTCGTCTCGTAGTTTACAGACGAGTTCTATAATTAGTTTTGCAATTAGTCTATATTTAATATTTTAAATGTGCAAAAATTCCATTTCAAAAACTTTAGAGCCGCAACTAAACGAGACCTGGGTAGGTGGGGGATAAGGATCGGTTCATTTTTTTTTAATTTCTTGTGGTGGAGAACGGTCCACCAAGCGTCTGATGTATACTAGCATTTCCCAAAAGTAAAATGTTGAAAGGAATTTTATCTGCTTTGATTTCAACTGTTTTTGCTCAAATCGAGATACTGGTGTAAATCTATTTTGAAAGTTGAAGTGAAAATAAACTTGATCAAGTCGGGTAAAAGTATTTTTTGGTTTCATAGGTGAAGCTGTTGTTGAGGTAAAATGAACTAGAAGTCGGGTAGAGATATTTTTATCTTCACCGGTGAAGCCGTTTTGGAAGAAACCCTCTCTAGATGTTCTCCTAAAGAGGATTAAATATGCAAGCTTGCAACAATATTTTCTAGTTAGAGTAGAGTTTGTCAACGGCGTGATCTCCAACTCATCACATTGGGTAATATAGAGCCGAGCTCTCTTCTTCTTTCCTCCAATGGTCCGATCGGACTTGCCCACCGAGATGATGAGCTCGTGGCGAGCTCCAAACACACCAAATAAATGGATAGGGCTTCCATCTTAAATTTTGTGGAGCAGGTGACGCTTTAAAATTGATAAAGTTGTATCCAATTCTGATTCAATATATATGAGCTGGTTCTTTGAGAGAAGTGATCCTGTGGTTGAAAGTGATTTTTTTTAATTCTCTAGCATAACTCTAAAAATCAGGATAGAGAATCACTTTACAAAATTAGAAGAAACTACCTTTTTCAATTTCCAGCATCATAGTTCATTTTATAGAATCACTCCACAGAATCACTACTCCCTAAAAAAGTATTTGGTAGAGCTCCTGCTGGATTTAGTAGAGAATATCATCTCTGGGAGCTCTGCCAAATGCATTCTAATATAAGTTTGTGACATTCCTATCTTCTTTTGCATGTTTCTCACCTTGATGTGATATAGAGCTTAATTAATTAGGATTTGCTTGCATGAGGACGTCCCAACCCATTTTGTGTCAAATTTGCTTGCATGAGATCCAAAAGTGATGGGATCCTATAGATCACGCCACTTTTTCATACTTTGATTCGATTTGGGTACGGTAATGCTTCCTACGGCATAAAAAAATCGGACGCCTCGGCAATCTTATTCCCTTCCAACTTATTTTGCGCTTCTCGCATTTCAATTATCCATCATCGCCGCTCGCTGCTGCTTGTGCAGCACATTCCGACCAAAACCTCGAGACCTCGACAGTGTATGTTGGCCACCAAGAGGCGGCGGGGACTGAGGCAGGTATAGTTGGCCATTGGGCCCAAGGCCCGTGGGCCGGTCCGAAGCACGAGATTTCGGCTTGGTACAAGGCCCGGCCCGCCACGGATGTCGTACCGTGCCTTGGCCGCGCCTCAGGCACGTGGGCCGGCCCAGCCCGGCACGATTAGCCTCTGGCCCAACAGAGGCACGTAGGCTGGTCCGAGCACAAAAGGCCCAAATAACATCTACACACCCCAGCCCATTTAATTCTCTCCAAACTCTAACCAGGCCAACCTCCACTCCACCTCTCCCTGCCCACCTCTCGGCCACTCCCCAAGCGCCGCCACCAGCCGGCTCTCCGCAAGCGCCGCCGCCAGCGCACCACTCCCTCCCCGTCGTCGTGGCGACGTGGCCACTGGTCCCCTTCCCTTCCAGCATGCTCGCGGCACTGGTCCCCCTCTCTCCTCCGATCGAGCCGTCGCGCGACAGCCGGCGCCGCCCCTCCGCCGCACCTCCAGCACGCCGCGCCCGCTAGTCGCCCCTCCTTCGAAGCCGCGCGGCGGAGAGAGCTGCCGCTCCCTTCTCCCTCCCTATTTCGGGCTCAGTGCGGCCGGGCTTGCGTGGTTCTACGGCCGGGGTGCGGCGACCGTCGTGCGGCCGGGCTTGCGTGGATCTACGGCCGGGGTGCGGCGGACGGCGGCGAGGCGCCACCGGGCGGGCACGGGGATCCGGAGGATGGCGGCAAGGCGCGGCCGGACATGCGGAGGATGGCGGCGAGACGCGGGTGCCGACCGCCAGGTGGAGGACGGCTCGGACGGAGCCTCCTACGCGGGCACGAACGGGGCAACGGGCTATCGGGCCGGCCCGACACGGCTAGCAGGCCGTCGTGCCGTGCCTGGGCCTTGGCTTCGGCACGTGAGCCGGCCCGACCCGGCACAATTGCTTAACCGGGCCTAATCGTGCCGTGCCGGGTCGGGCCGGCCCATTGGCCAACTATAGAGGCAGGCGGCAAGCCCTCCGCGGCAGCGGGGCCCGAGGCCTGTGGCGAGCCCTCCGGCCTCTCGTGAGTCGTGACGCCATCCAGCGCCTTGACAAGGGGCTCCTCCTGGCCATGAGGGTGGCGGCGTGCGAGGGGTAATTTTCGACTGGCACCAAATAATCATCCGAATGGCACCAAAAAAACTGGTCCTGCTTCTACTATGCATGTGGGCCCAATAGTTGATGGTAATTTTCATGAAAATTGGCCTGAAAATTAGCACCGCCCGTATTCCAGCACGTGGATGGATAAGTTCTGCGAGCCTCAAAACGATCCCAATGGCTGGTCGTTCCATCGATCCACTAGTGCACCCATAGCTTTACCAACATGTACACACCTAGCCAGCAATACTGACTGAGATCCACTAGTGCGCAGTGCAGGGTGCCATGGCGAGCGCCACCTCCAGTCTCCTCGTCCCGGCGACCCCTACCGCCTCAACGCCCCTGCATGCCCCTCCAAGAAGACCGCCGCCAGCCGCTGGCGGCGTGGCCGCACGTTGTCATGCCGGCCGGGCCAGCAGCGCCGGCGGCAACAATGACGGCCTCCTCTGGCTGCCCCGGCGGGACGTGCTCGCCGGTCTGGGCGGCGGCGTCGCCGCCGGCCTCGTCGGGTACCCGGACCTCGCGTCCATCGCCCTGGAGGCGAGCCCCGCGGAGAGCTGCCGGCGGGGCGACAAGGTCACGGACAAGCTGGTGGAGTGCTCGGACCCGGACCGCGGCTCCCCGTGCCCGCCGGCGATGCCGACCCCGGTCGTCGTCGACTTCGAGCCGGAGCGCACGGCGACGCGCGTCCGCCGCGCGGCGCACCTCCTCGACCGGGAGTACCAGGAGAAGTACAAGGAGGCCGTCGGGAAGATGCGGGCGCTGCCGCCGTCCAACCCGCTGAGCTTCGCGGCGCAGGCGGCCGTCCACGAGGCCTACTGCGACGGCCACTACCGGTACGACCCGGCGGAGAAGAACCGGCCCTTCGACGTGCACTTCTCGTGGATCTTCGCGCCGTGGCACCGCATGTACATCTACTTCTACGAGAAAGCCCTCGGGCAGCTCATCGGCGACGACACCTTCGCGCTGCCCTACTGGAACTGGGACGCGCCGGCCGGCATGGGGATCCCGGCCATCTTCAAGGACTCCTTCGCCAACCCGCTCTACGACCCCTACCGGGACCAGACCCACCGCGACGCCCTCATCGACCTCGACTACATCCACTCTCCCAAAGACGTGCCACCCATCCCCTTCGTGCCGACGCCGGCGACGGCCGCAGCCTACGATGAGGCTGTGCAGAAGAACCTCTGCACCATATACCAACAAGTATAATCAATATATATACGCATTATTTGTATACGTGTGTGTATGTATATATACATACATATATATGTATATGTATATATATAGATACCTATATATATATATACATATATATATATATATGTATGTATGTATGTAAACTCACATCACATCGCATGTTGACAAATATAATTGCAGCAAGTCCGGGGCGGCAAGGGCCCGCGCGCGTACCTCGGCGAGAAGCTATGCAGCGAGGCGAGCCTCCGGGTGAAGGAGATCAACGAGCGCTCGAGGAGGAGGCAGGACGGGCAGAAGATCAAGCCGAACCCGTCGGCGAGCCAGGGCACGCTGGAGCGGATGGCGCACACCGCCGTGCACGTCTGGGTGGGCCGGCCGAGCCCCCAGGGCGGCTGCGCCCTCGCCGACGGCGCCGCGCTGGGGCACGACGGCAAGCCGCACTGCGGCAACGACATGGGCTTCCTCGGCTCGGCGGGGCGCGACCCGCTCTTTTACTCGCACCACGCCAACGTCGACCGCATGTGGCACCTCTGGTCCACCAAGCTCGGCGGCGCCGGCTTCGACGACCCGGAGTGGCTCGACGCCAGCTTCGTCTTCTACGACGGCGTCGAGAAGCCGCGGCTCGTGCGGGTGAAGTTCCGCGACGTCCTGGAGGCGAGGAACCTCGGGTACACCTACGACGACGACGAGGCGGAGAAGGCGGCGCTCCCGTGGTTCAACAGCAAGCCGACCCGGCTCTCCCCCGGCAGCAAGGGCGGGTCGTCGTCGAGCAGTGCGGCGGCGCCGGAGTTCCCGCTGACCCTGCGCGGCGACCAGGCCGTGGTGGTGCCGGGCGTGGCCGTGCCGGCGAAGCTGGCGGGGAAGGACCTGGTGCTGGTGGTCGAGGGCGTCGAGTACGACCCCCAGACGGACAACAAGTTCGACGTGGCCATCAACGTGCCCAAGCAGGACGCCCTCAAGGTGGGGCCGCAGCACAGCGAGTACGCCGGCAGCTTCTCCGCCGTGCCGAGCTCCAAGGCGGACGGCGGGACGCTGCTCGGGAAGATCAGCCTCTTCGTCGACGGGGTGCTGGCCGACCTCGGAGCGAGCGGCGACGCCACCGTCGACGTCGTGCTCGTGCCGCGCACGGCAGGGGAGGTGAAGGTCTACCTTCCGCCGACGATCCAGAATGCGTGAGGAGAAATGCAGTGCGCCAGTGGCGATGTTGCGCCGGTGTCTGCAAGAAGAATGGGAAATTTGGATATGTACTATTAAAAAAGGGAACATATCTAGTGCAAACCAAGGACTTCGTGCAAACTCGTGCAAACCTACTAAACAAAGTTTCAAAAAATTCTGAAAAAAATCATGAATGTGCTTCTCAGATTACATCATCTATATATAAAATTTCATGGTCAAATTCATCTTACTCTAGAAGTTACAAAAAAGACAAATTTGAGATGCATTTGAACCATTATTGTTGTCAGAAAATTTGTCTTTTTTGTAACTTCTAGAGTAAGACGAATTTGACCATGAAATTTTATATATATATGAGGTAAGCTTAGAAGCACATTCATGATTTTTTCAGAATTTTTTGAAACTTTATTTAATAGGTTTGCACGGGTTTGCACGAGGTCCTTGGTTTGCACTAGATACGTTGCCATTAAAAAATCACAAAGTTAGATGTATCCTATCATTATCTCACTGACGGATTCACAAAGTTAGATATATACTATCATTATCTCACTGACGGATTCACATGAGTCAATGACATGTGAGTCCGATAGTATATATCTAACTTTTAGATCTTTTAATAATACGGATCTAATTTTTCCAAGAATAGACGGCCGGCCTTGTAGTTTGCTTGTGACATTTGTATTATACTTTAAATTATGCTGGGCCCGGCAACATCCCGTGAAGTTTGCCTTTTGGGTGTCCGCAAATATAAATGGTTAGTTTGCTTGTGATATATGTTTCCAAAACTGCTTTTCAGGTATACTACTTGGCCAAACAGGCCGCCAAGGCACAGCAGGGCACTAGCCCGGCGAAGCCTGGCACAGCGGGGCACAGCACGATGTGGCACGGTAGCGCCGACGTGCCGCGTAGTGCCGCTGTGCCGAGGCATATCGGCCCAGGCACGGCCCTACGAGGGCGCTGGCGGGCCGTGCCGTGTCCCTGGGCACCACAACACAACAGGCCGGAGGGGTGGCGGCGGCCTGAGTGGGGGCAACGATGGTGGCCAAGGAGTCTGGGACGACCATGAAACGAACCAGGTTCTCGCATAAGAAATCTGATTCCCTGTATTGACGTGATAGTCCCTGAATCAGATGCTATCACATTCAGAATCGTCATTTCAGTCAATATCGAAGTCATACCACTTAAATAGTACAAACATGGGTTTTATTTATTACATAAATGCTGAGAGTTTCATAGCTTTCTCCCAATTACAAGCCCATAGAGCTGAATTCTTAGTTCAGACAGAAAACGACAGTGGAACTAGTCTTCTGGGCCTTCATCTTCGGGACTCCTTCCCACAAGCAGATTTGAGCGTAGCCCGAGTCTTAGTCGTACCATCGGTCATCGTTGGTGTTGAACTCCTCCTCGGATCCTGCATCTAGCCAAGCTTTCCCCAAGGATGGGATAGGTTCACGTCACCATCCGTATGCAAGCTTTGTGGATGCAAAAGGTATAAAGAGTAGCCAAGGATAGGCAGGGGTTTCCTATGCATAAAGTAACTTCAATACGAACATATCTCTTCTCACCTCGGGCTATTCCAGCATCCCGGACTCCCGATCAAACTCTCCTTCAAACACTCACTCAGTCGGTACGAGAACTCTCTCTCCTCGTACCTCAGCTGCACAACAGCAGGAAGACTCGACTAGGGGGAGGTAGAAGTATAGTAACCCTACTCTAGTCAGTGAAGCCGGATCAAGAATCATACATATCCGAGTACACGGCTATACATATAGCTTTACACCCTGCAGGGGTTGTACACCTGGACCCTCGAATCGTAGCCGGTCGGGAATGACCCTCTCGGATAACGAATCACTGGTCTACTATCACAAAAATAATGGCTACGGCCGCCATCCTGCTTTCCCGGGTTTGGGTACGATCTCCCGCGAGAGATCGTCCCGGGACTGTGAAGCCTCTCCCTGCTGTGTCGGGGTCTGCTAGAGCCAACACCCCTTCACGCCAGCACTGGCCCTCCCCCTGCACTTATCTCTATCCTCCTGTAGGCTTGGCGCCGCGCGTAGCTAGCTCGGACCAGATCCTTCCTCATAAAGGATAACTGGTGTGCACATAAACAATGTTCCATCACTAGGTCCAGCTAACTCGGTCCTTACTTGCCGAAACGAGCATCTTCGTCACAACGCGTCTCCACCGCAGCGGTCCGCAACTGGCACCCATTACAGGTGCCAACACCTCCCTACACTATCTTGGACCCCGAAGGATCCGTTCTCATAACAGGAACTCTCATACCCGCCACAGCTACCCACAGGGCATGCCCAACAACATGCCCCCAGCCCTCGATCCAAGATCGAGTTACGTTGCTCGTCCCCGCGACATAACCCTATTCACCATCTCCTCAAAAGTAATGCACTCTCACCAAGACTATATCACTTTCCCATATACACTCATAATCTCCTAACTAGATATTGGCGGAGTAGGTGGTCAAGGGGTAGGGATATAAAAGGGGGTCATGCAGTTTCACTCAACAGAAAGTAAAAGCGGTAGCAGATCTAACATGCAATGTCTATGGGAGATAAGAGCAGAGATGGGCGTGAACCAGGTGGTTCCTAGAAGAACACCTGAGCCTCCTAGTACTCTTGGTTCTCAGTCACCTCATCGGTGGCGGGTCCTATTATTTAATAAGAATAAGTATAGGGGCCAAAGTGCAAATATGCACAAAACTCTCAACACCTATTCTATTGTGTAGATCATGTTATTAGAAAAATTATGAAACTGGTTTCATAATTTTTGGAGCTAAAATGGATTTATTATGAATTTTTGAAGTTAAATGTATTTCTAAAATTAATAAAGGATTTTTGAAAAATAAAAGAAAATATTTATATGTGGCAGCCTCTGGGCGTGCCACGTGGCATGCTGACATCAGCATGACTTCATCCGGGGGCGCGCCCTTGGCTAACGTCAGCATGGCTAATGTTGACGTCAGCGTTGACCGGTCAATGTTGACCGGTCAATGGGTCAACGGTCAGTGGGCCAGGGGGTCCAACATGTCGGTCAGTGCGAGTCACTGACTGATGGGCCCCACATGTCAGCGCTGGTAAAAGAAAAGAGAAAAAGGAAAATGTGCTGTGCTCGTGGGCTCGATTTGGCCTTAGGCCGGCTCGCGGTCCACTTGGCTCGGCTCGGGCGTCTTGTCGGCTTGGCGGGCTGGCTCAATTCCAGCCCGTTCTCCTTCTTCTTCTTTTCTTTTTCTTCTACCTCTTCTCTCGCTGACAGGTCGGTCCCACATATTGGCATGGCTCCTCCTTCTCTGACAGGTGGGCCCCGGCCGTCAGTGGCACGGGGATCCCGTGTGGCGTCCTTCCGATCCGGTGCGGTAGCTCTTGCGTGAGTGTGTGCGTGTGCCGGGTCAGGGTAAGACACGCGCGACATCGCTGCGGTGGCACATCCACGGTGCAACGGTGGCGAGGGCGTGCTCGCGCGCCGGAGCCCAAAAGGCTCGGTTTTGGTCGCGCAGCAGGTTGCACGCGCGCATGCGAACCTGATGAGGCAGGCCCACAGCGGCAGCAATGACGTGACGCGGTAGCAGCGGCGACATGGTGCGAAGGCGGCGGCTTTGCCTGGCGACGGCAAGGCAAAAGCCCAACCTTGAGCTTGCATGTGCTCGGGGAAGCCCGGAGCTCGGCAGCTAGCCTAGGGTTCGCATGTGCGCACACCGGCGTGCTACGACGAAGGCCTGGCGAAGCCCACGGCGGCAGCCTTTGGGCACCGAGGCGGCCAAGGGCCGGCCTTGGGATGTCCCTGCCCGCGCCTGTGCGCTGCACACGCATGGCGTGGCCGCAGCACGACGGCGGCGCTCAGTCGCCGGCCATGGTGGGGGCCAAGCGCGGCATCGGCGAGGCTCGGGTGGAAGGGCTGCTAAGGTTTTCCACAGACGCACACAAAAAGAGAAGGCTGGGAGGTGTCCTAAGGCTAGCTAGGGTCCGGCCATGGCGGCCATGCTCGCCGTAGCAGAAGGGGGGTGGAGGTGCGACGCTGTTGAAGGCACACCGGCGGGCTCATGGGTGATGGGGCTCGGTGTGGCGAGTGGTCGGTGTAGGAGGTCCGTTGGGGCCGTGTCGTGTCATGCAGCTACATCGGGGTTGACATACAGGCACAGGCTCGGCAGAGCTCCGGCGGTTGGCGGCGCTCCTCCCTCCTCCACCCCCCCCCCCCCCGCCCCCTCTGCTTCTTCCCCTCCTTCTTCAATTCCTGCGGTGGGGCGAGGGGAAACCCTAATTGGGGCTCTAGGGTTCTATAGCGACGGTGCCGGGGGGTTTTATACGCGGCCAGGGGCTCCGGCGGGGCCCGGGCGCCGAGGGAACGGCGGTGATGGGACGGACGTGGAGCAGGGCGACGTGGCGAGCATCGGGCGGCTCTGCGGCTAGGGTTTCGGGCTCGAGCGCAGTCATGGCCGATCGGGGGTGCAGGCATGCGTCAGTGGGGGGCAGAGAGTGGCAGGCGGTGTCGGCGAACGGTCAAAAAGGTGAGCGCGGAGGTGGGCGGTGCGCGTCGCGGCAGGGGAAAGAAGAAAGGGGAACATGGTTCCTCGGGCGTGTGCGGCTGACAGGCGGGTCCGGTCTGTCAGCGGGTGGAGCGACGCAGGCAAGCATGGACGAGTCGGGCCGGGGTGCAAAGCAGGCCGGCGGGCATCACAGGCTGGGCCGGTTTTGGGCCGGATGCAGGCGAGCATGCGCCTGCGGGTGAGTCGGGCCGGCGCGGGGTTAGCGGGCCGTGCGGGGGTTAGCAGGTCAGGCCGGTTCGAGGTTTGGGCTAAATTGGTTAGTGGGTTTCGACCCGGTAGGTTAGGTGTTTGTGTTTAATTTGAATTGCCCAATTCAAATTAAACACCACTCAAATTAAAACAAAGATTCCCCAAATAAACTTAAACATTGTAAAGGCATGAATCCAAATAAAACCCAAATATTTTTCACACTAACATATATTTTCTATGTTTAATTTGGTTTTATTTGAGCTAGGATAGGGATGAGTGGAGTTATTAAGCCTTAAACGATTCTTGTTATTTTCACTCCACACGAAAAATTTTGAAAATCCACAATTTTGCAACTATAACTATTTTATAAATTTACAGGATGTTACTGTCTCCCCCTCACAAGAATCTCATCCTCGTGATTAAGGTTTTACCTGGGTTTCGAAAAGATGAGGATATAGTATCTTCAACTCGTCTTACTTCTCCCACGTAGCTTCTCGTTCTTCGTGATTGCTCCACAGAACCTTGCAGTAGGGTATTGTGGTCCTCCGAGTTTCCTTGAATACTCTGTCCAGAATCTTGACAGGGTACTCCACATACTCCAGGGTTTCTTCAGATCCACGGTCTCTGGCAGCAGAACTTCTTCGGATACCCTTAGACATTTACGAAGTTGTGATACGTGGAACACGGGATGTACTCCTGCGAGTTCTTCAGCTAGCCATTGAGCTTCTAACGCATGCCTGCTGCTGACGTTTCAGCCATCGGTTAAACCGATGCCTTAGTATCAGTTCAACCGGTTTTCATGTTTTCTTCTCAGTTCTTCTACTTCTGACATAGCAATGCACCGACGCTTTGCACCAATGGACACCGGTTCAACTGGTGCTGAAGAGTTGGCTTCTGCGCGCTTGACATGCTCTCTAGATAATAGTACGGTGAATGCACCGACGTCAATCCCTTGACCATCGTTGGTTCAACTTCAACCGGTGCCACTGAGATTTCTTAACTTGGTCTTCATGTACTCTGTTCAATGCATCGATGCATGTGTGTCGGTTTATCCGATGACCATAGGTTAGGCCGATGCAGGGTCATCGGTTAAACTGGTGCTACTGTCTGCATCCACTTGTCCAACTCGTCACTGTGCTTTTTCACTATAGCTTGAGTGTCTCGACGGTGAATTGGACACATTGGATTTTATCCATGAGACCTAAAAATCCTACTAATATGATGTCATAAACTTGTTAATCCCATTGATTATGTTGTCACACAATCATCAAAATTATATACAATGGCCTAATGGGGCCATGTTCCTTAGGGGGGTGTTTAGTTGATGAAAAAGTTTGGATTTAGTTACCGTAGCACGTTTCGTTGTTATTCGATAATTATGTCCAATCATGAATTAATTAGGCTTATAAGATTCATCTCATCCTAATCAGTTGAACTGTGCAATTAGTTATTTTTTTCAACTACATTTAATGCTTCAAGCATGTGTCCGAAAAGTCGATGTGACGGGTACTGCGCAAACTTTTTTTGCCAACTAAACGCGGCCTTACAGCTATAACTTCGCTATAGTCTGCTATTAGCTTTCTAAGAGATCCCGCTGTGCTACTGTTCGTCCGGCGGATGCTTTGCCGCCCTTGCTACTCCTACTCCGACGGAAGCTATGCCGTCATGCTTGCTACTTGTTGGTCGTCCTCGACGGATGCTTTGTCGTCGTGGTGATGTTCTGGTGGATGCTTGGCCACCCTACTCATGTTGTTACAGGGTTTCAGTCAGCGACTTGGTGATGGTGCACTTTGTGTAGATTTAGATGCTTTCTGTCGCTTGGTTTGGCTTGGGTTGAGTGGAGCCCCCCCTCTTCTGTGTTCTTTGCTCAGCTAGTTCGCAGGCCGTTTGTTTTCCTGGCCTTTTCATTTTTTCTCTATTTTTAGTCCTTTGTGTACTTGGGTAGGTCAACCTCTATTTGGTCTGCTGCAAGAAATGTCTGTAAACTGTTTTCTTCTTAATGAAATGCGTGCTTAGGCACGGTCGCGAAAAAAAGATCCTACTGTGCTAAATGAGTTTTACGAGATTTAACAGTGCTAAATATCCGCTAAAGTAGCTTTTTGCGATATATAGCGGTGCTAAATGTCAAGTTGCTAGTAGATTTTAGTGGTATCGTTCGCTTAAAGGCCCGGTCAAAAGAATTGATATAACTAAATAAACGTAGTGTGGACCCTAGACAACGTAGCATGGGGCACCTTTGGGCAGTTAAGAGACGTGTTAGAGTTTATTTTTTGGTGTTAGACCAATAATGCTTATAATTTTGTATATAATTATTGAGAAATTGTTTATTCTGGTAAATGATTTAGCTTCCGCTATAGCTTTTCGAGAAGACTAACCATAATCTTCGTAGCCCTCTGTTTTCAACATTGTTCTCTATCGATCAAGTTCATTCCCTTTTTATGGGAAGAGGGAAATATCTCTGCAAGGAGCGGTCAGCTATCTTTTGTGTGATCTTTTTTTACTATATATTTCGAATTTAATGTCATCCAGTCTAAAAATTGTTGCTTGGGACACTTATGTAGGCATGGAGTTCAGATGGAAATGCAGGTGGGCATCCAGCGAGACTACCGAAAAAATGTTTAGTGCTTGAACTAGTTATTTGAATGAACTGCCTGCTTAATGAATGCTGGATAGCATTCTCTTATGGGAAAGGTATGTCATTTTTATGTGGGGCAAGACATTTCAATTATTCAATAGAATAATATGTACATCAAAGGATTCATTTGCATAGTAATCCAGTAGAATTCATGCAACGAATTACACCTTCCATTTCCTATAAGATTGTCACAAATCATGTCTCTGAAGGACTGCCACATGGGAGGCTCTGGAAGACTTCTCAAAGGGACAAGTATAGGTACTAGGAAAGAGTAGAGAGGGTTGAAGTGGAGGAAACAAACATACATGCTCGAAGGACCATTATTCTGAAACGAACTATGTCTGCCTCTCTTGGGTGGGCGATGTTTCTGTACAGCAATGCCCAGCCCAGGAGCCTGCAAAACGTGGATGGTTGCATTCGACAACAAGCATCATTGGTTAGTTTCTCAAAATTTGGACGCCGAATGGTAAAGCTCGATGTAGTCCAGGGCAGACCGGTTCCACGACCAGTCTTGCTCCATGACCCTCTTGCAGAGGGAGTGGAACCACCACCGGGCGTCAAACCAAGCTGAGATCGCCCTGAAGATGTAAGATCCGGCAGGAACGATGAGTAAACAATTGCTGAGTTCAGTAAACCAGGCTCTGCGAGATTGTGCTTGCCTGTTAAGGGCGTAGTCAACACCACGGCTGTCAGCTCCGTCGAAGTTGAACCCGTTCGGCTCAAGGCCTCGTGCCCGGGCCCGTTCCTTGTCAGTGTCCACGTCAAAGACAGTGTCGTAGAGACCTGAGAAGCAGAGAGATCAGGTCTTGTGCTCACTTCAAAACAGTGCAGAGAGTGCAGTGCAGTTTGACGGCAATGGAAAATAATGGTCAAGAGTTGCCACACATACCTCCAGTTTTCCGGACAATAGGGATGGCTCCATAACGCATAGCAACCAGCTGAGTTAACCCACAAGGCTCAAACATAGATGGAACCAGAATGAAATCAGAGCCGGCGTATATCTGTAGCCAGACATGGACTTATATTAGATGGAATTTTTAAGGTGCTCTAACAAGGGTTTTCATGTGGGTTGTCAACTCACCAGATGTGAAAGAGGTTCGTCGTAGGTTAAACAGAGTCTCACTCGGCCATTGTTTACACCATGGAGAGCATTTGCAAAGTTAACAAAGTCACCTTGGATTCGAGGGTCTGGGGCTGAACCGAGCAAAACTACCTAGCAAGCGAACATACCATTTTCAGTTTTAAGATTGCAGGCAGAAACAATTAAAAAATTATGATACAGGAAATGTTCAAAGTTTTAGCTGCGATGCAAGGGAGAGACCTGTCCGTTCCATTCAAGTGTCCGATGAACTGCATGCTTGATGAGGTGTATTCCCTTCTGAGCTGTCAAGCGAGTGACTATTCCAACGATGGGCACATCGTTTTCCTGTAACCCAAGCTTCTTTTGCAAGGCTTTCTTTGCAGCGATCTTGCCTTCAACAACATTCTCAGAAGTGTAATGGACCTGAAATTGTTTGAAATGAGCATTTAAACAGGAAACTATCTGCCACACTGCTATGCATTAGCATTTATGAACAATCAGTAACAGCCAAAGAATGGAAAGTGATGCAGATTAATAAGAAAAGCATCACATGAACATTACTTTAAATGATTGTTCAACTTGAGAGTGTACATAAGTGGCCATCTAAGCAAAACTAGGTCATTTGTGAAATAAACAAATGTGCTATTAATAGTGTTCTTTCTTTTCAGTTTACTAAGTTGAAGCAGGAGAGAACTAGAGATGTAATAAATAGATTATAATAAAAGCAAAAAAATTTATGCGCAAAGTTTACCGGGATAAATTTGTCGTTGTACGGATCCCAAATATCTGGATCAATCCCGTTGAGAATACCATAGAATTTTCCAAGATGAGGAGTGATGGCACCATGACCTGATACTTCCCTTGAGTACGAATTAGAAACCTGCAGAGAATGGAAACATGCGAATAGATAAACATAAACAGAAAATAATTAACCGCGCCACAAGATACTTCACTTCTCCAACACATTTATGTACAATATTAAAACATGTAAGAGTGTATCACTCGCACATTTTTAAAAGATACATTTAAAAAAAAGTGTATCACTCACAGTTGTGGCCTTATCACAATATCTCATTGCTTTCCCAATATAATGTGCTCCAAATTCAAGATTATGGATGGTAAATACAACTCTTGCATTTGCCAAACTGGATTGTGCGTAGTTTTCCTTGTATAGCCAGGCAACAGGAGCACTTGACCAATCATGGCAATGTAGTATATGCTGCAAGGAGGAAATTTCAGTGGCTTTAATGAGAAGATTCCAAAAGTTGGGAACTCGGGATGCACAAAAGTTAATATTTTAAAATGAAAAGCTAATGAAAAAGCAAACTAAGCTACTGAAGGAACAGGAAATTCCTGTCAGCCAAAAACTGTCAGGAATGGCCTAAATATAGTGGAAGCAAGTTTTTGAACGTAATGAACTGCAGGTGTGTCATATTGTAAAGAAGGTAACCCATGAAGAAACAATATAGCCCCACTGTTGTAATTTGTAAATAACACGTACTGGAGAAGATCCACTCTGGAGGAGAAACTCTAGAGCAGAATGACAGAAGAAGCCAAATCGACGGTCATCATTCCTTCCATATACACACCCGACTCCAAATATCCTGAAAAGTAAGTGCCAAACTATTATCTTTTGAAACCTCTTGCAACATAATGTCACCAGAGAGTGAACCAAATTAGACAAATAGATCATTAACTGATATACTCCTAAGAATGAGACCACAATATTTAGATTAAAGAAAAATACCAGAATGAGGCCTGGAATATAAGTCAAACGTGTCAGAAAAGGTGGGCCAGAGGATTACTGAGTTTTGCTTCCAAACATTAGAAACGAAACTCAAATTAAACAGAACTGCTATCTCGGTGATTGATCAACTCAAATCGAACACTGAATAGCACCAAAGAAAAAACAGAAAATGGAGTAATACTGACTTCTGATACTCTAATAATCACACAAGTGAAGAATCTTCCCAGAGATCTCAATGCCTCCAACCTATATATGTTTTGGATAGCATAAGCCGTCGTTTTAATTTTTTTTGAAATTTAAAAAAACATGTTTTGTTAATCATAACAAACTTTTCTACTCCAAAAGAGATTACAGAGCCACCAGTCTACATTGTTGCTTACAAACTAGTATCAGTTTCAAGCACTTTGAGCTTTGTGAAAGATTGTCACTAAGGCGTTTACTTCAGTAGCTACTACATACCCATTTTTAGGTTCCAAGAAGTAAACACAGAGGTCTTCGACTAGTCCACGCCATACTTCTATTTCAGAACCACCAAAAGAAAAACTTTGATGCACGTGTAAATTCTTCACCTGCATTGAAATAGATGCATATTAATTGATAAGAGATATAAACTTAGCCTATACCTTATTTTTTATGTTTTTCTTATCACTTGGTAAGTTGTGTTTGCTGTTTGCCTCCATCATTTTTGCATAATATTCAATACTCCACAAAGGAAATGTGTTTGCAAACCAATACAGATAAAACAAGGAATTCTACTTGATATGTTAAGCTACACATTGACACCTCCAAGGCACTATGCATATTTAAAACAACCTAGCCAACCATTACAAGGAATGAGTGACTGAACTATGAGGAAGCACACACATAAAGAGTAGCACAGTAGACTTAGATGCACTAAACGTAGAGATGTAAACTTTCACTTGTTGCTACAAAACCACTGCAAGGGATGCAACAGCGCAGTTTTAACTTACATTGCTTAGATTCAAGCAGCCGTGCTTTGGAAGAATAACCTCAACATTGTGTCCTAAATCCTGGACAGCACGTGAAAGACTAGTAACAACATCAGCAAGACCTCCAACCTATCATAGCATTGGTCAGACAGTATATATATTATTAACGTAATGCAACAATAAAGGAGAAAAGGTGATGCATCTCATGTGTTGCTAATCACAGGAATTTAACATAGGAACATGGATTACCTTTGCAATGGGAGCCATCTCAACAGCAATGTGGACTATGTGCATAGGAGGCTCCTTTGCAACAGAACCAAAAACAGGAATATGATAGTCCAACCCATTCCTGTTGTCATAAATTCCATCACCTTCTAACTCCGAGAAAACAAAATCCATCATATAGGCATCTCGTGGCACATTAACTGGAGAAGGAGCACTCTACTTCAGAAAGAAGAACAAATAAGGGGGAAAGGAGAATTATGCATCCCTGTGCTACATTAAATAATTACAAGGGAACTCAAGGAGAAGTAATATCCCACTGCATGGATATGAAAACGATGTTCCAAAATAGGATACACGCAGCAGAAAGGATTCAACATGAACTTGACCTAGTCTGTTTGCCACATTTTTCCAAGGTCTGTCTGACTGTCCTTGGGACAAGCAGCAGTTTGAACTCTTCTTTCTAAAAACTCCGTAAAAAGCTTAGCACATCTCTTATGGAATTAAATTACCTAGGTCTTCTAAAACAATTGAGTCGAGCCATCATTTTGTTCAGAATTCATAAGTAAACACTATATGTTATATATACATATATATATGGATCAAAATCTAGAGGACAAATATGCTAGATTACTTAACCTACTTGACCAGTGCTCTGGCAGCTCTTGGCTATATTAATGGCATAAAAATGAACTAGAAAATTATTGATACTAGGAAAAATAACCTGGAAGGATCGAACCTGTTGCTTTTAAGTGTGCACCATTTCCTACTGTTACCATCTTCTGAGGTGGCAACACACCACCTGGATGCATCCAACGGTTAAAGGAACATTGAAACCAAACCTCCGGCTTTCCAGTTAGCACTGTATTAGAAGGATTGTAAAGCACATCAACAGTGGTTCCAGCATGTATTTCAAGTGGCTCAGTATAAACAATGTGTTTTTGAGAAACCAGAAACATTTTCATAGTCTTTTTCTTCATCTCAGCTTTCAGTTTTGCACTTCTCTCAGCCTGTATTAGCAAAAGGAAGAAAAAGTCAACTAAAAGCCTCCTCACATTTCATTAAAATATCAAGAATTCAGTATAACATGCAAAAGAACTGCTCCCTTTCTTTGATAACATAAACCACTACAATCAGCAATTAACTTGCAAGTTTGAAGTGATGCTAATTCAAATATGATGTCTTCAAAAGGCTAGTCTGCATAGAAGAATTTTTTATACTATATATGTGAATGTGTAAAACAAAAACAAGCAGGCATGAAAGTTGTTATCTGCACAAAATATCCTAGGCAAGTTCATTTCTTGATGAAGTTGTATCATGCTTTTAGATATAGGATTGGTCCAGCTACGACAGCAAGCGACCAGCAGGAACACATACTAGTCCGAACAAGACAAGCATGAAGGTTCTGTTGCATCTTACCTTCCTTTTAAAAGTCTCCTCCCTTTCTCTCCTATCTTGTTGAAGCCTTGTATATATCCACTGTTCTTCTTCCACCCAATATTCTTCCTCAGTCATGTTATTCAGAAGGATAGCATGAAAATCCTGTCTTGCATTGTTGTCATAATTCCTTGCGTTACCTGGTGGCCCATCAGCAAAAACCCAGTCCAACACATATATTCTTTCAGGTAAGACAACTGGACATGAAAAGACAAGTGTTATCTTTGTAGTTAATGAAGTAAATATATAACTTAAACAATCTAGAATAGGCCTTTAATCTATCACATATGTACTTTAAGAAACCAACATTAGTAATTGACTGCAAGCTTATGTGGTTGCGAGTAAGTGGACTTTTTCCCCCTACATGGGACTATAACAATAGTGAAAGCCTATAACAATAGTGAAAGCCATGCTATATTTGAAGATTACCCTGCTATCTTTAGAGTATGTTAGAAGTTACAAATATCATCTGCAGGTAAGTGTGAAATGCCATACCATCTGCATACCACCAGTCACCATCTTTGTAATCAACATGAACAAGTCTTTCAGAAAAAGAGAGTCCATCAATCCAATTGTTGTAGCCCCCATGCATCCAAATCTCCGTACTGTGAACAAGGGGCCTCGAATTTCTGTTATAGTACAATCTGACAGCAGCCCCTTGTCCAGTTAGGACAGGCTCTATGTACCACAAATTATCAATTGATGGTCGGGCTAAACCCAATACATTATGCAATTTATTCTTCTTCATCTCAACTTCAACCTTCGATTGTGCCATGTCAGCTTCATCTTCTGCCCTTTCTTCTGCCTTTCGCCGCTGCTCTTCAGCTTGTCTCATCCTTTCAGCTTCTTCAATGGCAAGTCTCTCAAGTTCTCTTTTCTTTTCTTCAACCAAGAAACCCTCAAACAAATGTTCGTCCATGGTGCTTTCTATTTGTATCATAAAATCGTTATTGCCATTATTTTCATATACTGTGCAGCCGTTAAAGAACACAAAATCTAATCTATACGCCTGCTTGGGAATATATAGTTTGCAACACCACCAGTCCCCGCCCAATTCGCTCATGTGCAATTTTTCAGTGAAAAATCTCCACTTCCACCCATTGAATGCTCCTTTGATGAGTATGTCAGGCTCGTTGGCCAAAGTTGATAAATCACGATTGAAATAGAGGTCAATAGTTGAATCAGCTTTCAATACCTCTGGAAAAGCAAAAAGCTTGCTTCCCAGAGAATAATTTTTTTGGGCAAGTTCTTGAAGCGTCCTCTGTAGTGCCTGTGGATCCACGTTATCGTGAGGTAAGTCCAGGATATCTTGTTCAGCAAACAGAGATGTCTCATCAACTTTACATTGTTCTTCAGCCCATGAACTCTCCTTTTTAGAAAGCAGAAGAAGAAATTCAGCCTCGTTCATGGAGATCCTTTCCTTGGTAGCAATCCACTGTTCTTCATCCACTCTAATGCTTTTCTGCTCTTCAATCATCTCAAAATTTTCCTCCTCGGTAAACAATGCATCATGAGTCCGAACAATGGCATGTTGCTTTGTTTGGGAATCTTTGGAGTTCCCAACAATTGGTAAATCTTGTATATGGAAACCAACTATGGATTGTTTTTGTTCAGGGATATGAACAATTGACTGGTGTTGTTTGGGCAAATCAACAATAGATTGATCTGATGTACTGTAAGCAATAATGGATTGGATTTGTATAGGCACACCAGTAATTGATCCATCCTGTTTGTGAGAAACAACATTAGATTCATCTGATTTATAGTAGCCGACAATGGATTGGATTTTCTTAGGCGCACCAACAATTGATTTATCTCTTCTATAAGAACCAACAATAGATTGATCTGATTTATTGCAGTCAACAATGCATCGGATTGGCTCATGCATGCCGACAATTGATTCATCTTGACAATGAGAACCATCAACAGATCGATCTTGCTCATGCGAATTAACAATTGATTGATCTTGTTTATAGGAGCCAACAATTGCTTGCTTTTGCTCCAAGAAACTAATATCTTGTTTTTGGAAACAAAAAATGGCTTGGTTTTGCTCAGGAAACTGAACAATAGATAGGTCTTGTTCATGGAATTCATAAGTTAATTGCTTTTGTTTATCAAAATAAGCAACATTTCCCCCTTGCTTATGGTAATCTACCACTGGCTGGTCTTCTACACAGGAATCAATAGTTGATTCCTTGTCAATATCAAAAACTAAGTTGTGTTGTTCCTGTAGGCTCTTTGAATTTTCAGGTGAATCAATGGCACTGTCATCCATGGATGTTGAAGGCAGTGCTGGACATTGCCCTTGCCCATTCTCTCCCTTAGCTAAGTTTTCTTCTGAAGACTCCGCTGCAATATATATTGCTTTACCTGAAGAACTGCTTAAAAAATCTATCTCGAATATATTGGTCCCAACCTTAGCGTGATCCACCACATTCAGTTCCCCCAGTCTTGATACATCCATCTCAAATGTAACTTCTTGATCAGCCCGTGGTTCACCGACCTCATCCACATACCCATATATTCCACTGCTTGAAGCATTGCCTGATGACTCCACATTAAATGTCTCATGTATAGCCTCAATTTCATCTACAACTTCCCCCACTACAGCACTATCTGATGCAATTCTTGACAAATCTACTACAAATATGTCTTCCTTAGTGTTAGCTTCATCCTCTGAATCCAATTCCCAAACTGCAGCACTGCTCAATGCAATTCCTGAGAAATCCACCTCAAATTTATCCTCTTCAACCTCAGCTTCATCCACTACTTCTAATTCGCCTAATGATATATTAATCAATGCATTTCCTGGAAGTTCTGCCTCAAAAAAGTCCAACCCAACTTCTTCTATTTCCCTAAATATTGGATACCTTGAAGCATTATGAAGCGGATCCTCTTTGGCAATTTCTGCACCTGCGCCACTTGTTGACTCTACCACGTCAGTACTTAACTGCCTGTTGTCTGTACCAATAGTTTCTTCATCACAACCATGGTGTTCGCTCTTCTTCGTGCTTGATTGAATAGTAACTTTTTGAGCATAGCCTCTAAAAGCATTGACTTTTATCTTAGGACACACCATCCTCCTTGATTTCCTATTAGGACGATCTGTATAATGAAATATAAGAAAACATGAGGCTGGCAAAATATCCAGCAGACCAAATAAGCTTTCAACAATATAGTTCTTCATACCTGAACTTGCTACTGGGCATCGAATAAGCCTGCTTCTGGCACATCTACTAGTCCTAAACAATGCCTGAAAATATGAAAATGACAACAAAAGTAAGTTCTGCAGCTTAAGATGTTTCAATCAAGATATGAAGTTACTAACAGAACGTTATGGTAAATTGTTAGATTCGATTCTTACTTTCATAAATTCACTATTTGATTATTATGCTGCGGGAAAGTACATACGAATTTGCCACAGGATGATACATCCCCCACCCACCCTTCCGGGGATAACTTCAAAGATAGTAAATAATCCAAGATCACTCTTTTCTTAATCAAACTAGTCAGCATCAGCCTAGATACTCAAAAGTAAGAAACAAACATTTCGCTAATCATACAGCCAAAAACAAATGAACTGGAAAAAAACAACAAGCGGAGAACTTTTTGTTCATAAGCACTTCCGGAAAGGGGAAACAGTACATCTCACAATGCTTTCGCACAGTATTAACATGCATTGCCAGGAGAAGATTGCCCGAAATGGAGCCAATCAAACCCTCCCACGAATCACAGAACCTTGCCGTAAAATAAAAAATAAAAAACACGATGGCATATTCGCCATGATCCCCAAACCAAATGGCCCCAAAAATGGAAGACCGAATAAAAGGAAAATACTATCTAATCAATAAACAGAGATGTCAAGGGATCAAATAGCAAAGCATTTCTTTAACTTGCATCAAGGGATCATACACAACCATACCTGAGCAGGGCCGTTGCCCACAAACGCTGGACGGATCACGAGCGCTTGGTCGCTCAGGGGGCAAATAAGGCTCCGGGGCCGGAGCATCATCTCCATTGCTTAAGAAAGCCTCCAAATCCCCACAAGAACCACACCCGAGTGTTGTTGTGCCTCTCTTGGCTTCGTAATTAGTCTCCTCACTCTCCCTTACTCTCCTGCGGTAGGAACTGATCGAAATTAACGAAGATGCATTAGGCGCAAGTCCGTATTCTAAGACACCGGCCGGCAACATTAAAGGCGGCAGAGGTTCAAGACGGGACGAGTTCCAAACCTCGACGGGCCGCCGCACCATTGCCGCGGGGACGATCCGAGATGGCACGAGATGCAGATGGAGAAGAAGCAGATTACGAGCTTACGGACATGGCGTCGCGGCGTGGCCTCCTCCGTCTCCGTCGACGACGAAGACGCGGGCGGCGGAGCTGAGATCGGCGGCACTCCCCTGGAGCGGCGACCGGTCGGTCGCTCACCCGGCGCGGACCGCACGCGGCCCGCCGGCGGCTCCTCGCTGTGAAGCACGGACGAGGGATCTCGTCGCCGGCCAGCTCCCGTCGTTGAAGGCCCGCTCGACTCGAAGGCCAGGCGTCAGTAGCAGAGACAGAAGGGGAACCGTCGTCAGATGCAACGTAGCATTGGATTTTGTGTGTGTTCATATGATTTTTCTTTTGGACCATCTAATTATTGATTTTCAACCTTTAACTATAAAATCGAATAAAAAAAGACCATCTAACTATTGAAACCGGACAAATTGGCCCTTTAGGTGGTTTTGAAAGTGGTTTTCTATTTCATGAAAATATTCAAATTTAAACTAAAAAATTTATAAGTAATTCATTTTAAATAAAAAACATTATTCAGATATTTTTCAGTTATTCAGATCCAATTTTTTACTTCATAATATTTAGTTGCTTGTAATAATATCTATTGTTTTTAAATAATTAAGATTCAAATAGAGTAATAATAAATCGGTTACATTTTAGAAAAAAAATTGGTACTAGTTTTATATTTTTTTGATTCAAAATGAATTAGTTTTAATTTTTTAAAGCTAATTAGATTTTTTTTATTTTTTTGAAAATACAAAATCACATTGGAAACCACCTCAAGGGTCAAATTTGTTCAGTTTGAACAATTGGATGGCATATATTATCTGTTTTTGTAGTTGAACGTTGAAAATCGGACTTCTGCGATAGTTCGAAGGTGTAATTTGGACTTCTCCCTTTTTTTTGAACGGAACATTTGTTTATATGATTTTGGATTTTGTGTGTGTTTGTTTCAATTTTCTGTTTTTTATTCAGATGGTACGAGGTGATCTGCAGAAACGAAGGACCCGTCTTATTAGTAGGGGTTATCAATATTACACTCTGCATTTTTGCAGCCTCCTACACTTTGAATTTTTTGCACTGTTGGATCAGCATCTAAGGGCAAGTACAACAGTGTAGACAACTGCTGTCTATTTGATACAAACAGACAGGTTAAACAAGGTTAAACAGACAGTTTGTACAATGAGCTGTCTGTTTGGTTGTCTGCAAAGTGTTTAATTCATCCTTTAACACACAAATCATGGTAATCTAGTGCATACATGATCTTTGTAGCCATTTTGTTGCATACATGAGAAAATCCACAATACAATTAAATAATTCACATGACTCGTAAAATAAACATGTATATAGTATAATAACAAAGTCACTATTTGATTACACATGTTGCTCTAATTGTTCCTTTGCCCATAAGGATGCCATATGTGCTCAATTAAATCATTCTTGAGTTGCATCAACTTGGGTACATTTCACTTCCGGAGCACATTTCAGTCACTTGAAATATTTAGCCTCCAACCTGGGCACATTTCAGACAGCCTAAATGACACAGTTCAGTCACTTGAAATATTTAGCCTCCAACCTGGGCACATTTCACTACCAGGGCATCAACTTCTTTAGGCAGATTTGACTTCCTACAATATGACAGTTCAAAGTGAGGAAACTGAAAAGAAAACATTAGTAATTAGCATAGTCTGCGACGCCTTGAATGGGGCAAATTGAGAAGGTCCTCCAACAAAATGAAAATTTTGTGACAAATTAGGATTGAGATAATCTGTGAATCCTCTAGGAGGTATTGGATTGTTATCCCTGCAAATGATTAGCATTCAGAATATAAAGTTGTCATGAATCAAATTATCATATTGCTGAAATTCCATTTTAGTCAAGCATTAACAGATATAGTGCCTAAACCTCAATTGAAGAGCATGTCTGCTAAATTGTCTAACATAATTGTCTAACAGCCATTACTGTGTAAAGGATTAACAGATATAGTGCCCAAACAGATTATTCAAGAACAGCTCTGCTACATTGTCTAACAGCTCAGTGCTACAAAAAGGTAGCTAATGAGTAATTTTTCTGTTATGCACTAAATTGCACCACCAGGACTTCGTCAAATAAAATATGAACTCTGAGACAGAGCCATGAGAGGGTCTTACATGTCATAGAAAATCATCTTTTTCTGATCAACAGAGTATCTAAACAATCAATAAAGGATTTAATTGGATACATTTGGCACAAATATGACATGTTCACGGGTAGAACTCAATATAGCCACCACCTCCTGCGTGATGATGGGAACTACAACTACTCCTAGTCCTTATTTTACTTGTGTTTTCTTCGATATCCCAGAACAAGTCCCACCTGGCCAAATAGGTTCGATGGCATATACAAGTAAAAAGATTAATTAAAGCATATACAAGAAATGCATGCTTAGTCCACAAATGAAACAAAATGAAACAAAGATAGTTTGATGGAAGTTGGCAAATGTACGCCCAAGGTCATCTGATGAACCAGTGCAGAATTCAGAAACTGCTTACAATGTCTGACGAAACTGAATGGTATTTTCAGTATTCAGAATTCAGAGTGCAGGGATCCTATCTTCCTGACATGTTCTGTTCCAGCATTCTAACTGCTGATGAAAACTTGGTTCAAGATATCTTCCTAATATTTATTGATCTATAATTTCATAGTAGAACCTAATGCCATTTTAGTTCTCTACTAGTGTTCCAACTATGTTGTGTGCATTCTGAATTAAGTGACAAGGGCAATGATGTCTATCAGACTATGCTAAAATCCATCAGATATTAGCGTAACAATTGTAGAACATTCAGACATTATCATGCGCTCATTTAGTCATTTTCAAACTAGATTGTACCTTTCATTTTATAAGTTCTTTAAAGCTACAGAATGATTACCATGATCCAGTATATGAAACTTGAGAGTGCATCCATGCTTGAGCCATGGGGCTTTGTGAAGAGCCGCCGAACAAGCTGCCGTTGAAGAAGCAGGTTCTGTCGGTGAAGGAGGCTGGTGAGGTAGCTCCGCCAAATCCACCCATGCCGTTTTGCTCTGGCGGCAAACTCCTCTGCTCTGCGGCAGATCGCCCCTGGACCCGCGCCGCCGCAGCTCCCGCATGGGCCTTCCGAATCTGCGCCACCGGTTCCTTCCACGCCGATGCCGACGAGGTCCCCTTCTGTGCGGATGCTTGAGCCGCTTTCCGCATCCTGGTGCCATCTGCCTTGAGCAGCTCACGAGTCGCCGCCGCCGCATCCTTCTGTGCCCGCAACATCTCGCCGTCAACAACTAGGATTTGGGGGGGCGGGATTGAGGACGGGGGGTGGGGTCTATGGAGTTGGACTTGGGGGGAAGGCGCTAAGCTTTGCGGCCAAACGAATTCGCGCGCACACACCGGATTCCGCCGCCGGCCTCGAGCGACGGCGCGTCCTACAACGGTGCTGGGAGCCGTCGACATCCTGGGGGGAACGGGGAAGAAGCCGTAGACGAGGGAAGCGTCGGCTGCTCTCTCTCTCTCCGTATTGAAGGCGCTCGGCGAAGACGTATTTTGCTCCTCCCGACGCAAATCGACGACCTCGTCGATCCGTTGTACGTCCATCATCATTTACCTCCAGCGAAAAAGTTTGGGGCTAACTATAGCACACTCCAGCATTTTTTTCTTCTCCTCGCACTCGATTTTTTTAGCCATCAGATTCTAATCCAACGGTGGATGGCCCTCTACTGTTCATCTTCTTCCCTCAGCCTTCTTCCTCCTCCTGCTTCCCCCTCCCGCGCCGCCGCCCCCGCCACCGCCCCGCCTCCCCAGCCGCGGGCGCGGGAGGGTCTCGCCGGAGCCCCGCGCCGGCGGTCGGCGCGAGGCTTCGGCGACACCCTCCCGCGCCCGCGGCTCCTCCGCCTGCCCCTTTCGGCGCCGTCGCCCCCGCCCAGGCCCTCCCGCGCCCCGTGCGAGGCTCCGCCCGCCTCTCTCGGCGCCGCCGCACCCGCCATGGCCGTCGTCGCCCCCGCCCCGCCCTGGCGCAACCGGCCTCCTCCACCGTCCGCCCGGCGGCGCCACCACCGCCGGCCTCACCGCCCCCGCGCCCGCAACTCCGCCGGGCCGGCCTGCCTCCCCCGACCTTTCCTCTAGGTCCGGCAATGGAGGATTCCGCCGGACCCCACCCCCAACCCCAACCCCAAACCCTAAGTCCCAGCTCCGAATCTTGCCGGAGAGGAGAAGAAGGCGACGGGGAAGAAATCGAGTGTGGGAGAAGGAGAAAATACCCGGGTAGAATATAGCTTTCCCGAAAAGTTTTGGTTATGTTCTGGAGTTTTGGTCATAAATCAACTAGAGAATCAACACATATGCATAGCTGATGCATAGATAGCATCTACAGAATATGACTATATGAGAAGCAAAGGATGTTGCATGCAATCAGAGGTGGATTAGAAAGAGAAAAATTTAAAATATAAAGAAAAAAAGTGGAAGGAAATAAATAGTCTAGAAAAATAAGTGAAAGATGAAAGAAAAAGGGTAAAATATTATGGGCCGTGAGCCTCAGCATTGACCTGCGTGGCCGGTGCTGCTACTGGAAATCTTCTCTACTCCTAAAAATTACGAGTACGCGCTCTAGTGTATTTTGCTATATATTCATATGCAAATCTTAAATGTGCAAATATATTGCATAAGTAGCTATAAATAAGTAAGCATTGTTCATATTTATAAGTTCATAGGATGGTTATAGTTTGACTATTTACATATAGGTAGATAGGTTCCCCTACATATGGGCGTGTGCACATGTGCTACATTCGTAGAGATATATGCATATATCAAAAGCTGCGTCAGCTGAGGGTGAAGAGGAGTGCTCATCAACAGCAGAATCAACAAAATAAAAATCTACAAGCAGCAGCAGCAGCAGTTTGGTAACCAACCATCTTGATCGGGCATCTTCATGGGTGTAGATCACGTCAGCTGCTGGAAGACTGGAAGGTAACAGATTACAGTGTGTGTGTTTTTTTTAAAAATTCTGCGAGGAAATAGGTTATGGATTTGCAGGTGGAATATGTACCTGTTGGAGTAAACTACCAGTTCTTTTGGCTCACGATCTGAGTCTGCAAAGGTTAATTATGAATTAGGTGTGGTATATATGAGGGGGGGAAAATACCGTTTGTTGAGCTTGAAATTCACCTGCGTAATGTTAGGATTCGTTTGGGCAATTGGAGAAGGTCCATTTATGAACATGGTGTATTTGTGATGATGCAGGTGTTCAAGCTTTCCTTCCTAGGACTATTGTACAAAAGTAGTAGGGAAAAAAGAAGAAGAAGGGGTAAATACAATTGAAGAGAAAAGAAAAAATAAAAAAGATGAATCACAGGAAAAAGTATTAGAAGAGCAAATTAGCTTAAGTAATAGCAAATGGATTGTGCTAAATGCAGATAGTAGGCACATAGAAAGCAAAGGTAACGAAAAAGGAATTCAAATTCTAAATGGACACAGAGATTCCAAATTGAAGGGTGTAGGAAAGAGATTATGTACATGTCGGAGTAATTTTTAGTAGGCAAGATAGGTAATTTTTAGTTTGTAAATATGAGACAGTATGCCTATTATTATTGCCAATCCATTTAAAGTTTATGTACATTTATGGTGTAAATGTAGATGCAGGAACTTTAACTGCTTACCAAACAGCCTATAAGAAGCTGTATATTTCTATTTCAATCCATAGGAAAATGAAGAACTCAATAGGAAATGTGAGGAAGAAGGGGAGAGCATAAATAGTGCATTACCAGTAATGATGGAGTTGATGTAGAAGGTATGAGCGAGGTAGTAGTCCCCCCCTCCTTGAGGCAGATGAAGCAGACAGAGGGAAAATAGGTAAATTGAACTTAATTAGCACTAAAAATAGAAAATGGTACTGAATTAGTAGTATGCAGTTTGGGCAGACATCGTTAGGGGGCTTTAAAGTTAAAAGGGTACCAAGGAAAAGAAGAATTGCATCAGTTGATATTTATGTCCAACCTGTTTACGTCTGTAGATAACAACTGGCCCTGTCTAAGAAGGTATATGAATTAGCACAGAAGCCACAGGAACCTGCACTGACAAAAATCAATAGGAAGATATGATTATACGTAACTTAATGTGACTCCAAAACAAAAAGAACGAAATAGGATTATTTTAGTTTGCAGCAGAGGACTAAATCTAACACCCTAGGAATCACTCTTTAATTACATTTCTGTAGATTTGTGACCAATAGGTCCAAATATAGTAGCATGGAGTGTAAACAATGCGTTGCATACCTAGACATGAGCAGATTAATTGCAGGTGCGGATGGCCATCATCATGACCACATTGTAGGACCAAGGCGCATGGACGGACGGAGCAAGATCTGAGCCACATTCAATGGCGACTGTTAGGGAAGAATGGCAGGAGCCGTGCGTGGATGCTAGGACGGACGGAGCTCGCCAAGGAATGGATGTCGCGGGGGCGGAGGGCAGGCGGACGGAAGGAGCTTGCCATGAGAGGGAGTGAAAGGGAGAAGATGGAAGAAGAAAGAGGAAATGCAAAGAGAGAGGATAAGGCTCGGGGGACAGAGGAGGAGAGAGGACGGGAGGACCCGAGAAGATTCGAGCAAACAAGAAAGCCGGCGTGATGGAAGCAGCACCTCCAGCTGTTCGATGTAAATCGCGTGGACCATTGATTTTTTTTCTGTCGTGCACCAATGGCTTGCGGCGGAGCCGTGGAGCTTTAACATATAGAAATGTAAGCGGGACGCCGGCGTCCGTCGTACGTCGCGGGGTGCGATCCGCGGGAACCAAATTTGGTTCAGCCAGCGGCCAGTTTCCTCCGTCCGATCATTCGCGCGCAGCCGCTGATCTCCTCCCTTCGTACGTCGCCCCGTCCCTTCGTATGTCGCCCAGCCCCCTCCCGTCCGATCCGCGCCCGCCGCCGCGCGCGCCCTCCTCCCCCGCCCGCCCGCCGGTGCGCTTCCTCCTCCCCCGCCCGCCGGTGCGCTTCCTCCTCCCCCGCCCGCCCGCCGGGGCGCGTCCTCCTCCTCCACCCGGCAGCCGGCGCACGCATCCTCCTCCACTCGCCGGTGCGCGTCATCCTCCTCCGCCCGCCGCCGCTCGCATGGCACCGAAGCGCCCGGTCGCGCCCGCCGCGGCGCCGTCGGGGTCCGCGTCCGAGGCCTCCGACGCAGAGGCGGACGCGCCCCTGCCCCACCCCTCCTCCCCGTCGCCATCCAAGACGCCGCCGCCGCCGCGCAACCCTAACCCTAATTCGTCGGCCGCCGCGCCCGCCTTGGTCGGAGGAGGAGCTCCAGGGCGCTGTTGCCGAGCGGCCGGCCAGACTCCCTGCAGTGCGTGAGGAAGCACGCGGTTGCGGGCGTGCGCCAGCACGCGCTCCTGCTAGCACCACGGCACGACCATGCCGCGGCCCGCGACAGCGTCAAGTAACCCCTCTGAGAGCAGCGGGCGGGTGTCCGACCGTAACACGGTGGAGCTAGCTGCTTGTGAATGGGAGGGGGACGGAGGCACAGAGCAGCGGTGTCACCCATGCGGATTTTCGGATAATGCCGGCGGCCGGCGGCGGGGGCACGAATAGGTCGTTTGCAGTTGCAGCAGATGTTGTCGCACGAGCTGCTCGAGGACATCTGTAGGTACTTCCTAAGCTCTAATCCGTATATGCATGTTCTTGGATTCCGTCAGATCAATCAAGATTAATTTAAACAGAATCACCTCAGGAATTGGTTCGTGCTGAACTTGCCCAAGAAGGAGCTGATCAATGGAGTTGATTGGTGGAGCCTATTCTTGCTGGAGCAACCCCAACCTCAAGTTTCTCTCCTTGAATCCTTCAAGGATTTCGCCTCTCAGTAAATCTGCGTGTACCTAAATGCATCAGTGTCACTAGATTGACATTTGACACTACTTTCATTGCGTTCAAGATAATAGAGATGCAAACTGTTATCAGACCCAATATCGTGCACCTAGATTATGCTGAAGAGGCCTTGCACGTATGTTCCTAAAGTCCAAAATGATTTAAGAGTATGCTATTTAAGTTGATCACGCATAAGGTTGGATTGAGTTTGACGCTTAGTCCTATATTTGTTGTACAGGTACCGATATGCCACAATGAAGTGGAAAAATATTTTATAGACTTTAAATAGCTCTATATATTTATCAAAAAGAAACTTTTGCCATCTGGTATATACTCAAAGCTCTGATTCATCAGACAGGGTGATTTATCAATGAGGGCAAAGGCATTCAAAGTGTTGAGGAAAAAACCAGTTCAGGTAACATAATTCGTACTTACACTGATCACCTTCTCTACCTCTTTACAGCTCCAGTAGGTTAGTTTTCCTAATAAACATGATCACCTAATTACTAGCTGCCTGAAAGTGCAGAAATGGCCTTGTTCCTATAACTTGATTTGTACTTGACATCCATATCAATTTATATTGTGTTACGGTCAGGCGAATAGTTGGGCTTTCTTTTTAGCTGACATCCATATCAGAATCATCATTCTGGCTGACCATAGATCGCACATTATTGACCGACCATATCTCTGCAGATTTTGAAGGCATGAGTTGCAAGCTGATCTACAGTCAGGTACCACCTCCCTTGCTATCCAGACCTTTGTGAGTGCTTCCAAAACCACCAACATGACAACCCAACACTGAACGGCTGCACTTGCAAAACGGTTGTACTATTATACATGTTTCTCCTTTTGTATCTTCAGGTTCCATGTCCACGCTTTCTGCCCCAGTCTGCCCTAAACTTCAGTAGACGAGGAACCATCGCCTGGTTGTGTGCAGGAGAAAGACTATAAGCCTGCATGTCACCAGATTTTTCAAGATGCTGCTGAAGAGACCTTGGATGCAACTTATCAACATGATTCAAAAGGTGTGCTATTTTAGTTGATTACACATGAGGTTGAGTACTGAATTTCCAATTTCCAATGCTGATGCTAATTTTTATTTCTTTTCTACTTAAATTAGAATGGATAATCTTTATTTCTTATTTGTTCGCAATTTGACCCATACCATTTGTTGTAGAACAATTTTTGAGCTGCGTGAGGCTGATGACCACATGCTGCAAGATATACTCTACAGATCTTCAGGTATATTGTTAGTGCTTGGCAAAGAACTGCCTCTCAAGTTTGTAGAGGTCGATGAGGAACAGGGAAGGCTTGTCATCAGCAATCGCATGTTCGTGCTGCTTCACCGGAACAATACCAAAAAGAAAAAGAAAAGAGGGGCAAAGCTACTTTTGCAACTCTGCGGGATCAGAGTGGGAATCCATGCTTCTGCGGTGCTGCCTCGCGTGATCAGCCGTGCTTCAGGTAATTCACATGTATTTGCACTCTCCGTCATTTTCTATGGTATATCCACCTGAGATTTCAGGTTTGGAGGTTTCTGCTTGTATTTTTTCTTTGAAACCAATGCTTGTGCGCGTACATGGAAATTGAATCTACCATATTCTCTATTTTTGTATACCAAAAACAGCACCACAAGAAGCCACGTCTCCCCTTATTTATGACCGTTAGATATCCATGGCCAAATGATCCATCCGTCTGTTGCATCTGTCTCTCTCGATGCTTCCTCTAGCTTCCTACCTGGCCACACCCACCCTATCGCCGCACGCCCGCACCCTCCCGAGCCCCGCGACCCACCCTCCCGGGCACGGGTGCCATGCCCGTCGGCAGCTCCTCCGGCCGGCGCGCGAATCAGCATGCGGCAGGGCGCGGCGGCGGCCTTCCCGGTGCCCAGCAGGGGCACGGCGTGCGCGGTGCGCCACCGGCCCTCCACAGCAAGCTGAGGCTGCGCAGCGGGGCCTCACCAGCTGGCGCAGCGGCCGCGCGACACATCCTGCTCGGCGAGCACGGCGAGCCACATGGAGCGACCTCCCTTGCTTCTCCCCCTCTCATCTACTGATTTGGTTGCGCTGCAGCTACACAGTGGTCTTCCCAGCCGATGCCAACGAGGTGGACGACGACTCTTAAGGTAAGAAGAACTGATCCCAATTCAAAGCCCCAATGTTTTTACATTGCAGAGCATCTCCAATTTGGATGCGAAAGATGCCATGTCATCAGTGCCGGCTTTGTGCAGGTGAATTTGGTGCCCAACAATCCCATGGGGAAGGAGATTGCTGCTGCCAACCACCCTGGTATCTCACCTTTGCATTTGCTTTTCTACATATATTCACTCTCCTAATTACAGGGTTGCAGCAGATCGATTTTTCGGGACCGTGCAATGTCTATATGTGTCCGAGAGGATCGTGAGCTTGAGTTGATTCAATGCCAGAGTCACCACCCTCCACCCCAAATTAATTTTAAAAAACCATAGAATAAAGGTGACCTGTACAATTAGTAATCCAGCACCACCCTTCACCCCAAGTTAGATTTCTTATATGATACATATATACTCTGATGCCTACTTACAATTCTTGCAGAGTGACTGGCCTCCTGATTTGTAAATTTATTGGGTGATATGAGTAACTTAGTGAGTCTGAGCTGATGCCTGTAATTGGGAAGCACCTTTGAGAAAAGCTGGCTCGAAAGTGATGCACCACTTTCCGGCACGACAACACCTGAGAAGAATGCGGTGCTTCTATATCACAGTGGAGGACAGCAGCTATGATAAATCTCCTTGATGTGTGTCCTTCACTGTCGAAAAAGAACTTGCTTAAAGTATTAGACCTGTTGTGAGGTAAAATGTTGTGTTCTACGCGACATATATGTTTTGTTAATGTCTTTGAGTTCAGCTAAAGCCCAGCGGTGATACTAAGTGTAGACTGGAATATGTGTGCAACTACCAAATATGTCTTAGCAAGCTAGATGTTTCTCCAAAATTTGCATTCTACATGGTATACTGCATCCCGAATTGCTATTATTTATTTGCCAAGTCTTCATCTACGTGCATGGAAGAATTCCCACATGGATTAGTTTCCACGCTGATACCTGTTCATCGACTGAGCCCAGCTACTTAATAAGTTTATATGGGTACTTGGGTAAACAAAAGTGCAAAACCCTCTCACAGTTCACTACTGTTATTTGAATGTCTTCAATCTCTTATTTCTCGCTTGCATCAATCAATATCTTTGAGCATAGTATTGTATGTCCTTAAGCAGGATAGAGATTATTTCAAGATAGCAGGGGCCACCCTTATTATTTTAGCTTCTTTTCACAGTAGTAATGAATATGGTGATTATAATTCGTTGGTGGTATTTACGATACTTCTTTGCATTTCTGTATTGGCTCATCCTTTTCAACTAGAAATAGTAATGCTTAGAATGCAGGTTTCCTATCTGAGTGGCCTTCAAATTATGTCTGTGCTTCTATGTACATGTTTTATTGCTTGATTGCCCATTTTGTTAATCTTCCATGAATTCTTATTTGTTTAAAATGTTAGGATATTCAATGGCACAATAATTATTCAGTTCAGATGCCAACAGTTTGACTAATCATGATTGCCTTTTGCTGATTGGGGGTGAGAAGAGAGAACTGAAATATATTATGTTGAATCATTCTGCAACTGAAACAACTGCATGGAAATCAATTGCTTTAAGGTTTGGTGCACTCATACATTCTTAATCATTGCCATTTCTATGAGAGGTACCTCATAGACTCAGATCTCCATATTTCTGCCAACCTTTTGGTTCTTAGGTTCAATTGTTTCAGAAATTCTATATGCCAAATTTCGGACTTCCCGCCCCGTGCGAAGCACGGGGGTACCTGCTAGTACTATGAATCATTTGTGGCATACTCCTACTTGCATTCTGCAGGCTATATGTGTTTCCTAAAAATATAGCATGTTGTTTAAATTATTCCAATCAAATGCTCAGCAATATTAAATTGATTTTGGGGTGCTTGTGCCCTGTGTCTCAACCACAACGGCTCAGTGCAGAGCAGATGGACAGTATCAACTAACTGGAAATGGAAAATTGATTCTCTTAATGGTGAAAAATTTATCAAAGTTGCTGAGGTTCAGGGAACCGAAGTGAAGGTATGCTTGTGCTATATTTTCCATGTTGCTATCATGCAAAAATAAACCATTACAGTTGTACTATTTGTGGGCTTGCTTTCTTGCTCTACTCAGCCAAGGTAGTCGTAGCTCAGGGACGCCACTGCTGATTGCTGTTGTTGCCCGCCAAAGCATACTCCTACTTGAAAATGGAATACTATGACTCCTTTGTGGCATACTCCTACCGATATAGAAGTATTTATGCATCTATTTGATATGGTAATATTGATATATAGTTCTCAGCTGGCCCTATTGTAGTAAAGCTTGATATGATAAGCCGTGATGCATTGTTGCAAAACAATGATGGATTGCATATGTTTTTTAGCTCTGTTTGGTCCGTATTTTATGATTTTTCTAATCAAGTATTATGTGTCTTGCGCTATGAATCTTTTTGCTGCCCGTAGCAACGCACGGGCATGAAGCTAGTAAACAACTAAATGTGTAATAAGAAAGTTTAAATAAAAGAATAAGAAAAAATAGAAATAAATAAATAGAAATAAATAAACTAAATAGATTGGCAAGATGAAAACAAATGAAAACGAAAATGACGATAGGAAGGAAAGGATAGCAAAAGATGGAACAGGCAACGAAGGAATAAAAAGGAATGAGAGGTGAAGAAAATGAGAGAGAAAAAAAGAAAACGGAAGAAAGTCGGAGCTCTATCATATATAAAGAAACACAACAAGCTGGGCTGACGAGCCACGTGAAATAAATAAAAATCCTATATATTAGACCGAATTCTAAATAACAGCCCAAATAAAATTTAGATGATGGATACGTTATTGATGGAGAGATATAGGGAACAGAAGAAGGACTTGCACATGGTCTTCATTGACCTTGAGAAGGCATATGACAAAGTACCGAGAAATGTCATGTGGTGGGCCTTGGAGAAGCACAAAGTCCCAACTAAGTACATTACCCTCATTAAGGATATGTACAAGGATGCGACGACGTTTGTCCGGACATGTGATGGCAACACCACTGACTTTCTTATTAACATAGGCCTACACCAGGGGTCAGCATTGAGCCCTTATTTATTTGTTTTAGTGATGGATGAGGTCACAATGGATATACAAGGTGAGATCCCTTGGTGTATGCTCTTTGCTGATGATGTGGTGCTAGTTGACGAGAGTAGGGCAGGGGTTAATAGAAAGTTAGAGCTGTGGAGACGCACGTTAGAGTCGAAAGGGTTCAGACTTAGTAGGACCAAGACCGAGTACATGATGTGCGATTTCAGCGCGACTAGGCATGAAGGGGAGACGTTAGTCTAGATGGACAAGTGGTGGTCCAGAAGGATACTTTTCGGTATTTAGGATCGGTGCTACAAAAGGATGGCGATATTGATGAAGATGTTAGGCATAGAATTTCAGCTGGCTGGTTGAAATGGCGGCAAGCTTCTGGCATCCTTTGTGACAAGAGGGTGCCACAAAAGCTAAAAGGCAAATTCTATAGGACAGCAATTCGTCCGGCGATGCTATACGGTGCTGAATGTTGGCCTACAAAAAGGCGACATGTCCAGCAACTGAGTGTAGCAGAGATGCGGATGTTGCGGTGGTTTTGCGGGCACACAAGGAGGGATAGAGTCCGGAATGAAGTTATTCGGGATAGGGTCGGAGTGGCACCAATTGAGGAGAAACTTACCCAGCATCGGCTGAGATGGTTTGGACATGTCCAACGAAGGCCTCCTGAGGCGCCGGTGCGTAATGGGGTTCTTGAGCGGGTCGACAATGTAAAGAGGGGTAGAGGTAGACCTAAACTGACGTGGGATGAGTCGGTTAAGAGAGACCTTAAGGATTGGAATATCTCTAAAGAGATAGCTTTGGATAGGAGCGCTTGGAGACTAACTATCAATGTGCCTGAACCTTGAACTTATTTCTTTCGGATTTCATCTCTAGCCTACCCCAACTTGCTTGGGAAAAAAGGCTATGGTGTTGTTGTTGTATACGTTATTGGGCTAAATGTAATTAAGAATGGTCCAATCATATCTTCAGACGATGGATTTACGCGATGCATATCCTTTCCGTGTGCGGCAGCGCGCCGTCGAGGAAAAACGAGGACGAGGGCTAATAGACTCCGAACAACATGCAAAGCACGCCGCAACCCGCCAACCCCAACGTGGGCTAATGGACTCCCATCAACCTCAAACGGTCAAACCGCATGGAGTTTTTTTTATTTTTTTTATTTATCAAAAATATATACTGAAATATTTTTTTTAAATTTGTCATCCTACCGCCAGTTCGTTCGGCGGGAACTGGCTACCGCCACATGAATTGGCGGTATGTGGGCTGGGTCACGGCCCATTCAACATACCGCCAGATGATCCGGCGGTAGCCCGTTACCGCCGGACGAACTGGCGGCAGGAGGTACCGCAGTGGCACACCCGGCTATAGCCGTCCTGTAGAGGGCCCAGTAATATTTCGCCAATTGAAACGGTGATTGGAGGTGTCGCCAATTGAATTGGCGATAGTTTTTAGCTCACCTGCCAGCCAATATTCTTTAGCTAAAAACTGTACCAGCAGCCTGTCTGTGCCCTTTGAGTCTATAGCCGCCACTTGTTGGTTTCCTGGATCTATTATTCTTGTGTTTTTCCTAGTTTAACAACATCTTTTTCTTAGCGCTGTTCCCAACCATTCTTTCTTCGAAATCATTTAGCTCCGGGCCGGAACCATAATTCCTTGAAAAAGGAATGCAATTGCCGCGCCCGCCTGCTGGCAGGGCGAATCGAAGTTATCTTCCGGTCAACTGTCCTCCCAGTCAAGTGCAAAAAACACAGTGGAATCACGCAACGCACGCAGCTGGCCGCAGCCTCTCCCATTCTCAACACGCCACATATTTAACTGAAGCAGCAAGTCTTTCCAGTAATCTCCATATACCTTCCATTGGTCTCTGGCAAGCCAGCCTCACACAGGTCTAACATTTTTTTAGCGGATCGGACGTCCGAAAATAACAGCGGTTCGGACGTCCGAAAATATTGAAAGAAGGTTTTGATGTACGAACATCGTAGTAGGCAAACAATCTGCATTTGGGGAGAGGGCAGTCCGTCAAGTAATGTTCGGTCCGTACTATCTAGCGTAGTGTCGGATCCTATGGTCGGACGGTCCGCCGCTGTAACGAATATTTGTTTAGAAACTTTATTGATTGTGGTGACCAATTGTGCAAATAGTTGATCGATTTTTTTCTATTTTTCAGAGTACTAGTATGATATTTTTCCAATGCCGGATGATGCACAATTTTATTAGAAAGGAGAACAACATCCATAATACCACGAGTACACATGAAAAGCACGGAAGAAAAAACAATACATAGGAAGCGAAAAGAGGCTTCCGAAACAAACACGCAACATATTGGTAGGTAACAAACATAACTTATTCTGATAGTAGGATTGATCCGAATGAAATGGACCAGTACAACATCCATCATTCACGGCCAGTACCCTTATCACGTCCAGCCCGTTCTGCTTTCTCGCGCTCGCACTTGCGTACATCATCATCCACCTTCTTCAACCACGCCATATATTGCTGATCACGACGAGTGATCCACGTGTCAATCCACTCATGAAAATGACACCAATGAGTGTGCGTCTCATCACCTGCGTGCTTTCATAAACAAGAAACGAAACAAAATTATTATAAAAAAAATAAAAAAAACACTAGCCAAATATAATTAAAAAATATATATCTATACATGTGATATTGCACCTGCTTTTTGCACTTCCTCAATATTCTTACAAGACCAATATCTTTGGCCAAAAGTCTCGCATTCATGAGATACGTTGGGAACACAACGCATCTCGCAATAGCAATAGGGTGGCGCTTCACCTTTAGGCCATACCTTGCAATCTGTAATACATCTATTTGGATCGTTTGGACGTGGTCCTAAATTGGCCTCCATTTCCTGACGCAAAGCTGCCCAAGATGAAGAGCTCATAATGGTTTGTTCGGGCTACCCTGAAAATATGTTGAAGGTAAATTGCACGTACTCTCGGCAAGCACATCCTCGCAAGTTATACACGAAGGGCTGCCAGCATCGTCCTTTGAAATAGTGACGGAGTCACGAGATGCACTCACTGGTCCACACTGCTGCCCTTCGCACTTTAAGGATGGACATGACCACTCACTGCTCAACACTGCTGCCCTCTCACTTTAAACACGGAAATGACCAGTAGCTGCTCCACCCTGTTGACCTAAAAAATTATACATGAAGGGCTGCCAGCATCGTCCTTTGAAATAGCGACGGAGTCACGAGATGCCCTCACTGGTCGACACTGTTGCCCTTTGCACTTTAAGGACGGACATGACCACTCACTGCTCAACACTGCTGCCCTCTCACTTTAAACACGAAAATGACCAGTCGCTGCTCCACCCTGCTGACCTCGCAATTTATACACGAAGGGCTGCCAGCATCGTCCTTTGAAATAGCGACGGAGTCACGAGATGCCCTCACTGCTCCACACTGCTTGTCACACCCGGTTTATGAAGGCAAACCGAATGCATCTCATATGTGCGCCAGGATCAGTTTACACACATATGATTAAACATAAAGTGAATATCACAACTAATGCAAACGTAAAGAGAGTATTAAAGACTTTATTACAAAACCGAAAGTCTAAGACGAATAAATAAACGTCTATAGAGTAGCAGCGGAATCTTCTTCAGCACAGGCAGATGACTGGGAGACATACGCCTAGAAATCCTCGAAGTCTTCTGGAAACTCCGGACAGTTGTTATTACGGTCTGAGCAGCAAGTATGCAAGGGTGAGTACACTTATGGTTGGTACTCAACAAGTGGTAGGGAAACAAATATAATATATGCAAGGCTAAATCAAGGAATAGCTGACACGGTTTAACTGCACTCAGCAATTTTAGTTGATCATGTTTTATTAGCAAGCATTAGCTAGATATAAGTATATACCATTAAACCCACAAGTTAAGCATATATAAAGATAAACAACAATTAACCATAAATTAGAGCAACGATTTAGATCAACTTCAAGTTCAATTATCATGTGAGGGTCCAAGCCGCTCTTGACCGTGAGCACGGCTAACCGGTTAGTTTTACACTCTGCAGAGGTTGTACACTTTCACCACAATTCGTGTTTCCCATGTCGCCCGGGTTTGCAAAGCCCTTAAACACTTCCTTTGGTGAGTGGCTAGGGATTCACTACGAGGCTTTTCCAAAGAATCACTATATGTACGCACTGATCCCTTTTTCTGCGGTACCTCAGAAGACGAAGCTTCCTTCACCCGCTCCTCAAAGCACGGTAACCCAAAAAAATATCCACCAATCAAACGCCCCAGCACGACATATAGATCATCTAGTTACTTAGCCAAGACCAGAGCCATATAGTATTGTGGTTGCACTGTTTTCTTGGGTGGTTCTCCATGTTCCAATTAAATCATATATTCTTGATTAACAACATTAAGCATCATGAACATGGAATAAAATAAGTATAACATTTGTATCATCATTAACCAACCATTACCCAAGGTATAGCAACTAGCATAGCTACCCAACATGAAATTAAACCCAAGTTGATCAAGGAATAAGGTAAACAAGACTAGGCATGTCCTTAACTCGGTTCCCATCATATTATAGACACATGCATGAACATAAAAGTAAATGTGATAGTTTTGGTGATTTCATGGGTCAAAAATATGGTCAAGGGTCCACTTGCCTTCCTCAAACTGCTGCTGGTCCGGTCCTCCGAAGCCTTGATCTTGCTGCTGCTCCTCGAACTGCGGATCGTCTATCGCATCACACACGCACATGCAAGCAAACAAGTACAAACAATAAGAAACAGTACACCAGACAATAAAAACAGTACAAAAAGAGATTACTAAACTATTCTACTCGTTGCAAGGATCGCGTGAGCGTAAAGATCATCGAAAACGAATCTAAAACGAGAAAGTTATGGCTAAAACAAGACCTAAGGGCTAGATCGCAATTAAACCTTATACGCAGGGGCTAGATCATAAAAACAGGGGCTGTTTCGTAAATACTTTTCAAGTGAATAGGACGGCGGTTAATTTTGGAAAAACAGAGGGGCTTAAGTGCAAAAAGACCATGGTTGACCGGTATCTGATTAGTTGACTGGGATCCGATCTAATTTGGACCGTCCGATTTAGATCTGACGGCCGCAAGCGGGTCGAGGCTGAGCAGCGGCGCTGGCGGCGGCGCATAGTGCCGGCGGCGAGACTGAGGCGGCGGCGCGCGGCGGCGGGACGGCCGGAGTAGGCCAAAACAGCCGTCCGGGGCTCGTTTGGCTCGGGTCTTGGACTGGAAGCGCGCGCGCGAGCACGCGAACTCGATGACGGGGCTTGTGCGGGACATAGGCGAGTGGAGCGGCGGCGCCGGCGAGCTAAAGCGGGCGAAGCGGAGCGAGAAGGAGAAGAAAAACAGGCCGGTGAGCCTCACTACCTCGGTGCGAAACTCCTGAAGGGCTTGAAGTCGACAGGGACGCGTTGGAACGGCGGCGTCACGGAGGACTCCGAGCTCCAACAATGGCGGCGGCGCGGGAGCTAGGTTTTCGCGAAGGTGGCGGCTGCGGCTTCGGTTTGGGGTTTCCAGGGGTCTAGGGTTCCTTTTATAGGGGCGGAGCACGGACCTTGGCATGCGGGCCCAAGAGGGACTCGGCGGCGCGCGCGCGGGGATCTCGGTCGGTTTCGAGCTGGAGTCCGGCTCGGACCCGAGAGGAAGACGGTCCCGACGTGCGGGACCCGCCTGGCAGTGAAACAGGGAGGGGGAAGGGGCGCTGGGCCGGAACGGGGAAAAGGCCGGCGGGGAGGGAAGGCTGGGATGCCGGTTGGGCCGAAACAAAAAAGGAAACGGGCCGCAGAGAAAAATGAGAAAACAAGAAAAAGAAAAAGTGGGCCGGGCTGAAAGGGGTGAGGGAAAAAAAAGAGTTTTCCAATTTCAGAAAAGGTTTTCAAACAATTTCAATTCAAATTCAAACTCAAAGATTTGAATTTCAGTTGAACAACAAGCAAATAAAAATGCAAACCAGCATGGGATGCACACACCTATTTTCCTTATATTTATTTTATGGCTAAATAATTTATTTAAGCTTGCGATAAATGCTCTAAATTCAAGATAAAATAAATAGAACCTTATCGAACCTACAAAAAAACTAATTGAATTTATTTAGGTTCCTAATTCGAAAATACGGGTGTTACAAACCTACCCCCCTTAAAAGGAATCTCGTCCTCGAGATTCGGCTAGGCTAGCAAAGAGCTGAGGGAATTCTGCCTGTAACTCATCTTCTCTTTCCCAAGTAGCCTCGTCCTCTGCATGATGACTCCACTGAACCTTACACATCCGTATCCTCTTACTCCGAGTAATCCTCTCTAATGTGTCCAGAATTTTGACCGGATACTCAGTATAAGTCAAATCATCTTGCACATTCAGTTCCTCCAGGGGCAATTTCTCATCTGGCACCCTCAAACACTTTCTCAACTGAGATATATGGAACACATTGTGCACATCGGATAATCGGGCCGGTAGTTCTAGCTCATAAGCTACTTCACCCCTCCGGGCCAAGATCTTGAATGGTCCGATGTAACGAGGTGACAACTTCCCCTTAACTTTGAATCTGCGCAAACCTCTGATAGGGGACACTTTGAGATACACAAAATCTCCTTCTTCAAAGATCAACTCTCTACGTCCCTTGTCTGCATAGCTCTTCTGCCTCGACTGTGCCACTTTTAGATTCTCTCTTACAATCTGTACTTGTCGTTCGGCCTCTTTGATGATCTCTGGGCCGAATAACTGGCTTTCTCCCGTCTCACTCCAATATAATGGAGTTCTGCACTTCCTTCCATATAGTGCCTCAAACGGTGCCATCTTCAAGCTGGCCTGGTAACTATTGTTGTATGAAAACTCTGCGTACGGCAAGCTCTTATCCCAACTTCCTCCGTGCTTTAGAGCACAAGCTCTAAGCATATCCTCTAACACCTGATTGGTCCTTTCTGTCTGCCTATCCGTCTGCGGGTGGTAAGCTGAGCTGAAGTTCAACTTTGTATCCATTGATTCATGTAACTTCTGCCAAAACCGAGACGTGAACTGAGTACCTCTATCGGACACAATCTTCTTAGGTACCCCATGTAAGCAGACAATCCTGGATATGTATAGCTCTGCCAGTTTGGCTCCCGAGTAAGTAGTCTTCACTGGAATGAAGTGAGCTACCTTTGTCAACCTATCCACTATAACCCATATGGAATCATAGCCATCCTTTGTATGTGGTAACCCCACAATAAAATCCATACCGATTTCTTCCCATTTCCATTCTGGTATTTTCAATGGTTGCAACAAACCGGCTGGTCTCTGATGTTCTGCCTTGACTCTCTGACACACATCACATATGGCCACGTGAGCTGCAACATCACGCTTCATGCCATACCACCAATACCTTTCTTTCAAATCCTGGTACATCTTGGTGCTACCTGGGTGAATCGAATAGGCTGAATCATGGGCTTCCTTTAGAATCTTCTCTCGCAGATGATCCACCTCTGGCACACATATCCTCTTTCTGAACCACACGGTTCCATGTTCATCCTCAGTAAAATCAGGTACCTTGCCTTTTGTTATCAGCTCCTTGATCTCCTTGATTTTATCATCTTCAAGCTGACCCTTCCGTATTTCTTGTTCAAGAGTCGGCTCGACTTCTATAGTGATTCCCTCAGTATGACCAACAAAACCAAGGTTGAGTTTCTCAAACTCCCAACACAATTCTTGAGGCATCTGCCTAACTCTCATTGCATTTACGTGGTTCTTGCGGCTCAAAGCATCTGCAACCACATTAGCCTTTCCGGGGTGATAGTGTATCTCCAAATCATAATCCTTTATGAGCTCTAACCATCTTCTCTGTCTCAAGTTGAGGTCATTCTGAGTGAATATGTACTTCAGACTCTTGTGGTCTGTGTAGATCTGACACCTGTGTCCCAACAAATAGTGTCTCCATATCTTCAAGGCATGCACCACGGCTGCTAACTCCAAATCATGAGTGGGGTAGTTCTGCTCATGCTTCCTTAACTGTCGAGACGCATAAGCAATCACATGTCCCTCTTGCATTAGCACACAACCAAGTCCCTGACGAGATGCATCACAATATATATCAAAACTCTTGTGAATGTCTGGCATAGCCAACACGGGAGCTGTAGTCAGCCGCTTCTTTAATTCTTCAAAACTGGCTTGGCACTCCTCTGACCATACAAACTCTTTTCCTTTCTCCAGTAGTGAGGTAAGGGGTTTCACTATCTTGGAGAAGCCTTCTATAAATCTTCTGTAGTAGCCTGCGAGTCCTAAGAAACTCCGGATTTCTGACACTGTCTGAGGTGGTTCCCACTTCAACACATCTCTGACCTTGCTGGGATCAACTGCAATTCCTCCATCTGTGATGACATGACCAAGAAACGAAACCTCTTTCAACCAGAATTCACATTTGCTGAGCTTGGCATACAACTGATGCTCCCTGAGCTTCTGCAAAACAAGCCTCAAGTGTTCCTCATGTTCCTCCTCATTCTTGGAGTACACCAAAATATCATCGATGAATACCACTACGAACTTGTCGAGATACTCCATAAACACATTATTCATCAAGTACATAAAGTAAGCTGGTGCATTGGTCAACCCGAATGACATGACCGTATATTCATATAACCCATATCTGGTAGTGAAAGCGGTCTTGGGAATGTCTGACGGTCGTATCCTCAACTGGTGATACCCTGACCTCAGATCGATCTTGGAGAATACTTTGGCTCCTCTCAGCTGATCAAATAAATCTTCTATACGCGGCAACGGATACTTGTTCTTGATGGTAACTTCATTTAATGACCTGTAGTCCACACACATCCTCTGTGTACCATCCTTCTTGTCCACAAAGATCACTGGGGCTCCCCAAGGTGACGAACTAGCACGAATAAATTTCTTATCTAACAATTCCTTTAATTGTTTCTTAAGTTCTTCTAGTTCACCAGCGGACATCCTATATGGTCTCTTAGCAATCGGTGCGGTACCAGGTAAAAGATCTATGATAAACTCAATGTCGCGTTCAGGTGGCATACCTGGCAAGTCATCGGGGAACACATCTGAGTACTCGCATGCTATCCTGATGTCCTCTATCAGAGCAGCCTTCATCTTATTCACCGTACAATCTGCTGGCGTTGGAGAGGTTGCAAAGAACTCAAACCTTTCACCTGCTGGGCTGGTAAGGAGCACTGATCTCTTGGCACATTGAATGACAGCGTCGTGCTTGGTTAACCAATCCATCCCAAGGATAACATCAATTCCATCCGAATCCAGAACTATAGGTCTTGCATCAAACTCTCTACCCATAATCTAAATTTTAATTCCATGGCACTGGTACATAGCTCTCATATTTCCCCCGGGTGAGTTTACTAGCATAGCTCTAGGCATGGTGCAAAGCGGTATGGAGTGCTTGGCTATGTATTGAGTAGATATAAAAGTATGCGATGCTCCAGAATCGAATAAAACTGATGCAGGGGCTGAGTTGACTAAGAACATACCGAATACAGTGTCCTAAGCCTCCTGAGCGGTGTCTGCAGCCACATGGTTGACCCTGCCGTGGACGTAGTTCTGCTGTCCTCTGTTGCTCTGCGGGGTCTGATTGTTGTTCCTGGGCTGCTGCTGCGGAGTCTGCCTCTGTCCGCTAGCGTTGTTCTGAGCAGGAGTGTTCTGAGGAGGATTGGGACAATGGTTCGCATAATGACCATGTCCACCACATTTGAAACACACGGTGGACCCAGTAGGAGCTGTGTTGTTGTTCCTCACGGGAGTACCGACAGGAGTGTTCTAGCGGTTCTGCTGGGGGTTGAAGCGTTGCGCCGACTGCTGATTTTGTTGATTCTGCGGAACTTGGCGCGGGTACTGATACTGGTTCTGCCCAAAGTTGGCATTCTGTCCTCCTGGGCGAATCTGGTTTCCTTGTGGGGGTCCAAAGCGCGGGCGCGAGTTGCTAGACTGGCTTTGTGACTCGAACTTCTGCTTCTGCTCGCCCATCTCCTTGCGAGCATTCTCCACGGCGATGGCATTGTCCACCAGTTTCTGGAAACTCTCAAACCTGTGCACCAACAACTGATATCTGATAGGTGCAAGCAACCCTAGCCTGAAGTAGTCCTGCTTCTGCCCATCTGTGGCCACGTCTGCGGAGGCATAGCGGGACAACTGGATGAACTTGTCCCGATACTCACTTACGGTCATTCCACCATGCTTCAGAGCTAGAAATTCCTGCCTCTTCAGCTTCATCAAACCCTCAGGTATATGATGCTGCCTGAATTGAGTCCTGAACTCATCCCAGGTGATAGTGTTTTGATCAACATGGGCGGCGGTATAAGCATCCCACCAGTCTGCTGCAGTTCCTTGCAATCTACCTGAGGCATACAGTACTTTCTCCCTGTCTGTACACTGAACTATGTTCAGCATCTTCTCAATGGTCTTGAGCCAGTCATCGGCGTGAAGAGGATCTGGTGAGTGGGAGAAAGTAGGAGGTCTGTGACTCATGAAGTCACGGTGACGATCCCGCTGTGGCGGCTGTGGTACTGGAGCTTGGTTCGCTTGAGCTTGTAGATTGGCCATGGCGTTGGCCATTTGAGTCAACAGCTGTGTCTGCGCAGCAAGGAACTGCTCCATCCCTGCTGGTGGTGGTGGCGGTGGCCCGTTGTTCTGGTTGTTGCCTCCACTCATGTTGTTGGGTTGCTGGTTATTGCCTCTTCTCTGACGCTGCACTGCTGGCTGATCAACTCCTGATCCGGACCTGGTGTTCACCATCTGACCGGTTAGACAAGTAAGACTCATGAAATAATCGTGGTAAATCATAGGTGCAAGGATGAGGTAGAGACAATATAAAGTAAAATGGATAACCCCAAGCTTTTCTAACTAGCTAACTTTATTAAAAACCTGATGCAATTATGGTCATCACTCCATAATTACACCGCAATCATTACAAAAAAACAACTCACAAGTGTTCACAAAACCAAGCATTGAAACACACTGATTAACTAACACACTTAAACAAACGTTCTCGAGCTAGCGATTACAAAAAGACCCTTCACAAGACTCAACCTAAACTCTTAAGCCTATCATCTAATAGAAACGGTTCTGGTAGCCACGGTCGCCGAAACGAAGCCTCTTGTGCGGGGGTGACAAGGCGGGATACGGAGGCTCCTCCTCTGGAATAGGTGGAGGCGCCTCTCCTGCAAGCTAGGCCTCTAGCTGGCGAATCCTGTGGTGAGCTTCTCTCAGTCGGTCTTGGGTGTCGTCCAACTGGTTGACGACATTCCTTAAGTCCGTGTCAACTCCAGCGAGAGCTCGCACTGTGACATTGATGCGGTTCTCCTCGTCCTCTCCAAGTGTCAACTCCGTATGCTCTGTCCCACGAGCACGGCGAGGAAGGTGCTGATAGTCTGTGCTCTCCAAGTCTCGGCGGTTAGTGTGGTTGAGAGACCAGAGAGCCCTCATGGCAGCATGGCTGACTGCGGCACGGTAGGTCGCCATGGGTGTCGAGGAATCATGTGCGGAGACGGTCATCATGCCTCGGGGCCCAGTATCCACCCTTATGTGGACCCGAGTGACGAAGTAGTCACCGAGCGCAGGGTCTTCATAGTGCCTTGTCTCGTACAGGGGAGCCACGGGGTTGTGAAGCTCTTCCAGCGTATCCCGAAGCAGCAGGGGGAAGTGACCCTCCTCGTGGGTTGAGGTGTAGACGCAGTACAGTCCCCTTTCTTCTGGCGGGTCATCATTCTGATCATCTTCATCATCATCCCCGTCGCCCGGGTCCTCTGGGCCTTCCGGGTCTCCTCCAGCTGGGGCAGGCGCTGAAGCTACTGGAGCAGGAGGTGCAGGTGGCGGTGCTGGGGCTTCATCCTCTGACATCTCCAGGGGCTCCTCCTCTTCCCCTCCTCCAGCGACTGCGGTCGCTGGAACCTGAGCTTCGAAATAGGCCAGTGGCGGGCTTAGATCGTGTGCTGGCGTCGGCGACGGTAGAGATGGCTGCATGTTTCCGTCCGCATCGACTTCCCGGATGTTGCCTTCTTGATCTTCGTCGAAGAAGATCCGAATGAAATGGACCAGTACAACATCCATCATTCACGACCAGTACCCTTATCACGTCCAGCCCGTTCTGCTTTCTCGCGCTCGCACTTGCGTACATCATCATCCACCTTCTTCAACCACGCCATATATTGCTGATCACGACGAGTGATCCACGTGTCAATCCACTCATGAAAATGACACCAATGAGTGTGCGTCTCATCACCTACGTGCTTTCATAAACAAGAAACGAAACAAAATTATTATAAAAAAAATAAAAAAAAACACTAGCCAAATATAATTAAAAAATATATATCTATACATGTGATATTGCACCTGCTTTTTGCACTTCCTCAATATTCTTACAAGACCAATATCTTTGGCCAAAAGTCTCGCATTCATGAGATACGTTGGGAACACAACGCATCTGGCAATAGCAATAGGGTGGCTCTTCACCTTTCGGCCATACCTTGCAATCTGTAATACATCTATTTGGATCGTTTGGACGTGGTCCTAAATTGGCCTCCATTTCCTGACGCAAAGCTGCCCAAGATGAAGAGCTCATAATGGTTTGTTCGGGCTACCCTGAAAATATGTTGAAGGTAAATTGCACGTACTCTCGGCAAGCACATCCTCGCAAGTTATACACGAAGGGCTGCCAGCATCGTCCTTTGAAATAGTGACGGAGTCACGAGATGCACTCACTGGTCCACACTGCTGCCCTTCGCACTTTAAGGATGGACATGACCACTCACTACTCAACACTGCTGCCCTCTCACTTTAAACACGGAAATGACCAGTCGCTGCTCCACCCTGTTGACCTAAAAATTTATACATGAAGGGCTGCCAGCATCGTCCTTTGAAATAGCGACGGAGTCACGAGATGCCCTCACTGGTCGACACTGTTGCCCTTTGCACTTTAAGGATGGACATGACCACTCACTGCTCAACACTACTGCCCTCTCACTTTAAACACGAAAATGACCAGTCGCTGCTCCACCCTGCTGACCTCGCAATTTATACACGAAGGGCTGCCAGCATCGTCCTTTGAAATAGCGACGGAGTCACGAGATGCCCTCACTGCTCCACACTGCTTGTCACACCCGGTTTATGAAGGCAAACCGAATGCATCTCATATGTGCACCAGGATCAGTTTACACACATATGATTAAACATAAAGTGAATATCACAACTAATGCAAACGTAAAGAGAGTATTAAAGACTTTATTACAAAACCGAAAGTCTAAGACGAATAAATAAACGCCTATAGAGTAGCAGCGGAATCTTCTTCAGCACAGGCAGATGACTGGGAGACATACGCCTAGAAATCCTCGAAGTCTTCTGGAAACTCCGGACAGTTGTTATTACGGTCTGAGCAGCAAGTATGCAAGGGTGAGTACACTTATGGTTGGTACTCAACAAGTGGTAGGGAAACAACTATAATATATGCAAGGCTAAATCAAGGAATAGCTGACACGGTTTAACTGCGCTCAGCAATTTTAGTTGATCATGTTTTATTAGCAAGCATTAGCTAGATATAAGTATATACCATTAAACCCACAAGATAAGCATATATAAAGATAAACAACAATTAACCATAAATTAGAGCAACGATTTAGATCAACTTCAAGTTCAATTATCATGTGAGGGTCCAAGCCGCTCTTGACCGTGAGCACGGCTAACCGGTTAGTTTTACACTCTGCAGAGGTTGTACACTTTCACCACAATTCGTGTTTCCCATGTCGCCCGGGTTTGCAAAGCCCTTAACACTTCCTTTGGTGAGTGGCTAGGGATTCACTACGAGGCTTTTCCAAAGAATCACTATATGAGCAGCGGCGCTGGCGGCGGCGCATAGCGCCGGCGGCGAGACTGAGGCGGCGGCGCGCGGCGGCGGGACGGCCGGAGTAGGCCAAAACAGCCGTTCGGGGCTCGTTTGGCTCGGGTCTTGGACTGGAAGCGCGCGCGAGCACGCGAACTCGATGGCGGGGCTTGTGCGGGACTTAGGCGAGTGGAGCGGCCGTGCGGCGGCGCATGGCGGAGCGGCGGCGCCGGCGAGCTAAAGCGGGCGAAGTGGAGCGAGAAGGAGAAGAAAAACAGGCCGGTGAGCCTCACTACCTCGGTGCGAAACTCCTGAAGGGCTTGAAGTCGACAGGGACGCATTGGAACGGCGGCGTCACGGAGGACTCCGAGCTCCAACAATGGCGGCGGCGCGGGAGCTAGGTTTTCGCGAAGGTGGCGGCTGCGGCTTCGGTTTTGGGTTTCCAGGGGTCTAGGGTTCCTTTTATAGGGGCGGAGCACGGACCTTGGCGTGCGGGCCCAAGAGGGACTCGGCGGCGCGCGCGCGGGGATCTCGGTCGGTTTCGAGCTGGAGTCCGGCTCGGACCCGAGAGGAAGACGGTCCCGACGTGCGTGACCCGCCTGGCGGTGAAACAGGGAGGGGGAAGGGGCGCTGGGCCGGAACGGGGAAAAGGCCGGCGGGGAGGGAAGGCTGGGACGCCGGTTGGGCCGAAACAAAAAAGGAAACGGGCCGCAGAGAAAATGGAGAAAACAAGAAAAAGAAAAAGTGGGCCAGGCTGAAAGGGGTGAGGGAAAAAAAAAGAGTTTTCCAATTTCAGAAAAGGTTTTCAAACAATTTCAATTCAAATTCAAACTCAAAGATTTGAATTTCAGTTGAACAACAAGCAAATAAAAATGCAAACCAGCATGGGATGCACACACCTATTTTCCTTATATTTATTTTATGGCTAAATAATTTATTTAAGCTTGCGATAAATGCTCTAAATTCAAGATAAAATAAATAGAACCTTATCGAACCTACAGAAAACCTAATTGAATTTATTTAGGTTCCTAATTCGAAAATACGGGTGTTACACTACTTCGCTTCACACTTTAACGACGGACATGACCACTCACTGGTCGACACTGCTGCCCTCTCACTTTAAACACGAAAATGAGCAATCACTGCTCCAGCCTGCTGCGCTCGCATGCCACCAAAAGCGATCACCATTCACTGCGCAGGACAGACAAGTCATTCAATTAGCGTCCTTCCAACGTCAACTCATGTCACTTTACTTTATACTCGAATCCAATGCACAATTAAATGAGGCAGACCGTACCATGTGCACCTCCATTGGAATTAGTATGGCAAAATAGGCAGGAGCCATAAAATCCTAGATTTCATTAAGATAACAATAACACAGCAATGAGTCATTGCATCTGTACTACTATGGTAAATGATGCGTGAGACCTTTGCTCTAAACTTGGAACTGAAAGAACGAACTACAGTGGCACGTGCAACACGGTAACATGCCTTAGGGAATTTAAATTGCGGAGATTACATGGTGGTGGTTTACTGAGTGCACCGGGGATATTTCCCCTTCCTAATAGTTTCGGGCCCTGCTTCCTTAGCATGGCGGGCCCTCTCTCGCTTCTTCTCCCTGTCAACTTCACGTGCCTCCACCTCTTGACGTTCCACTTCTGCAATCCTCTTTCGGATATCTTCCTGGTCTTTCTTGCGCTTCTCCTCCATCTGTTCCTCGTGGAGCATTCGTTGCCACCTTTCCGCAGTCCACCTTGCTTCGCGTTCAATGTGATCCTTAGCCTCCTGAGATTGCTCGGTGTCAAACCACTGCATGAAATCACATAGAGGTAGTGGAGACTTTCCCCAAATCATGTTAGTAATCAGTAACTGGTCAACAATTGCGAAGCTCTGGTAGTATATTTTAGTACCTTAGCTCGGTCGTTGCCATAACACTTGGGTGGATCATACTCATAGTTGTCGCACATGAAGAACCTCATCCCGAAGTCGTCTCCCAAGACTGACGACTTCATGAGCTTGCGCAACGAACCGCAAAAGCACATAGGCACCTGTATTCCTTGGGGTACATTTGCTCCACGCTTACTCCATGAAATATAGGTGGATCCTGAGGACGACATGTTTTTTAGGTGTTTGGTGCCTGCAGTGTGCAGTTGTATTTATGTTTACGGACGTTCCGAAAAGAATTCAGTGAGTTGTCATGTCACTAGTTCGCGTGCGAGCTCCACAGTGCTGTGCGTACTATACCTGCAGTGAGCAACTCGTCCTATGCATAGCACTGCACCGGCCTATTCGTGAAAAAAGAATTGCACACTCCACACAGCTGTGTCCTTTGTCCTGGACGCGTCCCATCAGTCAGAAATGGTTCCCCGGCATGCAAATATCATTGAACAACTGAAGACAATACACAAACGTACAAAATATTCCCCGGCATTTGTACCTCTAGGATACTTCAAGCGGCATACATACACCACGCTATCATAAACGAGGGTTGTTTGTAAACCTAGCATACCGTAGGTATTTTAGATAGGCAGCTTTTAATCGAAGATAACAAAGGTTACACCTAATAGTGCGGCCACCTTGCATATTGTGTGGCTCCTTCGCCATAGTAATCGACCGTTGTTGGTGGCGGCGGCGGTGGCAGATCCTCATCCTTCTTGTGACACGGACAGTTGCAGTATGGATCACTGCAGATTGTCTCCTGTGAAACGACAACATTGTTGTCATCATCTTCCGTGCCATTGTCACCAATATTCATTTCTAGATCGAAGATACGATTCTGTAGGTACTCAATGTATTCTTGATGTGGATGAATAGGAGCTGGATCCACCCACCTAACGAACCCGCACCGATCCTCATCTGCGGAAGACTGAAACATGTAACCTGGGGTAAGTAATAGGAACGAGATGCGACACATGTTACAAATGAAGATTAGTTAAAGTTACCCATGCTCGCGGGCATTTGAAGAAATGACGGCCTCCATCCTCTCCCTCGGTCATCATCTGCACTAAACAGTCCTCACCATGCATGCATTTTGGCCAATCCTCTTTGCGGTTATCGTATCCTCTCAGAAGTTTTGTGGTAGTGAACTCACTTTTGCTCTGTACCGGAAACTCAAACACTGGTTCTGGATTAATCTCAGGACCAACAGGACCCTCCCACACAATAGGCGGTCCCTTGTGTAACCCCTTTCCTCTCCCACCACCGAAACCCTTACCACTAGACGACCCCCAGACATAACTACTTAAGCGAGACACTGCTACCGAAGCGAGTAGCAATGCATCTGCCACTGCGGATATATATAGGCGGTCAGGACACCGCGGCCTCGGATCAACGGGTACCGGTCATAGTGCTAGTGCACCCAGCCTAGTCATCGTACTGTCAGTGCACTGTCGTATCCCATCGATTGTAGTCTCGAACGGGCCTAATAGTAGTACTGCCACTGCATTGTCCTACTCGTGATAATTGCACTGCACCGACACATCCCATCGCCCATACCACTGCACTGCCCTAGTCATGGTACAGGGATGTCACGGACACATCCCATCACCAAAAGCACTGCACCGGCCTACTTGTCATAATGGCACGTCACTGACACATCCCATCGTCACAATACAAACAGGTCACGGGACATGAGGGTAGCACGCATATGATAGATTGCACAGACCTACATAACATAGTCTAACGGAATAAAGTAATTAACAAGCAACAACATGTACACTAGATGCGTCCGCGCTTGCCCCCTCTCCTCCTGCCACATCGCTCTGCAGCCTGGGCCGCCCTAGTGTGGTGCTGCGAGTACGTCAGTGGCTCTGGTGGAATGGCCTCGCGAGTGGACCGACGAACCTGCTCAGGAACAGGTGTCTGCTCCCCCTGAGTGGAGTCCTGCGTTGCGGGTGGGGCGCCCCCCAGCTGTGAAGGGCCGACCTCCTTTGGCAACGGTGCAGTAGAGAAGAACGTGTTCACCCACTCCATCTGCGCGAGGTGGTCCACGTCCTCAGCCTCCTCATCGTCGTCCGTCCCTCCGAGCTGCCGGTACTCTGATTCACAAGGCACCATCCATCACTATTACATTAACTATATAGATGTTATTGCATATTAACAAGTGCTCTTAAACGTACCTAAATCGTGTATGGGACGTCGACAGGAGGAAGATCCGGCGCCAGACGGATCTATCGGAGTAAACGACGACGAGCCGGGCCCTGCACGAATAATAGGTACAATTTTATTAATGAACTTGTAGATGTTGTCGTACTATCGAAGTGAGACGAGGTTAGATGATGATTTACTTGCCGAGTACAAAAGTGGTGGTCGAGGCACATACGGGGGCGGAGCTGCAGACGCCGACGGTATCGTGATCGTGACCGGTGGCCGTGGCGGTGCACCCAACTGTGCCGCGGGTGCTGACCGTCGTGACGAGGGACCGGCCCTGGAGCGCGGGTGGAAGTAAGGTGTCATCCGTACCACAAGTCACGGCTCGCCAAAACCACCAGCACATGTCGACAACCCTCTTCAGCGTGCTCTGGTGCTACGCAGGCGTCATGTCATGGTAGTGGCCCATGCTCGATGAGGCCTCCGACTCAATCGCTCGTATGACTTCGTACTGAACCGACAAGGTATTAACATCATATGCGATCGGTTTTATACATTGCAAAATCAATTAGACAAACATACCGCTATAGCGAAGTTCTGGTCTGGCACCAGGGAGTACGTCTCGGACACCACTGCCGGCTCAATCGGAGCCTCTGGTCGAACGTGCACGACACGGGTGCGCATCCTGGGCAGGTACCACCGTAGGTAGTCTGCGAATGCCTCGTTGCTGTGTGGCCGATCCTCAAAAATGACGTCGTCAAGGGCCGCGGCCCAGGACTCGACGTAAGGACGGACCTTGTTGGCCCACAGCGACCTTGGTGGCTGCCCCTGACGTGTCCACCAACAATACAAAAATAGAGTGGATCCACGTTTTATGCTACCATGTAAAAATAAAATTATTTGCTAATATAACGATGTATTCCATACCTGTGCACGTGGGGCTCCACTGAGTGCACAATCAAGACCGGGGGTCTGCTGGTAGAGACCGAACTGGCTCATGACCCGGTTCACGTGGCACTCCTCGACGTGGATGCCGTAAAGGATCGGCTTTCTCGTCATCCAGTACTCCTGGTCTCGTAGGAACAAGGAAGAAACACGGCTCGGTGCCCGGGCGTAAATGTCGGCTGCAGTGAACGGAGTCCATCTCACGTATGCGTCCACAAGAGTGTAGAACTGCCCCACGAAGTCAGGGTACGACTTCCTCGTCTGCACGCCGACCCAAGATGGCTGCATAACGTAAAATATTAAAACCACTAAATTGTAGTATTTCAAAGGCAGGTAATAATAAGTAACAAAAATGATTTAACGTACCCTTCTGAGGCACCACAACGAACCCATCGTCGGTCTGTCGACGTCGTCGTGGTCTGGGGACAGCTGGGCGTACGGCTTGAAGTCCATCTCTGGTCTACCCACGGGGAAGCGCTCGTATGACCAGAGCTGTATCAGCAGAGGGCACCCAACAAAGACGGGCTCCTCTGCTGAGACCTTCGTCACGTTCGTGCAAAGGCCCCTGTACGTCGCAGCCAACATGGCAGAAGCCCAGCTGAACTGTGGGACGTCGACAAGTGGAGCGTCAGCTATCGCCATCGCCATTGGAACGAGCTGCTTGGGGCACGAGTCACCCTAGGAGCTGCAGAACATGATCCAGCCAAACAGCCATAGTATGTAGGCCTCCAAGTGCATGGCGATGGTAGCGTCATCAGCGTCATCCCTTATGTAGTCCGCCTGCAAAATGGTAGTAGTCATTCAATGCAAGTATGTACCAACATAAGTACGAAATAGTTCGAGATTCAGGTACTCACACTGAACTGGAGGCGTGGCTCTTTGTCGGTCCATGGTTCGACGAGAAGGGTCGGTAAGGCAACGCTCGGTCGTTGCGCTGAACCCCCGCGAACCGAGCCAAAAGGTCCTCACGCCACGAGAGTGGCACGTCCTCGGCACCTACAGCTCGTCCAGCACACGACAAGCCTAGAAGCATCGCCACGTCCTGAAGAGTAGGGGTCATCTCACCGACCGGAAGGTGAAACGTGTGCTTCTCCGGACGCCAATGGTTGAGAAGTGCCGCGAGCAGGGACATGTCGAACCGAAACTGTGCAGCCTTGTCCCTTGGTCAACGTGCACTGTCTGACAAATCTCCCTCGACAAGTCGCACAATTGGGAGAAGACCCGAAGCGTGTAGCCTGCCCCACAAAAATAAAATATCAGATTATAACAAATGATTACCGAAACAATAAAAACATGTGACTAATATAACCCGCACCTTGGAACCCAGCGATGGTGTATCGACATCATCGACATGGGCACGCGTGCCCGAAAAGTCCCCAAGCTTATCCCACCCACCGCAGACATGTAGGACCGGTGGCACTTGTCGACGAGAGAATCAAGCAACTCAGGGGTGGCACCTTCCTCATTCTCCATAGCTGCAATATAAGACCTTCCTCGTGCTCCATAGCTGCAATATAGGATTTATTAGAAAAAATCATAACATAATAGAAGTTGAACATAATAGACTAATAAAATATTAATTTAGTGCATTAAAATATTAATCAAAAGTAACGGAACAGGAAGTTGAACATAATAGACTATTAAATGATGCACAAGAAATTAAATAACATAGAACTTCAATTGTCAATTACAACAACATAGTTGAACATAACATGGTGACACAACTTACAACAAATTTTCGTACAACACGAAATTAATTCATCACTTAGTAGTTCTTAAAATTACATATTTTACCATAGGATATAATTCGATAGCGAATGACACACATGACAATCGTCCATCACACAAGGCCATCGTTGTTCAGATGACGGCCACGACGACCCGTTGACTGCGCTGGCGGATTTGGAGCAGCTCCTGATGGGCCCACTCCATCTGTGCGGTCACCATAAGTCAATGTCGTACAATCCTTGTATGTATGACCCGTCTCATGGCACTTCGAGCATAGGCGCATGTCTCGACCCGCCTCTGATCGATCCATATTATTTTGAATGTGTTTCTTCTTGCATCGCCCCCACCCCTTGAAACATTTCAGGATCTGGGCCCGGAATGTAACTTGCATTGTGTCCAGAATCAGTTATGAAGTCTCCAAGGATACGGAACCCATAAATCTCGTGCCTACAAGTCATCCAAATGGTTTCCTTCAGGAAGTAATTTGAGACAAACATACGAGGCTGTAGTCCCCCAGCTTCAAAACAAGCAGCAATGACATGTGTGCACGGCAGGTGCAGCAGCTTTGGATTATGACATGAGCAAATACAAGCATCGGTATGAAGAACACACTCCTACACATGCTTCTCACGCCGACCCCCCATGCAGGCTTTGTCCCTACACATCACCTCGTACCGACATTCCATAGAGCCAACTGGAGTCACCCGGTGTAAATGGGCCTTTTTAAAAGCCGCCTCCATGTACTCCGTAATCTTGTATCCGTAAACTTTGCGATTATCAGCCATATCCTTCTGTGCCACAGCGTACCGGTCTCTAAAGTACTCGCAAGTGCGATACAAGAAGAACTCGATGATGCCAACAAGTGACAGTGATCTTACACCACACAGCACCCAATTGTACACCTCGGCTAGGTTCGTAGTCATTATACCGTACCTAGCGCCTCCTTCATCAAATAGTAAAGTCCATTTCTCTTTTGGCTCATGCTCAATCCACTCCGAGTATGTCTTAATTGCCCTTCTCCTTTTGCGCCTGACATTCGGACCGTCCAAGCCCACGTCTTCAAGTGAGACCTGGTCGTCCTCCTCTGTATTGACAGGTCTCTTCTCTAGCTCTGTCGTTTGCTTTTTTATCAGCTCATCCAACTTTTTCCACAGGAAGTTGAATTTCCTTTCCTGATTCTGGCTGCATAACTGCTTGAACAACTTCATAAGGGTTTTGTTCTTGAATTGGCTATGAAAGTTTGCCCCCATATGCCTCATGCACCACCTACTCTTTAGGTCCGGCCAGAGTGCAGACCTACGACGCTCAGTACACCCATTCTGTATGTCACCGATTGCTTGTAATATACCTTTGTGCCGGTCATGAATGAAACACACGTTCTCTACATCTTTCTCAATCATCTGCTTCACCCTCTGCAAAAACCAATACCAACTATCACCTAATTCTTTCTCCACGAAGGCAATCGCCAAAGGCAACAATTATCTATTACTAAAAGGACCGGTGGCACGCTCTAGCCTAAGAGGCCGAGGGGGTGAATTAGGCAAACTAAAAAGTTAGACCTATGGCTCCAACTATTTGCACAATATTAAACTAAAACATGCTATCTAGATGTGCAACTATGGTAGTTCTAGTGTGAAACCCCTATCTCAAAAGAGTTTAGCAACATATAGCCTTTCCTATCAAGAAACTACTCTATGAAAGTAAAGGCACACAAATTGCTAGTATGAAATGCGGAAGCTTAAAGAGCGGGATAGGAGAAAGCAAACTCTCGACGCGGGTGTTTATCCCGTGGTTCGATTAGCCACAAAGGCACACCTACATCCACGTTGTTGTAGCACTCACTAAGAGTATTGCTACTCGGCCACCAAGTCTCTTCCGTGTACACAACCACGGTCACCTTGGCCCCGGGTTCCACTAAGGAGCTTCTCCACAAAGGATGGGGGTCTCCACGTCCCCCGCACAAAGGCTCAAGGCCTTGCAATCTCACTCACTAAGAGCTAATCCTTTACACAACACTCTCAAAGTGTGCTAAGGGCTAAGGATATGATCACTATGCTCTTGTATGGCTTGGAGGTGTTCTTGAGTATGTGTGGGAAGTCCAGCAACTCCAGCAATCTTCAAATGGCCGGGGGATGCCATATATATAGGCCTCCAAGTCGTGGAGCCATTGCTCCAATGGTCAGCAAAAATCTGCGTACCATCAGATGAACCGATGCCTCTTCCTGGGGTAGCGTCGGTTCATCCAGTCACTCTCAGACCCGAAGTAGCCATTGAGCTTCTGACGCACTGTCTGTGACCCCACCGGTTTAACCGATGATATGGCGTCGGTTCAACCGGTCACACACAACACTCAACTAGCCGTTGGTCTCTTTCTCTCCTGCTGACGTCATTACACTGGTGCTTTGCTCCGATGCTTCACCGGTTCAACCGGTGCTGAAGGATCTTCTCCTGAGCGCTTGACATCGTCTCTGGAACATAGTATGCCCAATGCACCAATGCCTGTAGTGATGCCGTCGGTTCAACCGGTGCCTCACATGATCTTCACTTGAGCTTCAGAGACGCTCAGACTTGCATCAAACACCAGGGCGTCGGATCTTCCGACAACCATCGGATGCACCGATACTTAGGCATCGGTTCTTTCGGTGCTACTGATTTCTGCAGAAATCGTCCAATTCAGCGTTTCTTTGAGTTCTTTCTTCGTGTTTTGCTTTGCATGGCCTTTTTACTTCATCCCTGGGATCTAGAAATGTTTTCTTAACAAAACCATTAGTCCCATTGATTGCGTTGTCATTCGATTACCAAAATCACTCGAAATGGCATAAATGGTGCCATATTCGTTACAATCTCCCCCTTTTTGGTGATTGATGACAACACAATCAAAGCAAGCATAATATTTGCAAAAATTGACAAATTTAACCGCTTGATACAAATTGAAACTAATTGAAACCATTTACACTTGCTTGGATGCTTACCATCATCCAATGATGACTTGGCCCCCCCCCCTAAAACCATGATTCCCCCTTTGATTCTCCCCCTTTTTCGCTACTTCTCCCTCATGACTTGATTCACTTGGCATGTCTCCTTCTATGGAATATACTTTTCCTTCTTGGGAAAACATCTCTCCCCCTTTGTTGGAAAACATGCCTTGCTTTGATCCACATTTCTCCCCCTTTGGAATCAAATCACCTAAAAGGTCTTGCAAAACAATATAGCTCAAGAGAAGATTAGTAGCCTAGGGAGTTAGTTCCATGACTCATGATCCAATGATATGATATCAATGAAGATACCAATTGAAAAATTCACTATGGTGGATCACAAAATCACGAAACTATCATGACATGAGCTAAGCTCTCCATAAGTATGTGCACAAAACGATAATGTGAAACTCAAGTGCACAACTAGATGTTATAACTAGAGAGCTTAGATCATATCCTGCATGGAGGTAGCTCTAAAATAAATAGAATATGACAAGAATACCAATTGAATGAATTTAGAACCTTGCATACCTCCGGGGGTAATTTGTTTACCTTGCATGTATCAATTTGAAAGTGACTTGCAAATAATACCAAATGAGGTTGAATACCAATTGAAAGTCTTTGAGGTCAAGGATACTTGATACACCAAGATTAAGCAAATGTATGAGCACATAGCCTATGAACTTAAATATGGGCATTTAATTTCAATAGAGCATGGCTCAATATGCATGAAAGCACAATTTATCTAATCACTCTTATAGAGTTGTTTGTTCACATTGATCGTGAGAAACATTCTCTTAGAGTGTTAACTCCATCGTGAGACTACAAAAGATAAACTTGGAAACATGTTAGTCTCAAAATCACAAACCATAGGATGAACTCCTCCTAAATGTGTGCATTTAGTGTTTGAATCACCAAGCAAATGTATGCACATTGATTTTGACACAATTAGGAAGTTTACCCTATAGCTTATGTTCATGGTACCCATATGAAATACATACCTCATGAGATGCATGTACCATGAAGGGTAACCTTGTGTAGCTTTCTACACACTTATCAAACCATGTAGATTGCTCATGGGTTAGAATCATGACACAAGTAACCCACCATATTTAGCACTTGGAGATGCAATGTATGCAAACAACCTAGCAAAAAAGCAATGGAGCTACATGTTACTTGAATTGAAATCTAGCTACCATTACCTTATGGGGGACTTGGGCAACAAATGTCCAAGTTGTGAGCTTAGCTTCTTTGGCTTGAACCTTCACTTCAACTTGTAAGCTAAGCATCCAAATCCCCCGAAGCCATTCTTGGGCTTCAAGTCTCCTTTGGAACCCACACCATTTGAGACCCATTCATATTGGTGATGATGTCCTTGGGCACCCAAATGGAGTGGTTCTAACTCCTTTCCTTCTTCCCAACCTTGTGAGCAACTATCTTGCCATTGGTCTTCTTTTTTATCACATAGGAGGTGCTATTGCTTTTGTTCCTCTGGTTGGGCTTGGTGTAGATGAGAGAACTCTTGATTGTAAGTTTCTTCTTGTTTTTCTCATCCGAAAGCTTTTTCCTTGGTTGAGGACACTTGTTGGATTTGTGGCCTTCTTTGTGGCACTTTGAGCAAGTCACGGTGGACCCCTTCTCAAGCTTCTTCACCATATTTTCACGGTTATCTTGAGAAGGTTGGACATTACTCTCTATGCCTTTGGCCTTCAATCTATACAAGTCCTTCATGAGCCTTTCCACTTCTTGCTTGAGCTCATCATTCTCCTTCGCAATGAGATCATCACATGATTCTACAACAACATTCTCATTGCATTTCTCATTGCAAGGGTTAGAGCAAGAATCATCAATTAGATCAATGCAAGAAGTTGAAGCATCTACCCTAGAGATAGGAATTGCACAAGGGATAGTTTGCTTCATTTCCAAAGAGTCATTAGTATCATTAATGCTCTCAAATTTTAATTTGAGATCTTCATGCTCCTTGCTAAGCAATTTGAATTTGCACATTAAATATTCAAAATTTGTAGCAAGAGAAGCATTTAGATCTTTGAGAGCACTAAGGTTTTTAATTTCTTTTGATTGTTTCTTAATGACTTTTTGGTGCTTATGAATAAGGTCAAGAAGTTCATCAATTGAAGGAGAGTCGGAGTCATCATCACTTACATCGCTAACCATACCTTTGGCCATAAAGCAAGTGTTGGATGATGATCCCATGCGGGTGGTGAATTTATTGTTTGATTCATCACTTGAACTTGCACTTGATTCTTCACCACCGCTAACCCATTCACCAAATATGGCAAATGATTCATGATTGGGCTTCTTCCCCTTCTTTTGCTTATTCTTCTTGAACTTCTTCTCAATCTTCATAAGTTGATGGTGAGGCCCATCTTTGAGGAAGACCACATACCCCATGGAGTTGATTTCCTTCAAGCATTTGTTCATATTCTTTACTTGCTTGTAAAGGTAGGGGTTCATTTGCTCTTGATCATCACTTGAGGAGCTTTGGTATGCCTCCTCTTCTTCCTCTTACTTGAGCTACCTTTGATGGCCATCTTCTTCAACTTTTTGACTTGCTTGCATGCAAGTGCACTATGTGTTGGTGAAGAAGGTGGCGCTCTTGGCTTGATATCATGACGTAGCTCATGGGCAATCACCTTGTTGAGGACTTGATTTGGTGTCATTGTATTGATATCTTTCTCATATAGAATTGTGATCACCAAATCATAGTCCGGCCTTCGAAGTGAGTGAAGGATCTTGCGAATGAGTTCCAAATCTTCAATTTTCTTCACATCTAAAGAGTTAATCTCATTCACAAGAATATTCAACCGTGAGTACATAGTTTCGGCATTTTCATGATCAAGTTGCTTGAAGCTATTAAGTTTATAAATGAGAACATGATATCTTTCATTTGCAACATCTTTTGTGCCTTCATGGTTCTCACTAATAGTTTTCCATAAAATTTTAGCATTTTCACAAGCAAACACACAGTTGAACACATTTTCACCAAGAGAGTTTAAAATAGCACACTTGGCTATAGAATCATATTGCTTCTCTTGTTGATTATTGCTCTTAGTTCCTTCACTTGTTACTCTCCAAACATTTAGGCCCTTAGCTTGGAGGTGTGATTGCATCAAAATCTTCCATCGTTGGAAGCTCGTGCCATCGAAACGTGAAGGAGGTCCTAGAGAATCAATCCCTTCCCCTAAAAGAGCTAACTCACTAGGCGGTGAAGCCTAACCGATCAAGTGAGCCGGTAAACACAAATTGCCAATGGAATTGACTTTCTTTGTGATAGAAGTGAGTCCCGGCTCTGATACCAATTGAAAGTACCGGTGGCACGCTCTAGCCTAAGAGGTGGAGGGGGTGAATTAGGCAAACTAAAAAGTTAGACCTATGGCTCCAACTATTTGCACAATATTAAACTAAAACATGCTATCTAGAAGAGCAACTATGGTAGTTTTAGTGTGAAACCCCTATCAAAAAAGAGTTTAGCAACCTATAGCCTTTCCTATCAAGAAACTACTCTATGAAAGTAAAGGCACACAAATTGCTAGTATGAAATGCGGAAGCTTAAAGAGCGGGATAGGAGAAAGCAAACTCTCGACGCGGGTGTTTATCCCGTGGTTCGGTTAGCCACAAAGGCACACCTACATCCACGTTGTTGTAGCACTCACTAAAAGTATTGCTACTCGGCCACCAAGTCTCTTCCGTGAACACAATCACGGTCACCTTGGCCCCGGGTTCCACTAAGGTGCTTCTCCACAAAGGATGGGGGTCTCCATGTCCCCCGCACAAAGTTGTCGTCGCCGCTCCACACCAAGTCGGAGGGTCGATGACGTGCCGGTGAGCCTTCAAAGCTCCAAGGTGCCGGTGCACCGAAATCTTCTTTTGGTTCACTTAAGAACCACAGCACAAAGGCTCAAGGCCTTGCAATCTCACTCACTAAGAGCTAATCCTTTACACAACACTCTCAAAGTGTGCTAAGGGCTAAGGATATTATCACTATGCTCTTGTATGGCTTGGAGCTGTTCTTGAGTATGTGTGGGAAGTCCAGCAACTCTAGCAATCTTCAAATGGCCGGGGGATGCCATATATATAGGCCTCCAAGTTGTGGAGCCGTTGCTCCAACGGTCAGCAAAAATCTGCATACTATCGGATGAACCGATGCCTCTTCCTGGGGTAGCGTCGGTTCATCTGGTCGCTCTCAGACCCGAAGTAGCTGTTGAGCTTCTGACGCACTGTCTGCGACCCCACCGGTTTAACCGATGACATGGCGTCGGTTCAACCGGTCACACACAACACTCAACTAGCCGTTGGCCTCTTTATCTCCTGCTGACGTCATTACACCGGTGCTTTGCTCCGATGCATCACTGGTTCAACCGGTGCTGAAGGATCTTGTCCTGGGTGCTTGACATCGTCTCTGGAACATAGTATGCCCAATGCACCGATGCCTGTCGTGATGCCGTCGGTTCAACCGGTGCCTCACATGATCTTCACTTGAGCTTCAGAGACGCTCAGACTTGCATCAAACAACAGGGCGTCGGATCTTCCGACAACCATCGGATGCACCGATGTTTAGGCATCGGTTCTTCCGGTGCTACTGATTTCTGCAGAACTCGTCCAATTCAGCATTTCTTTGAGTTCTTTCTTCGTGTTTTGCTTTGCATGGCTTTTTTACTTCATCCCTGGGATCTAGAAATGTTCTCTTAATAAAACCATTAGTCCCATTGATTGCGTTGTCATTCGATCACCAAAATCACTCGAAATGGCATAAATGGTGCCATGTTCGTTACAGTTACCATCAGCTGCAACAGCTGTGAGGATTATGCCTTTATACCTTCCTGTCAAAAATGTCTCATCTATGCAAATGACTGGCCGGCAGTGCGGAAACACCTCAATGCAAGCGCCCAAGGCCAAGAACGACCGTTGCAGTACCTGCTTTCCAGGCTTCTGGGCACATGGATACATTTTCAAGTCGTAGTAGCTTCCAGGATTTATAAGACATATGGTCTGCAGCAGTGTTGGCATATTGTGATACGAAGCTTCATACATCCCCCACCTCATCTCCAGCGCTTTCTGCTTCGCTCTGTAAGCTTTGTTGTAGCTAATTTTATATTTAAACTCCTCCTCGACAGCACAAATAATTGACTTCGGTTCATAACTAGGATTGTCTACGATCAAAGGGTACATGTAGTTAGCTTTGTGGTTCTCATTGCTCAAGCAGGCATGTGTGTTCCACTACTTTTCTGACCTCCCAGAAATCCTGCCACTTTCCCTTTGAAGCGTACACCCTGAAAGAGCATTCGTTTCTCACACAACGCACGTCATATGCTCTCGGACTGCTCTTGACCACTTTGAACTGTCTTTGCAAAGAGAGAGTGGACCAACATTTTATAGCTTTCTTCATATTGTCAGTGTTGGCATACACCGAACCGATGCATACCTCATTTTGCCTATACTCCCAAGGGACCGCTTCACCTTCATTTACACTTAATTTTGAAAAATTGTACCCGGATCAGTGCTGTGGGACATGATAATCATCATCATCTTCATCATCGTCCAAGCAGTCATCATCCATTGCATGGTTCTGCTGTTCACCCTCCCTCTGAAACTCTTCAACTATCTCGGGAATGTGTTCCCCCTCATCAGCCTCACCGGTTGCTTGACGAGGTTCTTGTGAAGCATCTGTACGATCTTCAACAATCTCGAGTTCGGCACCGTCTTCATGAGGTTCATGCATCGTCTCCGGATCTTCCGATAATATATCTCCCTGGCCTCCATGTTCTCCACCCGCTTCAGTACTAAACCTAACCTTCTCAAAAGCTTGAACAAACAACACAAACGGTAACCCTCGGTTAGTACTTATATTAACATAGTTCCTCCAGTTTTGCATTCCTTCAAGCGGCAACAGCTCCCAAAACACTGGTTCCCTTCGACTAACCACTGCCATGACAGAGATCTCGTGTTCATCTCGATTAAGCCCGAAAGATTTAAATAGCCAATTGGATATTGAAATCCAAGTCCTTTCTCTTGCTCTGGGTACTTTTTTTTGTGATCGAGCTAAACTCTGACAAACTACCCCTTCAGGACCATATCTAACTTCTCCTGACCCATAGAACACTTGAAAATACAAATCATCTGACATGCCTGCCAATATTTACGCCAGTAAATCTTTTTGTTATTTTGTGAAGTCAAATTCAGACCACAATCTAAATGTTAACAATATATTCTACCCACATTGCTTCATACGAAAATCAATTCAATTTTTTTTAATATTTTAATTAAATAAGTAATGTATGTAAGTCGCTGATATTACTGACCAGTCAAATCTAATATTATAAGTATATGTTAACAACCAATATAATTTTAAAACTTGTAGTGGTGCGTAATTAATTTTTAGTATGTACCTTAATTTTTTCCCTACATTTTCTGTAACGGACTAATAGTCCTAGTATTTGTACCTAAAACATATAACTTACTAATATTTCTATCAAACTAATATTACAAATTCAACTCAGTTATATTTATATCTGAATTAATAATCATATTTAAACTATTATTTTTTATTTGACTAAATTTTCTATCTAAACTAATTTTCCGAATGAACTTCTAAATAATTTTTAGATCAACAAATTATATATAAGTCAATAATATTCAGTATAACTATGTGTACATCTACTATTCAACACCTACATTTATTCTAGTATAGCTACTACTATTATTCGTATAACTACATTTCGAAATGTACCTGAAACAAAAGTGGCGCAGTGGCCCTCCTTCTCTCTCGCACAGCACCGGGGAGCCGACCACCGGCGACCGGTGGGGCCGGCGACCAGGGCCGCAAAGCGGCCGGGAAGGGGGCGGCGAGCGGCGGCGCAGGAGCTGGGGGTGGGAGAGGGCGAGCGGCGGCGCGCGGGGTGCCGAGCGGCGGAGCCGCGGGCGAGCCGAGGCCGGCGGAGCGGCGGGCGAGCCGAGGCCGGCGGAGCGGTGGGCGAGAGCTAGCAAGCCAGAGCCGACGGCGGCGGAGCGGTGCGCTGCTTGCGTGAGGCGGCCGAGGCCGGAGCAGGCCGGTTTTATAAGGTGGGGACCTACTGCCGGATGGTCCGGCGGTAAGGGTCTTGCTATCGCCGTTTGAACCGACGGGGCGCTTACCGCCGGACCATACGGCGGTAGCCCTCACCTACTGCCGGTTGAACCGGCGGTAAATTCCAGGCCCAAGTCGGCCCATCAAGGACCCCTGCTATCGCCGGTTGAACCGGCGGTAGCTTGTCAGGCCGTGGCCCAGCTCACGTATCGCCGTTTCAACTGGCGGTATCTGCCTACCGCCAAATGAACTGGCGGCTGGATGACAAATTTGCAAAAAAAAATCTTGTATATATTTTTGAAATATCGAAAAAAATAATATAAAAATTAAAAAAATTCAACCGCATGAACCGATTGAAAGATCATAGCCCGCTAAAGGCCCGTTAAATTCGCAGCCCATGTCAAATACTAAGGGAAACAGCCCATTGAACCCCGTCCGTTCCACGCCAGTAGCCCAGGGCACTGTGAACCAAGGTTTTTTTTCCCGACTGGTAGAATGAAACCGCCGCCGTCCAGTTCCGGTAAACCGGACTGGTTTGACCCGTAATCGGAAAAAACCGGCCAAATTCAAATTCCAAACCAAAAACGACAGTTCAACCAGTTTCCACCGGTTAGCTGCCCGGCTAGGCCAGTAAACCGCTCCGGTTTGAGCAGTAACCGGGGATTTGAACAAAAAAACCGACGGTTTTAAAGTGGTTACCCGTTGTGAAATAAATAAAATTTTTGGCATGAGCTATGCTCATATTAATGTAAAAGACCACACCAAAGCCACAATTTATAATTATGCATACAAATACAATAGTAATAAGCGTGCATACAAATACTATGGTCATAATCGTGCATACACTGATACACATCAATAAAAGTTCAACGTACGAATGGGAAGACCTCCATTTGGGATGCGATTTGGTATTCGGCGGTAGACATCACATTCAAACCTCGCACTCTAAGCAGCTCAGCCTTGTAGTGTTGCCAAGTTTGGCACGTCCACGCCGATGTTTTCTCCCATTCCTGAAGTAACATATATAAAAATGGGGGTCTTCCCATTCATACACCCATCTCGTCGGTGGCTGCATGCTGATGTCAGGTATGGGATAGTGAAAAGACTGCGAGGTATCGCTGTAGGATGAAGAATAGTATTGTGGAGTGTCGTAGTCCGTCGGTCCAACCGTTGTCCTCTGCGATTGCGGTGCTCCATGGTCGGAGTCCTGAGTAGCATGTGTGAACTGAGTCTCTCCTGCAATCAACCATATATCATAATTAGTAGTCATAGTCAAAAATATGTGTGCATATATAGGTGCAATGTATACCTGTGAAACGAATACCACCAGCACTACCACTACCACCAGCACCACCACCACCTAAATGGACAACAAAAACATATCAATCACATAAATAAAATCCTAAATACACCTAAGTCATACACCTAAATCTTACCTAAATCCTAAAACAAATCATCTAATATTCTAAATCAACTCATAGGGTAAAAAAAATCGAGTTCATACCTTGTAGCGGCTAACCGCCGCTCCGGGCCGGTAAACCGGCGACGCGCGCGGTTTACCGGTGGGGGGCGGTAGATCCGCTGCCGGGCAGTCTTACCGGAGCTACCGCCGGCTAGCCACGGTTTTCGGGCGGCTGGCCGGCTGTGAGCTCCGGTCGCGGCGTGGGGGCGGCGGAGGGGTCGCAGCGTGGGGGCGGGCAGGGTTCTGGGGGGCGGCGTGAGGTTCTGGGGTGTTTATGAAGGTCGCCGGCGCATTCGGGCCAAAGTGGGCTTTAATGGGCCGGCTCATTTTTTTCTTTTTCTTTTTTGGTTTAACTTCACATGCCCGCAAAGTATACTAAATGAACGAATATTTGAAAAAATTTGACACCATTAGATTCTTCGCAACTTGAAGTATTTTTAGTAATTTTTTTATTTTTTTAAAATTTAAATTTGAAGTTTTGAATTGGCCGATTTGATACCGGCCGGTACCGAAACCGGTTCGGAAACCGCGGTTGCCAGACAAAAAAAACCCGGCTGTGAACACATGCTGGCCCAGGGCTCTGTGAACACATGCTGGTGACGGCGCTGTGGCCTGCGGGGCTACGAACCAGCACGGCCCGAGAAAGAGGCACATCGGGCGGCCCATTCCACCATCTACATGTGTGTAGCATTAGGATCAGGATTTTTCTTTAAAGAGGGAGCTGAAATGAAATATTCGGCGAGTCCATTTACGGCGCGCGAGTGGAGCGCAATGCATTGCAGAAGCAGGTGGGCCCGCACGCACTGTTCTTCCTCCTCTTCCGAGCTCGTGATGGTGATGGTCGTTGGGGTAAGGAACGGTGGACGCCGATCGGCCGACGGGATGGGGTAGCAAAGACACTGGCAATAGGGTATTATATGATTTGAGTATTTCACAGGAAGATGTTAAGTGACGATAAATCTACAGATCACGTGTGTACACATAGGAAACAATACTTGAAAAGAGAATCGCAAAATTCATAAAAATCCATTTCCCAAATTCCCGTTAGTTGACATTCTAGCACAACATTGTTCTAGGATGGTGGCACATCTGGTAGTTGTAGAACATTCCGAGCATGAGTGTGGATTTCGTAACTTCATCCTCTCTAAATTATTAGTCGTTTTGATTTTTAGATACGCAGATTGTACTATACACTAGAAATAAAATATATATCTAGATGCAGAATAAAAACTATGCACCTTGAAAAATCAAAACGACTACTAATTTGGAACAGAGTTAGTAACACGTTTAGGTTGCTTTGACGTATTGATTTTTTAAGAAATAAATCTACCTTATCCTAAGTTATTAGCATCCATCTACTTGACCCCTCATTTATGAAACTAGATATTCTAATCTCAAACTATCTCAATTGTATTAATAACTCTCTAGAGTGGTTTTGGAGTACACATGGACAGTGATGCGGTAAGAACATATGTGGAAATCTACCCTCCAAACTAATCAGATGAACATGAACCTTTGAAGTCATATCCTTGCTAGCCATTTTACACACTAACTATTTGAGTAGGTGTTTAATTCTGGAGATCCCGAGGCTGGTGCTTCAGGAAAAATAACGGTAACTCCATATTCACATCACAATGATTCAAAATATTTAATTTTCTACTGCACATATTTCAACATCATTTATTTCGGTCCACAACTTCAAAATGCAAACATAACTTCTGGTCCGAATGCACAAAACATATCACATATATATATCTGTGACGATAGAATTTGCACACATTGACTCCATGATCATGATATTTGTATTTTTGCTCCATTTATTTGCTTGTATCCCCTCTCTAGGAACTCTCAACTTATTCTCTTCAATACCCACCTCGTGCCCCTCACATGCCACCTGCACTCCTCCATTGCCTTGACCTCCATCCACCTTGATTCCTTCTCATGCTTAGCTTCTCTGGGCCTCCATCTTCTTTGTTGTGATCACACGATCGCCATAAGGTTTGGTTCTCACAGTTTGGACGCCGATCGGTAGAGCTCGATGTAGTCCAGGGCAGGCCGGTTCCATGACCAGTCCTGCTCCATGACCCTCTTGCAGAGGGAGTGGAACCAGTCCCGGGCGTCGAACCAAGCAGAGATCGCCCTGAGATAGAACATCACCAGGAAGGAGCGACGATTAAGATCGAATTGCTGAGTTCACTGAAGCAGGCTCTGTGAGATTGTGTACCTATTCAGAGCATAGTCGACACCATTGTTGTCAGCTCCATCAAAGCTGAACCCGTTTGGCTCAAGGCCTCGAGCCCGGGCCCGTTCCTTGTCATTGTCCACGTCAAAGACAGTGTCGTAGAGCCCTGGGGAACACAAGAGAGATCGGTCAGGTCCTGAGCTCACTTCATCCTAGGCCCCGTTTGGGAGGGCTTCTGGAGCGGCTTCACGAGCGGCTCCAGGTGAAGCCCTCCCAAATGTTTGTTTTGTAACCGGCTTCACGTGTGAAGCCGGTCCTGAAGCCATCGGCGGCTTACACAGGCAAGGTGAAGCCATGAAATCGTGGCTTCACGCGGCTTACACATCAATCTAACAAGTGAAGCTGTTTTGCCAAATATTTTCTAAAATGGCTCCAACTCCACCAGAGAAGCCGCTCCATCTGAGGAGCCGGAGCCGGAGCTGTTTTTGGAAGAGCCGGAGTCCTGCCAAACAGGCCCCTAGTGTATGCAGAGTGCAGGGAGTTTGATGGCAATGGGGAATAATGGTTAAGACTTAAGAGCTGCAGCACATACATACCTCCAGTTTTCCGGACAATAGGGATGGCTCCATACCGCATGGCGACCAACTGAGTTAAGCCACAAGGCTCAAATATGGATGGAACCAGAATGAAGTCAGAGCCAGCGTATATCTGTAGAAGAGCATCATGACCATGGAATTATATTAGACAGGATTACAGTAATTCTCTGATGAGGCCGGCACTTCGTGTTGGTGATCATATAATTCGTCAGCTTACCAGATGTGAAAGAGGCTCATCGTAGGTCAAACACATCTTCACTCGACCATGATTTTCACCCTGGAGAGTATTTGCCAAGTTGGCAAAATCACCTTGGATCCGAGGGTCTGGGGCAGAACCAAGCAGAACCACCTGGAATGCAGTGTACCATTTTCAGTCTTAAGATATGATGACAGATGGAAACAATTACAGAAAGAGAAATAACAATGTGCAATCTGCAATGCAAGGAGGATGGATCGACCTGTCCATTCCTTTCAAGTGTTCGACGCATCGCATGCTTGATGAGGTGAATTCCCTTCTGGGCTGTCAGGCGACTGATGATTCCAACAATGGGCACATCATTTTGCTGTAACCCAAGTTTCTGTTGCAAGGCCCTCTTTGCAGCAGCCTTGCCTTCGACGACATTCTCGGTAGTGTAATGGACCTGGAATTTATTAAAATAACCATTTAAACATGTACCCACCACACTAGTATATGTTAGCATCTTTGAACAACCAGTAGCCAGGAACAGGGTGCAGATTAAAAAAATTGCATGCATATTACTTAAAATGATTGTTCAACTTATTGGCCATCTAAAACAAATGTGTTATTAATGAATTAAGCTTTTTTGTTGCAGTTTACTAAGCATAGTCACAAAGTTCCTGGGTCGACCGGGTCGAGGAATGGGGTCGAGGGTCGAGAGTCGTCATTTTATAAAATTGTGGTACGAAGGGGGTATACATCTATGGAACGATAAATTATTATGTGGGACGCGACTCTGATTCATCGGGGTCGATATCTTCGGGTCGATAAAGACAAAAACTATATATGTGCTACTAATGAAGAAACTAATCTGCACAAGCATATAAGAAACATATAAAAGAGTACATTTAGACCATGCTACACGTACTCAGCTCATTGTCTAACAAAAACCACACCAATCCACTGTCCTTTACCTCCTTATCCCAATTAAATCTGCTAGCAATGGGGCTGCGACCCCTTTCAAACCGGAACACGATCCAACCTTGAATGGGACACTAACCCTCTTCGACCCCGACCCTCGAATCGGAACGACGATCCCGGGTCGAGGGACGAGGCATCGACCCCGAATCCTGTGACTATGTTACTAAGTTCACCTAGAAATGGCATAAATAGCTTGCAACAAAAATCAAAATGTATATAGATAAAGTTTACCGGGATAAAGCTGTCACTGTATGGATCCCAGATATCTGGATCAATTCCATTGAGAATGCCGTAGAACTTTCCAAGATGAGGAGCAATGGCACCATGGCCTGACACTTCCCTTGAATATGTATTAGAGACCTGCAAAGAATGGAAAATGTGAGTACTTAAACATATCAAAAAGAACATAATTCTTTTTTTTTGAAAGCTATACAGTGGGGGAAGCCTCCACTGCGGTAGGGTGTGTATATATATATATATATATATATATATATATATATATATATATATATATATAAGGCAAAAGCTGTACAGAGGACCATAGTCCAGAGAGTGCCAAAGTGCTACAGGAGGAGAAAGAGAGCAAAACAAGCTACCTAGGGAGCTCTGAGAGAGCTAGAAGAAAATCAAATAGATTTGAACACTATCCAGTAAAAGAACATAATTCTATAGTAAATGACAAGCCATTTGGTGTCCATGACATAAAATGTGTAAAAAAATATTAAAATCTGTAAGATTGTGTATCACTCACAGTTGTGGCCTTATCACAATATTTCATTGCTTTGCCAATATGATGTGCTCCAAATTCAAGATTATGGATCGTAAATATGACCCGTGCATTTGCCAAACTGGACTGTGCATAGTTTTCTTTGTATAGCCAGGCAGTAGGAGCACTTGACCAATCATGGCAGTGTATTATATTCTGAAAGGAGGATAAAATGTCAGCTATTTTAAATGAGAAGTTAAAATAAATAGACAAATAAGTCAACTTCTCTGAAAATCAGTACACAAGTTAAAGATTTTAGAATGAAAGCTTAATGAATCAAATTAAGATAGTGAAGCAGCATAAGATAGAACGACTAATACAAACTTTTCTTAATATAATATGAACGATGCATGTATCCCTAACACATGAAAATCCAATAAAACCCCATGTGTAAACAAAGCATACCGGTGAAGATCCACTCTGGAGGAGAAAATCTAGAGCAGAATGACAGAAGAAGCCAAATCGACGGTCATCATTCCTTCCATATACACATCCAACTCCAAACATCCTGAAAAAGTAAATGCCAAGTTATCATCTTGAAGCTTCTTACAAGAAAATCTCAGCAGATTGTGAAACAAATGCGATAAAGAAATCATTAGACTAGTATACACATATATGGCAAAAATCACGCTATTTGAATTACAGAAAAACTAAAAAGAGGCTTGGAACATAAATTCAAACATCTTACAACAGGTACACCAGAAGATTACTGAGCATTGCTTCCAAACATTAGAAATGAAACTCAAATTAAACACCATCTCATTCAACAAAAATTGAACAGTAAACTGCACCGATGAAACAGCAGAAAATGTGGTACTGATTTCTAAAACTACCATCAGACCAAGTGAAGACTCCCAGTGCCTCTAAAGTATACATGCACCTGAATAAAATAAGTTATCACCTTATTTTTCAAAAAAATATCCAAGCAGTCCCAATTTAGTATACAAAATGAATGAGTGGTTATTTGTTCTTTTTCTTTTACTAGCCTCCCTATACTTTGTCTACCCCAAAGGAGATCATGGAACTGCCAATCTAAAATATCATTATTGCAACTAGTTCATCAACCAGCATTTCCCTGTGATGAATAATGATTCAATCCAAATAACATATCTACTCTTTTGATAATAAAAGTTACATGACTTTAAAAGAAAAAATGGATTTGCTGATCAGAATAAACTTAGCAAACATACTAATCCAAAAGAGACTACAGATCCACCAATATGACATGAGCCAATGTGCAGCAGCAAAAAGAAAGAAATATTATTGCCTGGAAGGATTTAACAAAGTTTTCCGGTTCTCCATTTTGATAGTAATTATATGAACATTTAGACTAATCAAAACCAGGTTAATAATTCTGCATTGCCACTTACAAACCAGTATAAGGCTCCAGCACGTTGAGTTTTTTGAATAAGTGACACTAAGGCTTTTACATCTATGAAGAATAAGCTGCTACATACCCATTTTGAGGTTCCAAGAAGTAAACACAGAGGTCTTCGACATGTCCACGCCATACTTTTATTTCAGAACCACCCCAAGAAAAACTTTGATGAATATGCAAATTCTTCACCTGCATTTAGATCGATGCATGTTGATTGCTAAGAGATAAACGTTACGATATAGCCACCTTCTGTTTTCTCACGCTTATCACTAGGTTAGTGGTGTTTGCCTCTGTCATTTTTTTTCATATTATCCAACAATCTACAAAGGAATTAAAATGTATTTGCCAACTAATGCAAATAAAACAAGGAATTATACTTGATATACTAAGCTACATATTTACGACTCCAAAGCATTCCGCATAAACAAAAGCTACAGATGAGGAATGTGTGATCTAATTACGATTAAGCACATGCATAAACAGTAGCACGGTAGCCTTAGATGCTCTTAACATGGAGATGTCAACTTCAGTTCTAGCTATAAAGCCACTACACTTGTCATAGAAGAGATGCAGTAAAGCACTTTTAACTTACATTGCTTAGATTCAAGCAATCGTGCTTCGGAAGAATAACCTCAACATTGTGTCCTAAATCTTGAACAGCACGTGAAAGACTCGTAACAACATCACCAAGACCTCCAACCTGCGATAGCATTCGACAGACAGCATACTATTAATGTAATGCAACACTAAAACGAGAAAAAAGTGATGATGTCTCATGTGTTGTCAATCACAGGAATTTACTTAGAAATATGGATTACCTTTGCTATGGGAGCCATCTCAACAGCAATGTGGACAATATGCATAGGAGGTTCCTTTGCAGTTGAACCAAAAACAGGAATATGATAGTCCAAGCCATTCCTGTTGTCGAAAATTCCACCTTCTTCTGACTCCGAGAAAACGAAGTCCATTATATAGGCGTCCTGAGGAACGTTAACTGGAAAAGGAACACTCTACTTCAGAAATGAGAACAAATAAGGGGAAAAGAAAGAGATTTGTATTTGTGCATCTCTGTGCTACATTAAATAAATCCTAAGTATCTAAAGGAGAAGTAACATCCCAGTGCTTGAATATCAAAACAACTTCCAAAAACATGGTACAAAGCAGCAGACAGGAACCAACATGAGTTTGACCTAGACTTGATGAAAAGTTGCCACATTTTTCCAAGGCTTGACTGACAAGCAGCAGTTTGAACTCTTCTGCTGTCTGCATTCTCTAAAATACAGCCTTTTAAAAAAACTCGAATAAAAATCTTTATAGACATCTGTTATAGCATTAGACTAACTAGCTCCTCTAAAAGAATAGATTTGTGCCACCTTTTTATATTCAGGTTTCATAAGTAAGAACTACATCATATCTATAAATGGATATACAATTCTATAGGACAATACTAATGGCACAAAAACGAACATCTTGGAAACGCATTAGCACTAGGAACAATAATGTAGGAAGCTCGAACCTGTTGCTTTTAAGTGCGAACCATGTTCTGCTTTTACCATCTTCTGGGGTGGCAACACACCACCTGGATGCATCCAACGGTTAAAAGAACATCGAAACCAAACCTCTGGCTTTCCATTTAGCACTGTATTAGAAGGATTGTAAAGAACGTCAACTGTGGTTCCAGCACGTATTTCAAGTGGTTCGGTATAAACTATGTGTTTTTGAGAAACCAGAAACATTCTCATAGTCTTTTCTTTCATCTCAGCTTTCAATTTTGCCCTTCTCTCAGCCTGTGCATGTAAAAGGAAGCAAAAAAGTCAACTAAAAGATTCCCCCATAAAGAGCTGCTCCTTTTTTATATAACAGTCAAAGCTTTGAAGAAATGCTGCTACTTCGTTAGACCACACATCGTGGGTTACTAGTTACATCAGTTAGCAACTACCTTCCAAGTTTGAAGAGATGAATGATTCAGATTTTCAGGTTAACTATGTTTTCTTCAAAAGACTAGTCACTATGGAATTTGGATGAATTATTTAAAAGCATAAAAATAATCAAGCAGAGATGGAAATTGTCAACTGCCTAAAATGACTCGTTATGGGAAAGTCAGCCATCGATGAACTGTAACCGTGTGTTTGGTTGCGAGATCACTGGGTTGGGTTGGATCCAACTCGGATTTTGGGGACGGAGCCAACCCATCCATTGTTTGATTGCACTTCTGATTTTGAGGACGGAGTGAACCCATTCCATGTTTGGTTGAAGGAATTGGAAATACGGGTTGGATGGCATGATAACACCGTTAGTGAGGGTCCCACTTGCAACCAATGGACCCCACCTGTCAAGCTCTCATCTTTTTCTTTTTCTTTTTTTCCACTCACCCTTTTCTTTTTCTTTTTTTCTCTAGCCCGAGCGCGGGGAGGGGGCGGGCGCCTGCCGCGCAGCTCGTCGGGGCAAGCTGCAGCCGGCACGAGTTCCCCCACCTTGCCGTCCCCACCTCGCCTGCCGGCCCTGCCTTGCCGCCGGCCGCCGCGCTCTCGGCCCGCCGGCCCCATCCGCGGCCTCCGCCAGCCGGCCGACCACGGCCCCGCCCTCGCGCCGGCCGACCACGGCCCCAGCCCCCGCGACGCCCCCCCGCCCGCGCGCTGCCGTCGTCCACGCCGCGCCGGTGAGCTGCAGCTCCGGCCCCCGCGGTTCCCTGCCCGGCCGCACGGAGAGAGATGGGGGCACGGGGCAGCAGAGAGGAGAGCCGGGAGAGAGATGGGGCAGTGACGGGAGAGAGACGCGGCGTCAGAGCGGAGCGGAGCGAACTCGTCCGCCAGATTTCGTGGGATAGAGCCAACCCGCATCTCCACCGAATATACCTCTCTTGGGTCCGCTCCGTCCCCTGCTGCATCCATCCAAACACTCCAAAAAGAGGTCCGACCCATCCGAGTTGGACTCCTTCTCCCAACCAAACACACGGTAACTTGATTTAAGAGCAATAGGTCTATTGCAACTGACCTTCATTCTAATAGCCTCCTCCCTTTCTCTCCTCTCTTGTAGAAGCCTAGTATAGATCCTCTGTTCTTCTTCCGCCCAATATTCTTCCTCAGTCATGTTATTGGGCAGGATAGAATGAAAATCCTGTCTGCCATTGTTATCATAAATCCTTGCATTCCCTGGCGGCCCATCAGCAAACACCCAGTCCAACGCGTATGCTCTTTGAGGTAAGACAACTGTAAGGAAAGACCAGGTGTTATCATTGTGGTTAATGGAGTAAATAACAAACATAAAGAACCAACATTAGTAAAAGACTGCAAAGCTTATGTGGCTTCAAGTAGTAGGTGTTGGTGTATATGTGAGCCCCTATATAGAGGCCCATCTAGAGGTCCATGTATAGGATCTATATATCCCACCATTCTAGGGTTTGGAGGAATACAAGTCATTATTCTCTTCTACATGGTATCAGAATAGTCTCTCCCTCTCCTCTGCAGCAGCAGCAGCCGCCGCCGCCGCCATGGCAGGCCAGCCGCCGGCGCTGCCCCTCCCTCCCCTCTCCTCCTTCCCTTCCCCCTCTTCCCTTCCCGGCGGCAGCTCCTCTGGGAACTCCCCTGCGAGGATCCCTGCCTCCCCTGCTCTGGGCGCTTGCCTACCTGCAGCTGTGCCCGCAGGTTCGAGTTGCGCCACCGGCGATGGCGGGCTCCTCCACGGCAGTAGCTAGCGCAGCCCGGGCGGGATCTGGTGCCCCCGCCACGGGATCCGGCGTCAGGGCGCCCGAGACGACTTCGACGGGCCCTGCAGCGGTGGTTGCCGAAGCCGCGCCATTGGTGGCGACAGGGACTTGCGCACACGCGTGGGGGGACTTCGGGTCGACCTCTCCCATAGCCAGCCACGCGACCGCCGGTTTGGGATCCAGCGCCTCCACCGCGGATCCCAGCGCCAGGGCGCCGCTTCGACCATCCACGCCCCCGCCCTGGTGCGCCCCGGCCGCAACTGCCGCAACTGCAGCCCCCACGGCCCCTGCTGCCGCGGCCGGCGCGGGCCTTGCTGCTGCTGTCGGTGCGGGCCCGGCTGCCACTGCTGCAGCTGCTGCGCAGCGCACGTGGCTCCAGGCCGCCGCCGGCCCCTGCTTTGCCCGCCCTGGCTGCCTTCGCCGACAGGGTCGTGCGCAAGCAGGTGCGCCCCGCCGCGGTCGACGACCTACGCGGCGCCAACTCGCACCTCGAGGCCAAGCTCGTCGCGGCCAAGCTCGTCCAGGCCACGCGAGCGCACGCCGCGCAGGCCGTCGCGCCCGCCGTGCAGGCCGCCGTCGAGCCCGCCGCACACGCCGCCGCCTCCCTCGCCGCCGTGCACGCTGCGCAGGCCGCCGTGCACGCCGCGCAGGCCATTGCGCAGAGGGACCCCGCGCGAGCCGCTGCCTCCCTCGCCGCCGCGCACGCCGCGCAGGCTGCCGCCCCCGGCGCGTGGCTGCCCCAGGGAGCCACCGCCGGATGCGCCTTCCCCAGGGCCCATGGTGCCGCCCCTGCTGCCAGACTTCCCGTGCATGTGCCTGCGCCCGCGACGGCTGCGGTGCCCGCGCCCCTGCACGCGCCTGTTGTGCCGCCCTTGCCTGCGCACGCGACGGCCGCGCTGGCCATGGCGCACGTGCCCGCGCCCGCACCCGCGTGGCCTGCTTTCGGTATGCCCCCCAGCCAGCAGCTGACCTGGCCTGGAGGTGGGACCCGGCTGCACTGGCGCAGTCCTTCAGCGCCATGGGGTTGACGCTGCCGGTCAGCACCGAGTGGATCGCCGACTCAGGTGCCTCCTTCCACACCACCCCAGATGTCGGTATCCTCCCTTCTGTCCGACCCTCACACCCCTCTTGTCCTTCTTCCATCATGGTTGGTGATGGGTCTTGCCTTCCTGTCACCGTCGTGGGTTCTGCTCCAGGTTCTTTTCGTCTTCCCAATGTCCTTGTTGCTCCTCGGATGGTTCATAACCTTCTTTCCATTTGTCAGTTTACAGCTGACAATTCTTGTTCCATCGAATTTGACTCTTCTGGCCTCACTGTAAAGGATTCGGCCTCCCGGCGTCCGCTCCTTTAGTGTGACAACACGGGGCCCCTTTACACCCTTCGCCTTCCGTCTTCCGCTACACCGCTTTCGCCTTCTTCTTCGTCTGCCGCTTTTGCCGCGACGCCGTCTTCCACCACCTGGCACCGCCGTCTTGGTCACCTTGGCCGCGATGTTCTGGCTCAGCTCGGTCGTAGTACCGATGTTCCTTGTACTAGGGCTCCTGCTGAGCACCTCTGCCATGTGTGCCAGCTTGGTTGTCATGTTCGATTTCCTTTTTCCTCTTCTTCTTCGCATGCGATGCATGCCTTTGATCTTGTTCACTGTGACCTGTGGACCTCTCCTATTCTCAGCCTTTCTGGCTACAAATACTATCTGGTGGTGGTCGATGATTTCTCACACTACTCTTGGACTTTTTCTTTGCGTGACAAGTCTGAGACCTTTCCCACCCTCCTCCACTTCTTTGCCTGGGTGTCCACTCAGTTCGGCCTCACCATTAAGGCCGTCTAGTGTGACAACGGGCGTGAGTTCAATAACTCCACCTCCCGTTCCTTCTTCCTCTCTCGGGGTGTTCAACTGCATATGTCTTGTCCATATACATCTCCTCAGAACAGCAAGGCTGAGCGGATGATTCGCATGACGAACAATGTCGTGCGCACCCTTCTGATCCAGGCCTCTGCCCCGCGCTTCTGGGCGGAGAGCCTCCACACCGCCACCTACTTGTTTAACCGCCTTCCGTCCACTGCTTCTCCTGCTCCCACTCCACACCACGCTCTTTTCGGTACCCCTCCTCGCTACGACCACCTTCGGGTCTTCGGGTGTGCGTGTTACCCTAACACCTCCGCCACCGTTTCTCACAAGCTGGCGCCCCGCTCGACTCGTTGTGTGTTCCTTGCGTACTCCCCTGACCACAAGGGGTACCGATACTTTGACCTCACCTCTCGACGTGTCCTGATCTCCCGACACGTCGTCTTTGACGAGTCGGATTTCCCCTACTCCACCTCATCCACACCTTCTCCTGACCCCGAGTTGGAGTCCCTGTTTCCGACTGACCCGGTGGTTCAGCCACCGTTACCGGTCTGTCCTTTCCCTACAGGTTTTCCCAGCACACCGGCACCGCTTCCGGTGATCTCTACTGCGCCGTGCGTGGCCCCGGTGCCCGCGGTCGCGCCACGTGCGGCCTCCGGACCTCCAATCGTGCCGCGTGCGAACCCAGTGTCTCCTGCTGTGCCACGTGCGGCCCCGGTATCTTCCCCTGCACCAGCGCGGTACGCTCAGCTGGTGCAGGTGTACCGGCGTCGTTCAGTGCCGACACCGGCGCCACCGCGGTACGCTCAGCCGATGCAAGTGTACCGGCGTCGTTCGGCGCCGACACCGGCACCGCCGGAGGCTCCTGCGGCGCCTACACCCGAGCCGTCGCCGCCGCCGCCGGCTCGCTCTCGCGTCGAGCCGGCGGTGTACCACCCGCCAGTCATCCATCGGGATCCTCAGCATATCCATCCCATGGTGACCCGGCGGATGGCGTCTCAGGCTGCGACTCTCTCCGCCACCGAGGGCGAGCTGCGGGTCTCTCCGGTACCCTCCTCTGTCCGCTACGCCCTAGCGGATCCTCACTGGCGTCGCGCGATGGAAGAGAAGTGCACGGCTCTCCTTGCCAACTAGACGTGGGACCTTGTGCCGCGTTCGTCTGGTTGCAATATGGTCACTGGCAAGTGGATCTGGACGCATAAGCGTCGGGCTGATGGCACACTAGAGCGCTACAAGACTCGCTGGGTTCTCCGGGGTTTCACCCAGCGGCCTGGTGTGGACTACGATGAGACCTTCAGTCCAGTGGTGAAGCCTGCTACTGTGCGCACGGTCCTCTCGCTCGCACTCTCTCGCTCCTAGCCTGTGCACCAGCTGGATGTGAAGAATGCCTTTCTTCATGGCACTCGGTCAGAGATAGTGTACTGCTCTCAGCCAGCGGGATTTGTGGACTCGAGTTGTCTGGATATGGTCTACCGGCTCAACAAGTCCCTCTATGGTCTGAAGCAGGCTCCTCGGGCTTGGTACTCTCGGTTCGCCACGTTCTTGCTGACTTTGGGATTCACCGAGGCTAAGGCTGACACTTCTCTATTCATCTACCACCGTGGGGATGAGACTGCCTACCTGCTGCTCTATGTTGATGATATTGTGCTCACCGCCTCCAGTCAGTAGTTGCTTGAGCGCATCATCTCCTCTCTGCAGTAGGAGTTTGCTATGAAGGATCTTGGTCAGCTCCACCACTTCTTGGGCGTTACTATTGAGACTCGCCCGTCTGGCCTGTTCCTTCACCAGCAGCAGTATGCACTCGACATTCTGGAGCGGGCTGGGATGACTGATTGCAAGTCATGCTCCACTCTTGTCGATACTCAGGCGAAGCTGTCTGCTAATCTGGGTGATCCCATGGCTGATCCTACTGCCTACCGGAGCCTTGCCGGTGCCTTGCAGTACCTGACCTTCACCCGGCCGGATCTCACCTATGCCGTTCAGTAGGTCTGTCTTCACATGCATGATCCCCAGTAGTCTCACCTTGCTGCACTGAAGCGTCTCCTCCGCTACGTCCGTGGCACTGTTGGCTTTGGCTTGGTTCTTCACCGCTCTCCCACCTCTGAGCTGGTGGTCTACACCGATGCTGACTGGACTGGCTGCCCGGACACTCGCTGCTCCACTTCCGGCTACGCCGTCCTTCCTGGGCGGCAACCTTGTCTCCAGGTCGTCCAAACGGCAGCCGATTGTCTCCCGCTCCAGTGCTGAGGCGGAGTACCGGGCTATCGCTAACGGCATGGCGGAGGAGTCCTGGCTCCGACAGCTCTTGGCGGAGCTCCACAGCCCGCTCGCCAAGAGCACGCTCGTCTACTGCGACAACGTCAGCACCATGTATCTCTCCATCAACCCTGTCCAGCATTAGCGGACGAAGCATGTGGAGATTGACCTGCACTTCGTGCGCGTTAGGGTCGCCATCGGCGATGTTCGGATACTCCATGTCCCGACTACCTCTCAGTTTGCAGACATCATCACCAAGGGACTACCCTCCTCGACCTTCTCGGAATTTCGCTCCAACCTCAACTTAGCAGGTGGCTAGTTGTGGCTGCGGGGGGGGGGGGGTATTTGCCCTTTGTACTCTCTTCTTGTCCAGTCTTGAACACCGCTGCGCTGGTAGTTCAGACTGTGGGGGGTGTTGGCTTTCTTGTTGTCCAGTCTTGAACACCGCTACGCCGGTAGTTCAGACTGCGGGGGGGGGGGGGTGTTGGTGTATATGTGAGCCCATGTATAGAGGCCCATGTATAGGATCTATATATCCCACCCTTCTAAGGTTTGGAGGAATACAAGCCATTATTCTCTCCTACAGTAGGCTTTTCTTTTTCTTCATGGGACTATTAAAATACAGAAAGCCATGATATATTTAAATGTGTACCCTTCTAATATTGGAGTATGTTAAGATGGTATAAAATATCAAGTGCACATAACTATGAGATGCCATACCATCTGCATACCACCAATCACCATCTTTGTCATCATGATGAACAAGTCTTTCAGCAAAGGAGAGTCCATCAATCCAATTGTTGTATCCCCCGTGCATCCAAATCTCAGCACTATGAATAAGGGGTCTCGAGTGCCTATTGTAATAGACTCTGACAGTAGCCTCTTGCACAGTAGTGATAGGTTCTATGTACCACAAATTATCAATAGATCCTTTGGCTGAATCCAATACATTATGCAATTTATTCTTCTTTGTCACTATCTCAGCCTTCGCTTGTGCCTTGGCAGCTTCATGTGCCACCCTTTCTTCCTTTATTCGCTTCTCCTCTTCAGTTTGTTTCTTCCTTTCAGCTTCTTCCATGGCAAATCTCTCAAGTTCTCTTTGCTTTTCTTCATCCAAGAAATCCGCAAACGAATGTTCATCCATGGTGCTTTCTATTTGTATCACGAAATCATTCTTACCGTTATTTTCATACATAGTGCTACCATTAAAGAACACAAAATCAAATCTGTATGCCTGCTTGGGAATGTATAGTTTGCAGGACCACCAGTCCCCTCCCAGTTCGCTCTTGTGCAATTTTTCAGTGAAAAACTTCCACTTCCACCCATTGAATGCTCCTTTTATTAGTACGTCAGGCTCATTGGCTATAGCTGATAGATCACGATTGAAATACAAAGCAATAGTTGAATTAGCTTTCAGTACCTCTGGAAAAACAAAAAACTTGTTTCCTAGTAAATAATTTTTTTCAGCAAGTTCTCGAAGCATCCTTTGTAGTGCTTGTGGATCCATTTTATCATGTGGTGATTCTTGCATATCTTGTTCAGGAGACACAAACATCTCCTCAACTTCATAGTGTTCTTCATCCTCAGATATCCCTACTTCATCTTCAGCCCATAGAGCCTCTTCTTCGGAAAGATGCAGAGATTTGTCCTCGTACGTTTCCATCTCCACCTCAATCACTGAAATGCTTTCATCAGTAACAATCAATTGTTCTTCCCCCATGCTTATACTTTTCTGCTCTTCAACCATTGCAAGGTGTTCCTCATTGATTTTCTTGCTAGTTATCATCTCTGGTGCTTCTTCAATGAAATCTTCCTTATGTTTTTGTAACGAATGGAAATCTTCCTTAGCTGCTATTTCCTCTATAGAAAGTGCATCATGACTCTCAGGAATATCAAGTTTCTTTGTTTGAGACTCTTTGGAGGTGCTGAAAATTGATAGATCTTGCTTATGAAAGCCAACTATGGATTGTTTTTCTTGAGAGATATGAACAATCGATTGTTGTTGTTTGTGCAAACCAATAATAGATTGTTCTGCTTTACTGTAACCAACAATGGATTTGATTTGCTCAGGCACACTAACAATTGATTGATCTTCTTTATGAGAAGCAACAATAGATTGATCTGGTTTCTTATAAGCAACAACAGATTGTATTTTCTTAGGCACAACAGCAATTGATTCATCTTTTCTATGAGAAGCAACAATAGATTGGTTTGGTTTACTGTAAACAACAACAGATTGGATTTGCATAGGCAAACCAATAATTGAGTTGACTTGTCTGCGAGAACCAATAATATACTGGTCTTGTTCTTGTTCATCAAAAGTGGTAACATTTTGCTCTTGCCAATCATAATCTACCGCTTGCTGTTCTTCATGGGTATCAAAAGCTGATCCCTCATCGACACCGAAATCTAATTTGTCCTGTTCCTTGACCTTGACAACTGTCCTGGGCTCAGGCTCCAAACTTTCATGTGTTCCATTATTGGCCTTGTCCTCTATGGATGCTGACTGTAGTACTGGATATTGCCATTGGTCATTATCTACCTCAGAGATTTCTTCTGAAGACTCCACTGCCATATATGTTGCGCTATAAGAAGCACTGCTTAAATCATCCACCTGAAATGTGTCTTTTTCAACCTTAGCATCATCCACCACATTCACTTTGCCCAGGCTTGCACTGTCTGAAGCAGTTCCTAAAATATCCATCTCAAACGAGGCTTGTTGGACATCCACATCAAATATCTCTGGTATATCCCCAGCTTCATTGTTCAGACCAAATCCCAACACATCAACATCAATCCTGTCCTTTTCCACCTTAGCTTCATCCACCACTTCCCTCATAGCATCACTGTTTGTTGTAACTCCTGAAGAATCTGCCACAAATATGTCTTCTTTAGCATTAGTTTCATCCTTTGGATCCAAGTCCTGAACTGCAGCACTGCCAAATTGTACTCCTGTGAAGTCTATGTTGAATTTATCTTCTTCGACTGTAGCTTCATCTACTTCTTCTTCTTCTGCCCCTAATGATATGTTAATCAATGCATTTCTTGATAATTCCACCTCAAACATGTCAAGTGCAGCTTCTTCTGCCACATCCACTTCCCCAGAAGATAAACTGCTTGAAGCATCTTCCAGCAAATCCACTTCAGCAGTGTCTAAATCTCTACTACTTGTCGACTCTTCTGTATCAGTACTTAAAAACCTATTGAATGTGCCAATAGTTCGTTCATCGCTATTACGGTGTATACTCTTCTTGGTGCTCGACTCAGCAGGGAGTCTTGGAACATAACCTCTAAAAGCAGAGACTTTTACCTTAAGATACACCATCTCCCTTGATTTCCTACTAGGAAAATCTGCATAAAGCAATGTAAAAAAAATGAGGTCATCAGAACTGCTAACAAACCAAACAATATTTGCAACACTATTCATCAGACCTGAACTTGCTACTGTGCACCGAATAATCCTGCTTCTGGCAAATCTGCTAGTCCTCAAGAAAGACTGGAAATGCCATAAGAACAACAAAAGTAAGTTCGGCAGCTTAAGTTATTTTGGGATAAAAGAAACTTCTTTTCAGCTAATGCTTGAGCATGATAGAATTGTAGTTACTAACAGAACATGACGGTAAAAAAATCACCTGCTAGATTTTGTATACCTCTTCAATAATAAATAAAGCATTATTCATTAAACATATTAAGATCCTTAATTTGAAAAAATCACTATCAAATTATTTAGGCTACGGGATACTACATTACCAATATTTTACAAACTCACTTAATTTCCTATTATGCCAGTGCCCAAAGGAATAAACATTTCCTTGATCAATCGGTCCAAAGCAAATGAAAAAACAACAAACAGACTATTTTCATTTATAAAATCACCTTACACTAAATGAAAATAGTTAACAGCATCATGTTCATAGAAAGTACATTTAGGATTGCGAAAAGGAGCTAAAATTTCCTAAATAGGACCAACCAAATCCTTCATAATCCTTCAAACAACCCCCCACCCGCCCACACACACATACAAAAAAAACATAACGCCATGATCCCCCAAAGAGAATGACCGCAAAATAAAGGAATCAAAAGTTCAAAACCCGCAAGAAATGTGACCTCATCAATAAGCATAGAGATAAGAGGGATCAAACAACAAAATAGTGACCCTGTCATCTTCAACACACCAAAAGGATAAGATGCACCAACCAATACCTATAAAAATCAAGAGCTTTAGAGGGTGTAAGTTGGAACCATACCTGATTGGGGTCTCCGCCCAAGGTGGTTGCTTGGAGCATGACCGCTGGTCGGTTCCGAGAACAGAGAGGGCTCTGGGGTACGAGAGCCATCTCCATTGCCCAAAACCACCTCCTAACCCTACAAGAACTATTACCAAGTGACGCACCTCCCAAGGCGTATCAACTCCCTCCTCCTCTCTCTTTCTCGCGCTCGCTCACGAGGTATAGGAACAAAAATCAATTCATAATGCACAAGCGAACACCACAGCACGCACTGAAGAGGCTTCCCCTCTCTCCTTTTAATCAAACTGAATTTGATCATTTCTTCTCCCCTTGTTTTACCTGTTGAGTGCGGTCTTGTATGAAAACTGGAGGTGTCATCTTGTGGGTCCCAAGGTTTTGTTGTGCAGCTGTGGGTCACCTTGCTCGCCTAGTTCACGAGACATGCACACCGTATAAGGTGGGGTGATGTGCCATGAGTACCGATGTTGCTTGTGGGCTGATATGTTCCCGAATGGTCCCTGCATGCCGTGTGGGCATCACGTTTTACTTCCACGTGCTCTTGTTCGTTTCTCATGGCATTTTGCTCTTGGTTGCTTCACCGAAAGTAAAGGACTTCAGGTGGGATGTGCCGGCTCTAGACATGACCTGGCAAGTTAGGTAGGCTACATTGGTGACAGCTCTCAAAACCACCAAATTTGTTTCATGAGTTACTCTAATGCAAGATGGCATAAAAAAAATTGAATTACCAGTGAGTAGGGCAATGTGCCAAGGTTCATGCATGCCATATGTGTGTAAAATCTGTGCTTTACTTTCATAGCTTTGATGTGTTCGGGTAGATATCATGTCTGCATATTTTTGCCTCTTGACTTGGCCTGATACCTTAAGTAGGCATTACCAATTATGGTATCGACACTTTCATGAAACCACTAATAATAAGCCCCTTGTTTTCCTTAAGGAAGGAAAAACTATAGTAATTATAGGCAATAATGCATCTATTAACATCTTAGGTAAAGAATAGCATTGCACTGCTAGCTAATCTGACGCCAATGAAGGCAGAGACATTCTAGTGCAAGGTGGTGTTATATTCTCAATCGACGTCATGGTTCACAGCTCAAAGCTTCGAAACATTCCACACGCATACATATGTGCAATAAAGTTGCTTCCATGCGTGCCCCAAATCGATTTTAATTGAAGTAGACAAGTTTACTACAATGTTGGTTGCTTCTGCATGTGTTGATATGTTCTAGAATGTTCCGCGTGTGATGTGAGTTTTCACACTTTACCTTTATAGATTTGTTGTGTGTGTACGCATGCCGACTCTTTGTGTGGCTCACCAAGTTAAGTAGGCATTATATGTTACCTTTGTTGAATTGCATCTTGGGTAGGGAATAGCATGGCACCGCCTGCCAGTCTTTCACTTGTGAAGGAACAAATATTGTATTGCAAGGTGTTGTTATATTCTCAATTGGCATCATGGTATACAGCTTGTGAAATAAAGTTATTGATTTAATGTGCTTGAGTGCAAGGGCGAATCCAGGAATGAAGAACAGGGGGGCTGGTGACCTTCTTCTACCTTGAGCTCCTCCCTTCCTTCATCAATGGTGCTAAAATTTTTAGGAGGGGCTGTGGGGGGATCCACGGTTTGCAAGGCAGTAGGGGGGCTCCAGCCCCCCTAGCCCCCCATGTAAATCCGCCACCGCTTGAGTGTATTTCCATGTGTGCGCGAGGCTGGCTCTTAACGTGAGTAGACAAGTTAAGTACTAGTTTTGGTTGCTTCTATATGTTGATACGTTCTAGAATGTTCCACACGTGATGTGAGTTTTTACACTTTACTTTTATAGCTCTGCTGTGTATGAACACATGCTGACTCTTTGCGTGGCTTGCCAAGTAGGCATTATATGTGGAGAGAATTCCTTATTTAACACTACTAAAGTTCATGCTTCCTTCCTTGACCCAATAAAGTTCAATATTCTCTATTTGACACAATATCTGAATTTGGTTCCCAAATGACACTTACATTCATTTGAAGCAGTAATGGTGTTAAATGGCAGTTGAAAAGACCGTTTTACCCCTGAACCTAATTAGTATAAAATAATGAAATTATATTTGCACATCAGGGATATTGCATCATTTTGGATCTTAGACCATGGCTACGTACTGACTCGCCCAAGATAGTTTCCATCTTTTTTTGACTAGAAGATAGTTTCCATCTTGGGAAAGTGTCTTCACGTTATTGCAAGGCATAGAAATTTGGCATTTTTTCTTCAAAAAAAAAAGAAATTTGGCATTTTTGTCGGGCGAGTGAACAGTTGCCGTCCGATTGCAATCCAAGGGACACAATCTGATAGGCTACTGTTCATCGTCTACCTTGGTCCAGCTACTTATTTCTGCCTTGAGTGATGACGAGAAGCACTCCCCCGCCCTGCCCACATTCGTTGCTGGATCCACCGTCGTCAACCCGCCACCCTCATTCGTTCAATTTTACTCCTCCGCTACCTTCACCTCCCACCACCGGTCCAAGAGACAGTGATGGAAACTATGAAGTAGTCACAGATGCCCCCAAATACAAGTGACTACAGAATATTCCAAATACAAGTGACAGCAAAATATTCCAGGATGAATATGCTCCTCTACACAAACAGTTTAACGGATGTTTGTGCTTGGATTTGCTACTGTGTTACTCTACTTACTCCACTATATTCATGAACTTGAATCTTCAGAAATAATTTCAGGCTTGAGAAAGTTCTAGTCTTGAGACGAGGACGATACTGCAAGAGAATCAATCGGGGGAAAGTGCAAGGATAGTAGGATACCGAAGAGGTAGCGCTCCCACCAATCGAGAATGTCGAGGCCTATGGTGACATTGCAGAGGTGGATCTTGCGCCCAATCCAGTCCATCCTCCCGCCTCCCCGCAAAGCCTGACGGCGGACGCCGCAGCTCACCTCGCCCAGATTTGGAAGGAGCGGCGGGGGCACCGGTGGTCGGAGCAGCACGAGTGGCCGCCGGCGACCCCGCGCGTGCCCGCCCGCGTCTCCCGTGCATCAGTTTGGCAACGGGCCTAACGGGCTTGGGGACCCGTTTGGAGCGGGTACAGGCGAGGTTTTAAATCTCCGGCTATAGCTTCCGCTATCTCCGGCTATAGCTGTTTGAGAGAAATTTAGATAATTTTTGTTACGTACAATTTAGCTCTTAGCTACCGCTATAACCCGCTATAGCTGACTATAGCCTGTTTTTGGACATCGATAGCTAAATGGTTTAGCCCGCTATTTAAAACATTGGGTACAGGGCTGGATATCCCCGCGGGGCTAACGGGGTGGGGCTCCGCAATCCAGCGGGGTGGGTTCGGGAAGGATTTTAGGGCCTGGTTTGATTCCGAAATTTGTCTTAAATTTGTCTTGCCAAAACTAGCGCAGGCTAAAATATTGTCGAGAATATTTTGCCAAAATTTTGGTAAGTACTTTGTAAGGTGGGGTACTTTTTTGAATTCCGATCAATTGAGTGCCAAAATTTATAGTTGCCAAAATTTTGGCAAGATAAATTTTGGAACCAAACCAATCAGACTCTTAAATCCGTGAGGACCTTTCGCGAATGGGGACCCGAAAAACAAAAAAAAAGTGGTCCAATAAGGGCCAACCCAATAAAGATCAATCCAAACCGTGATCCGTCGCACCTTCTCTCTTTCTCACGTCTCGTCCACCACCGCCACCTCGCGCCTCGCCCTCGCCGCCTCACTCTCGACCGCCGCCGCCTCCGCCTCGCGTCTCGCCCGCCACAGCCACCTCGCGTCCAGCTCTCACCGCCTCGTGTCCCGCCCGCCGCTACCGTCACCACTTTCGTCTCACCCGCCGCCGCCGCTCCTCGGCTTCCATCCCTGCGGGGCCCATCAAGGATCAGGGATCCGCGGGGAATGGGGTCGAGGATCAATTTCACCACGTTAAGCCTTTTGGGGTCGGGGCGGGGAATACCGTCGGGGATTGGGGTAGGGATGGGGATCTCTCCCCTGGCCCCGACCCGCCCCGTTGCCACCCTGACCTGTGCATGAGTGTGTTCACAACCAAAAGTGGCATGGCTAGGAGGATCGATGATGGGGATACAAGTAGCGGGTATCCCTAAGATCGTCGTTAAGCAATAAATACCCAATAAGACTAAGATCAACACGGTTTAAGGCGAGTGCAGCCGGTCCACTGAAGGCCGACCCCACCTCGTCCGACCCCTAAGGGACCGTCCCCCTCGGGCAGACCCCCGCGGGGAGGTTTCCGCCTCGCCCGACCCTCGCGGGGAAACTTCCTCCTCGCTAGACCCCTACGAGAAAATATCGCTCCGACCCCGCGGAGAGGGCAAGAGCGGGCCCACACGATAGCTTGACCATACCACGAGCTCGAAGACCATCATTAGTCAAGGGATGGCCCGCGTGGGGTGACATGACTACTCACCCATGCCGTATCACGAGCTCGGGCAACCGCGACAGTACTCCGACACGACAACGCCTCACCGATGGGACGCTACACGCCCTCTCTCCCCGAAGTCAGCTCTAAAGACGGGAAGACCGTCCTCGTGGACAGAGGAGAGGACACCAATTCCTGCCAACGTCAGCTCCACCGGCGAAGCGATCACCAACACGTGTTCCTGCGACGGGACAACAGCTGCAGCACACCACGACGTCTCCCACCCATCATGATCGCCGGGGGCGGAAGTTAGGGGAAGAAGATTGTCACCAAAGACATAGGCGACTAGGGGCCGTACCCAGGTCGTCCGGCCGAGAAGGAAGAGGGCCGGAATGCATCCGACTCCCACAATTCTTTTCTTTTTACTTTTCCATCCTTTTTATATCTGACCCCTCGGTTCTCCCTGAGCTATAAAGGGACGGGGGGTACCCCATGCACGGGGGGGGACCGATTGACCAATCAATCCACACACACGCACACTCGTTCCACCAGAGACCTGGGAGACCCATTCCTCTCTCGCCCATTTGTAACCCCTACTGCAAACTTTGAGTGCAAGAGCACGAGTGTTCGAACTGGACGTAGGGATATTTCGCCTGAACCAGTATAAACCCTCGTGTTAGATCCTTGCATTACCATCCGAAGTAAGTGACGCGCATACAAATTTACTAGCCGGTGATACGGAACACCGACAATCAGTCAGACTTGTCACCTAAACCGGTCAGACCGTTTGGTTGAAGTCCTCAAAATGTAAATTGGACTTCACCATTGGATAGTTCTCGTCGAGCAGATCAAAATTAATATGTAGAACGTCCAATTTGGAGTCTGGATAAAGGAAATATGGCTTCGAGAAATTCTGCACCCCGAGCAAACCGGTTAGACCGGTCATAGACTCATAGGTCAGACCTGTTTTATGCTGTGTAATCCGAGTTAGAGCAGTATTTTAACACGAGATTTGTTAGAGTTTTCGACTCCATCGGGGGCAAGACCTCCCCTCCATATAAATATAAGGGTCACAGCCAATTAACAGGAACCAACCCAATCGAATCTATCAAATACACATTTATCTTTCATCATGTTTAACTTTTTCTCTTTACCTTAACTTTTGCAACCTTGACGTGTTGTTCTTCCTTCGTCTCCATGGTGTTTGAAGATGCTCTAGGTGGCCTGCCGACTCTAAAGCAACCCAGGGTGCGTCTACCCAACAGGCCCCTTCCGTGCGGGCGTTCGTTGGATCCTAATCGGGCTGCCCCGACGAGACCAGTTTGGCCAGTCTACCATATCGGTCTGACCAGTTGGCTACAAATCAATAACTTAGTCATACATGATCCAATAATCGTAAAATTTTTACTACATCTCAATCATATAATGGTTAGCCCACCATAAAAATTTCACCATAATTGGACGACGGAGACGGTAGCTAAAAATTAATTTCAGAAAAGTGCATATCTAAAGCTACAGCAAAATATTTGTACTAAAGTATACCATATAATATGTTCACTGTGTAGATCTATTTATGTGGATTTGAACAAAATTAGATTTTTCATTTTATCATTTTTTTGATTTAATGTGATTTTTCAAAGATTTAGTCAAAAAAAAAGGAGAAAAACCGATGCCACCTTAACCTCAAACCGCTCAGAGAGGTCACGTGAACGATTTCTTGAGTCTGAGGAGGCTGGATAGACGGTTTCATTATTCACGGAGGAAAAACATATTCGATCCAAAGTTGAGGACAAAAATGACTTTTTCCCTATTGCCTTGGTTATGAGCCTGTCTTAAAACTTCTCCATGTTGCTTCCTCATATTGCTTTCACTATAATTTCTCCATCTATATGTGAATGCAGTGGAGAAGCTGCCTTTGTGCACCTGGCTAGTGTTTTTGAGAAAGAGCTAGCGGATCATAGTTTAAATTCTGATTCCTCACGTTTGTTCAAGTGGGGTATTTAATATCTTCCGGTAGCCCACATCAATTTATATTTGAATGCGGTGTGTACGATCTTTCTGTATATTTGTATTAGTTCAGTGATTTTTTTTACTATGCTCATTAATTGGGCTTGCTATGAGATGCCGTTTGTGTACTACGTGCTAACGCTTGTGCCACTATCTTCTCATTTACAGTAGTGTGCAAGTGGCGATCTGAAGCAGGAACACGAGTTTGATTTATTTTATTTTATTTTTTAGTGGGAGTTTGATGTTTTTTTTAAAAGATGGAGTTTGATTTATTTTGGTTGAAAGTGAATTTTTTACCTGGAGAGGGAGGAGCATCAAAACCGGCAGCCACAGATTCACGAGAGGTAGGGATGAAAAGAGTCGGAAATGGTCGGGAAAACTCCTCAACTATTCCCGCGGGAACGGAAACGGGAAAGCCGGATGGGAAAACGAAATCGGTATTACAGGATATCGGGAACGGAATCAATCGGTCGGAAACATACCGATTACGATCGGGAATCGATAACTTAAAATAGGAAAATACATACGACCACTTCAAACGTTTAATTCGGCAAAATAATTACAACTATGCATAAATAAATAACAAGGTAACAAAACACGTACGACAAGAACACATGTAAAATGAACCACAAATTCACAGTTCACACCGTAACATAGGCACACAAAAATATTCCATTTCCAACCCAGTCGACAGCAACATCTAATAGAGTGATAGACCAATAGTAGTAGGCACAGATACGCATGGGTGGCGGAGGTCCTGGGGGCAGCAGCCAACAGTGACAAGCCTGGGGCGGCGGCGAGCCGTGGGACTGGGGGAGGCGGTGACCTGCAGCAGGCAAGGGGATTGGTGGCGGGCGGCTGAACCATGGCAGGTCTGGTGGCGGCGGTGGAGCAGCGGAGGGACCTGGGCGGTGGGCGTAGGCGCTCGACGCGCGGGGTCTGGCGGGGGCGGCGGAGCAACGGAGCCTGCGGCGTGCCGTGTGCTAGAGGAGCGCGGAGCAGGCGGCGAGCGGCACAGAGAGCTGAGCACGGAGCAGGCGGTGGGCGGCGGAGGAGAGGGTGCGGGCGGGCAGCAGCCAGGGGGTTGGGATTTTTTTGACGCCTCTCATTGGATACAACTGTAGTATCTGTTTATACATGTACACGCACACCTCATTCACACCACTATATACGTACAAACAGCCCTACAATTACACACAGAACCGAAGACCGCGTCCTTCTCGAGATCACCGGATGACTCCGTAGTCGACGGGCGCGTCGCACTCCTCCACACGTGAGAGGCTGCAGATTTAAACAAGGGAACACTATTCCCGGGTGCGAACCCGCGCCGAGCAGCGCTCGAACGCGGGCGGCAGGCGCTCCACCGAGCAGCCTTGCCAACGCGCTACGCGCGCGTTCGCTGCTGGGTTAGGAACTTGGGATCGGCGGGGGCACGGGATTGGGCTCATGGGCTGAGGCCCAGCCGAGTTAGTATGGGCTGAAATGCAGGTTGGGGCCATTAATAAGGGAACAATCACGGGATTTTTCCCAGCTGAAAACGGGACCGTGAAAACGGTCGAGAAAACACTCCAACCGTTTCCGTTCCCATTTCCGTTTCCGCCCATTTTCCTAATTTTTTTCTGTTTTCCTGTTTTTTTTCTCAGAAACGGTTTATGGCCGATTTAGACGGTAAACCGTGCCGGTCGGGACGGGATTTTTCCATCCCGTTTTCAACCCTAACAGAGGTGAGAGCTGCTGGAGGCCTGGAGCGCCGTTATTTGGGCCACCGGCACGTGCAAGGCGGCGCGTCGATGAACTGAAAGAGGCGGTTTTTTTCTTTTTTATATTTAAAAAAAATTCAAAAATATATGTCCGTTTTGAAATATTTCAAAAATATACCCGGTCGCCCTCCCATAGGGCGACAGGCCCAATGTGTAATTTTTTTTCAAATTTGCAACGAAGTCCCTGGAGAAAAAAAAACAAGCCCTGTCGCCCGTTGGGGGGGCGACAGGGGCCTGTCGCCCGGCCCACGGACGACCGCCGCTGGGCCCGGCCCACAGTCGCGGCAGGGGGCCTGTCGCCCCCCCCCCCCGGGCGACCGGGGTCTCCCCCCTTATAAAAGCCCCAGCCCTCCCCTTCCCTCCTCATTTGAGCCCGAAAATTCCACCAAAAATCCAGAAAAAAAAGAGAGGAGTGAGGAGAAGGAAAGCGGCGAAGCCCTGCCGGATTCAGCACTTGTGATCTGCAGGTTAGTACATTTAGTTTAAATATTGTTATATTTAAGTACTACGTATTTAAATATGAGTAATTTAATTTAATTAGTGCTATAGTAGATCCATTTAAGTAGGAGTTCAATGATACTTTAGTTTGTAGTTACGTAGTAGTAAATTAATTTAGAAAATTAGTTCTACGCATTTATTATTACAATTGCAGTGCTATTAGAGACATATTTATAAATTAATTATGATTTAGAATAGAATTTGGCATATGCAGTATAGAATTCGAGAGTCATCACGTAGTTATGAATACTTATACGTTGTAGTTGAATTTCATACTTAGTTTTTACGGATTATTAAATAAGATAGTGAAGTAAAGAGTATAACTCGATAAGTATTATGTGATATACAGATATGTCGAGCAAAATGCAGTTTCAAGTATTTTATGGTGAATACAATGTTATGTATGGGCCAAATGAAGTAGATCTTTCTGCCTTTAAGCGCACATCTAGCGGCATAGATAAACCTCTGGAAAGGAGTTTTGGTTCCATATGTAAGTGGCTGCAGCGTGGGTTCCATGTTGATCCGTTGACACATGTTATCACTGTCCAGTCTCTTGTTAATTGGGAGGTAGAAAGTGAATTATGGGAATTAATGATGATACACAGCACTGATGACTGGCAGAAGTACATGCAAGCAGCTCTAGAGCGTGGGTGGCCTCTGGCCATTCTTGTTCAAATCCGGGAGAAGACACAAAATGAAATCCAACATTGTGCAGATCAAGGAACTCCGAGTATTCGAAGAGAGACCAATTATGTTGAGCAAGATGAGTCAGAAGAGACAGAGAACCAAAACATGGGACCACAGGGCCTTGCTGATGAGGGAGAGAGGATACATAGCATTGTGGACGAGATGGAGGCAGAAGACCAAACCGCAATAGAGATGGAAGAATATGAGGACTCATCTGATGACGAGCAGTACTCATTGCCAAAAGAGTGGAAAGAGCATGGTTTTGGCAGTCATATCGCAGAAGATGTACGAAATCAGGAGTGGGAGTACAGAGGGAATGAGGTAGTGCAAGGTGCAACATATCCAAACATTGAAGCCGTAAAAGATGCTGTGAGACTATGGGCAATCTCATTGAAACGAGAATTCAGAGTCGTGAAGTCTGGCAGTAAAGAATATGAGGTGAAGTGTGTGAATGCTGGATGTCCATGGCGAGTACATGCATTCAAGGGAAAATGGAAGTCAAACTGGAAATGTTCCATTGTCACAGAGCACACTTGTTTGCTGTCAGAAGTTATTCCCTCGCATCGCAATATATCATGCGACTTTGTTGCAAAGCAAATGTATGAGTTTATTATGGACAACCTAAATTATGAGCCAAAAATGATTATTCGACACATTGAGCAGACTTACCAGTACACCATCAGTTATTTGAAGGCATGGCGGGCTAAACAAAGGGTGTTCGAGATGCGGTTCGGCACATACGAGGCATCATATGATAACCTATCTCGTATGTTATCCCAGGTTGCTGCTAGAAATCCTGGAAGCTTTTATGACACATACCTTTTACCAGCCGTGACTAGGGGACAAAAAATTATGCAACGAGCCTTCTTTTGCATAGGTGCTTGTGTTAGAGCATTTCAGTTTTGTCTTCCGGTGATCTGCATTGATGGCATATTTTTGACTGGAAGGTATAAAGGTCAGATACTCACCGCAATCGGTGTAGATTGCAACAACCAAATTGTTCCGCTCGCATTTGCATTTGTTGAGAATGAGAACATAGACAGTTGGTATTGGTTCCTTGAACGAGTGAAGAATCATGTTGTTGCTGCACGTCCAGATGTGTGCCTTATTAGTGATAGGCATGCAGGTATCCTGCAATCAATACTGAAATTGCAACGTGGAACTGCGACAACGCCTCCATTATGGCCTGATGTCCAAAACAGGTGGTGCATTAGGCATATGGGTGCAAACTTCTATGAACACTTCAAGAACAAGGATCTTAAGAACCTGTTTAAGAGGTTGTGCACCCAAAATCAACAGAGAAAATTCAATGCATTATGGCAGATGCTTGATCAGTTGACTGCAGAGCTAGTGAAGGTAAGGGCATCAGGAGCAGGCACGAGTCAGGCTGCAGAGGCTAGGGATTCAATTGAGAAGCCATTTTCACACTGGATTCGAGGTGCACCTAAGGAGAAATGGTCATTCCTTTATGATACCAACGGAATACGGTATGGTATTCAGACAACGAACAATGCAGAGTGTTTCAATATGGTTATGCGTTCTTGTCGTGCCTTTCCACTTGTGGGAATTGTTGAGTTCATCATGTATGGGTGCATGAAGTATTTCAGATAGCGTTACACGGCTGCAAGCATAAACATCAGCAACCCCCAAATTCAGTTTTGCAAAAGAGTGACACAATATATGCAAGAGAAGATTGAAAAGGCAAAACTGCACCGCGTCATATCCACAGGTACAATGGAGCATAGATTTGAGGTTCTATGTAAGGATAGAAGTGGTCGTGGTATCCGTAGAGATAGAGTGGTACAGGAGAGTTTGATTACAGTTGATGGCAAAGCATTCTGCTCCTGCATGAAGTCTAAGTTATTGCATATGCCATGCTCCCATCTCATTGCGGCATGTGCAGAGTCTGCGTTACAGCCAGGACTATTTGTTTCACCGTACTTCAGCAAGGAAGCAGCTGTATCCACATGGGGACATGAGGTATACGGGATTGGAATTGTGGGGCCTTTCACTCAGGATAATGAGAATAAGATGTTTATTCCTGATCCAGCCACTAAGAAAGGCAAAGGCCGCCGTCAGACACGTCGTATTCGGAATGGTATGGACGAGTCGGAAGCAAGCAAGGCACAAAAGCGTTGCAGCCAATGTGGATCATTGAGTCACAACTACAAGAAGTGTCCTCAGAATGCACTTCACGATGCTGCTGACGTCGGTCCTTCCGGAAATCCCAGAGATGGAGCACCTCCTACGTTCAGACGAGCATCGGCGAGAATTGCTCGTGGAAGGCATTCGGTGTCATGATCCACAATTGTATTTCATTATTTGTAATATGTAGTAATGAAATATGGCAGGTATGTAATGAAGTATTATTGTATTTATGTGTCCAGTTTGTATGAAATATATATTTACCTATGTGTTCTCATATATTTTTGAATGCAGGTATGGAGATGGACTCCTTGCTAGACCCAGTGATCGACTCGAGCCACAGGTCTTACTTTGCAGCTGTTGAGCACCGAGCCCTAGAGGTGCTACGTCCTCGTCCACCCGGCGAGGCGATCTCTATACACCACGATTGGTGTGACCGGTATGTAATGAAATATTATTGTTTATCACTTTTGTATTCGCCGGTATTCCTTTGTTTCGACATTTTTTGTTTTTTTTGCAGGTTACGTGAGGCCGGCCTACTGACTCTGAGCCGTCTTGTCGAGGTTGGGCCTATTCAGCTCGACCGATCCCTCCTGACGGCGCTCGTTGACAGATGGAGGCCGGAGACACACACGTTCCACCTCCCGTGTGGGAAGATGACTCCTACGCTGCAGGACGTGGCCTACCTCCTCGGCCTCCCTATCGTCGGGGAGGCTGTAGGTCCGCGTGTGGTGGCGGCCTCGTGGAAGGATGAGCTGGAGGCCCGTTTTGCCCTGGTTGACCGCGTGGACGAAGCAGGTCTGATCAACCCGCACCCGCGAGCAGCAGGTCCTTCGAAGACCTGGTTCCTACAGTTTACAGTACGTATTCATTGCATATATAAATTTAATTGTTACAATTCACATGTTCCATTGCCAGTTGAAACCATTAATCTTAATTGTTTATGCAGCCTGCCTTGTTGGCTGCGGATGCCGACGAGTACAGTGTGACCAGATCGCTGGAGGCGTACCTACTTTGGTTGTTTGGTTACATCATGTTCAACAACACTCATGGCAACTCGGTCGATAGGATTCTCCTTCCGTATACACGGGAGATTGCGGATGGGGACGAGGACGTACCGCCCTACAGCTGGGGTGAGGCGGTACTTGCAGCCACTTACCGTGGACTCTGCGATGGGTGCATGAAGACACATGGGAATGCTATCTTGTCAGGGTGCCCACTACTGCTACAGCTTTGGTCGTATGAGAGGCTAGCCGTTGGTCGCCCCTTGGTCAGCCACGAGCCTTACCACGGGGGCATGTACGGCGACGAGGAGGACGAGAGGCCCACTATGGGAACTATCTGGATCTGGCGTCAGGTATGTTCGCAACAAACCTAATTTTGTTATTCATTGTTACATGATGTATTAGCGCAATTTTAATTTTACTTATTCGGAATGCAGAGGTCCTGGGCACATGCGCGGGTTAAACGCGCATATCCTGAGTTTGTTTCGGAGCTCGACATGCTGACGCCCGAGGACGTTGTCTGGGAGCCTTACAGCCCAGAGGCTGTGGCTACCCGTGCACCAGCAGGCCTGTCTTCGCACTGCTCCGCGAATGCGAGCCTGTGGCTTACTTCCGCCGTCCTGGTTTATGACATCGCGGTTGAGGCATATTGCCCCTGGAGAGTCAGGAGACAGTTTGGGCAGCGCCAGGAGTTTCCGGTGCCCACCGCGTTGGAGCGTGTCAGTCGCCAGGACCACAGGTAATTATGAATGAACTTGGCTCATACATTCGTGTCGAATCTAACGATTATTCGTGGTCCACTTTGTAGGTTGTCAAGGAGTGGCTTACCGTGCTCTGATGATTGACTCACCAAGATCCAGCCGTGGGTGGACCAATGGGAACAGGCAGACGAGCACTTGGTCCATCCAACAGGACCACACACAGATAGCTCCTTTAGGGCTTACCTCACCTGGTACTTACCCCGGACTCGGGCTCGTCTGGTTTTTGTTGACACTCACCCGCAGCCACACCAGGCGAGGCCTCATGATGGCTATGCCCGGCACCACGTGGAGGCACTAGCTGGCGCGGTGAGTCTCTTGATCATATTTGCATATATATATAATCATATTCATAAGATAATTCATTTGTTTGTAACTTTACTGAATTGATGCAGCTTCGCCTTTGCAACATGATGGAGATGGACTGCTCGACTTACCTGACGAGGGTACGTGCCGGATCCCCAATGACCCAGTTTGAGCAGACAGAGGCATGGTCGAGGCAGCGTGATCAGTTGCGTCAGGTAGCGCACAACTTCGGAAGCCGTGTGCAGTACGAAGACAGCCACGGGTCGTCTCAGGCCTCGTCGTCGTTCCCGTGTCCGTCGACCATGCACGGGCCGACGTCGCAGTTCTTCCCAAGTGCAGGTAACGTACATATCTCTTTAAAATTACATCAAGTGTTCCTACATATTTACTAATATCACATACAGGATACGATCCAGCTACTACGTTCGGCCATACTGGAATGTTTAGAGGGACAGCACCAGTTGGCGGACCGTATCCAGGGATGGTACCGGGGCCACAGATACCGGCCTACACAGGTTAATTTATGTTTCGTATTTCGGTTTCTACATGTCATTACGAAATATACGAGCGTACGCTAACATCCACATTTTTTGCGTAGGATTCTACCCCGATGCGGGCGCCGGACCTTCTTCTTCCTCCTTTCGACCAGATAACGAGACATTCACCTTAGACGACTTCGACAGCTTGAGTCCAGAAGAGCCTGCCGCGCAAGGTGACCCCGATGTCTTGGGGTATTCACAGCTAGGAGGAGCACCACTTGGGATCTCTCAGCAGCAGACACCGCAGCCCCTTGCGCGTCCTGAGCGACAGGTGAGGTCTCCGGATGTTCTCACCTACTCCGAGGGACATGTCCGTGCCCAGCAGAGGGCTAAGAGGGTCCGACGCCCTAGGGGTGGTTAGATGTATATGATGTTTATTTGTAATGAGATAGCTGTGGACCGCTTATTTGTATCCGATGTTTATGATTGTGGTAGGTTACTTGTCATTTGTTTTTATAGATATTATTTATGTGAACTTATTATGTTTGTGGGTTCCATAATGCTCGTGAAATAAGGGAAGTTCTTGCGATTTTTTTTCGTGATTTAATGAAGGACAAGTTACGTGCGGTAGGAGTTAGCGGCCGAGATCTTGCCGACGATGATGATGAATACACGCTCGAATAGCTCAAAATAGGTCCCTGCAAAAATAAAAGTCCGAGAAAAAAAAAGGGGGGGGCCTGTCGCCCGTTGGGGGGCGACAGGTCCCTTTTTTTTTCCAGGGACTTCGTTGCAAATTTGAAAAAAAAAATTACACATTGGGCCTGTCGCCCTATGGGAGGGCGACCGGGGTATATTTTTGAAATATTTGAAAACGGACATATATTTTTGAAATTTTAATTTTTAAAAAATATAAAAATGAAAAAAGTGAAAAACGGAGCCTATGGATCGGCCCAGGTTGGTTTTGGCGGCCTGCTACATATATCCCAGTTGTGGACCTGTGCAATTTGTCATTTGGATGTAGCAAACGGGACAGGAGATTTTTGCCACCAATGCCATGTGCACAAACAAATGGAATCGGAAAGGATTTTTTCATTTCTAAAACATATTACCTATTAAGATGTAGTCGTATACATGTACACTTGCTTATACTACTCTATCATTATGAGCATCTTTATTAATATACTGAATCGTAGATCTTAAAATTAATGAATTCATCGTAGACGTCTTGTTGTTTATAAAAATCGTCACCTACCAGTAATAAAGAAATAGTCTATTAAATTTTAAAATAAATTTAGAAAATGTCATCACCGAGTGGAGAACTTTAAATAAAATAAATCTTACCCGCTGAGTACGCTCGGTTCAGTATCTCGAAGATAGCTCTATCATCAACTCACTCACTAGAGAGTACCGGAACGAACCGTAGATCCTATGAAAGATGCTATGCTAGCGTGGAGAAAGGAATAGGGCCTGTTTAGTTCCAGCGCAAAAAAAATTTTATATGAAACTTAAAAAATTTTATATGAAACTTACTAATTTAAAGTACTAAATGAAGTCTATTTATAAAACTTTTTCACAGATGGGTTGTAAATCGCGAGACGAATCTAATGATGCTAATTAATCTATGATTAATTAATAATTAGCAGATGATTCTGTAGCATACTATTACAGATCATGGATTAAGTAGGCTCATTAGATTCGTCTCGCGATTTACAGTCCATCTATGCAAAAAGTTTTGTAAATAGATTTTATTTAGTACTCCATACATGTGTCCAAACATTTAATATGACGATTTTTTTTGTATTTACACGGTTTACGAGATGGGAATCCTACGGAGTATATCCATTCATGGGACTATTACAAAAACGACAGCCGTCAGAGCAATCATCCCGTATTCCCGTTGGCATCCCGCCCGTTCCCACCACCGCAGATCCAAAGTAACTAACCAGGGTAGGCCCCCAACCGCGGTTGACTGATATTCCCATCAGCCCAAACGGCCAAATCCTATCGCCTCCGCGCTCCGCCCGGCAGTCCGCCACCAACCCCCCGCGCCGCCCCGGGCTTCCGCCTCCGGGTCTACTGATCTCCCATAGCCCACCACCCCCCCTTGCGGCCTCCATGTATAAAGCCGCCTCCGCCCGCCTCCTCCTCCTCAGATCCCTCTCCTCCGCCTCCTCCGTGCCCGGCAAGTCGCGCCTCGCCCCCTCCGCCCGCGCCGCCCTCTCCTCGCGCCCCTGCGCCGCGTGGGTCGGCCGCGCCGGGCTCGCGCGCGCCGCCGGGACCGGGCCGCGCCTCGCCGCCGCCAGGGCGCAGATCGGGGCCGGCGCGCCAGCCGTCGAGCGGTTCCAGCGCAGGATGGCCACCCAAGGTGCGTGCTTGCGTCCGGTCCGTGCGTGGGGTTCTGCCGTCTCGTTGCGGGGCGTCGTGTGGTCACGGGCGCGGGCGCGATCCGGTTGACGCTGACGCGGCGGCGGCGCTCGCCGCTTGCTTTCCTCGTGTGCTCGCGCGTTTGAATTTTGGAGAGGTTTGGGCTGGGATTCTAGTTGATTTCGATCGAATTGAGGGATGCCGTGTTGTCTTTGCGTGGTTTTTTTTTGTTGTTGTTTAGTGCGGTTGATCAGAAGATGGGTTCGCTTGGGTTCCACTTGGGTTTTTGAGGTTCAAGCGATGTGAGGGCCGGGATGCGTTCGAGCGAATGGGTAGCGGATCCGTTGGCGGCCCACTGTTCCATTTCTCGTGTTGGCCCGCGGATTCGTTCCATGTGTTTTTGCATCAGGAGATTCGAGATGGATTCCATTCCACTGAGATCGCTCGCGTTGGGGTTTGTCTCTGGACGAAGCGACATCTGTCGGATTCGGTTAGGGGCTAGGGGTTTAGGGATCGATGCTGACAGATTCCTAGTATTACTACTTCGCTCCTTTTACTTTTGTCTAGAGACTTGCTTTCCTTTTGTTCAAGTATGCGAGATTGCTGCAGTATGCGTATCGTGGCATCTGATTGTTAGCAGTGCAATCAGCTTAGGTTGCATCTTACTTAAGCTGGCGCTTTTCTCGCATCCTGCTGCAAGCAGAAACAGAGCTCGAGCTGAGGTTGCATCTTAAGCTTGCAGTCTTCTCGTGCCATGCTGCAAGCTGAAACAGAGCTCGAGCTGAGGATGTGATGGATTGTCATCAGTAGTTGCAACTCACAAGCGGGGGTTGTACTGGTTAGTGTCATTTGTTCTGGTTTACAACTAATTTATTCGGGGGATACTGATTAAATGATTGGATGATGAACTGGTTGTTGGGCAGTGATGTCATGCTTGTTTTGGTGTTCCCTGGTGGTTGTGACTTGATCGCTTCCTTCTGAAAGACCTACTTATATATGAATCAAATAACGCCTTCAGTGGTGTTTCCTAGGACTGGTTTGGTACTATATAAGGATAGTGTTACATGCATGTGCTTGACTATTCTCCTGGGATTTGATACAACACTATGACCCTTTTTTTTCTGAATTGATGCCATCATTGCACCAGTAGTCTGTCATGGACTTAAGTTAAGGTTATAGTGCATGATCAGTTGCCCAATAGATCAAATTCTTGTTTGTAGATATGTCTTTTATTATGTGGCTGCTCCTAATCTCATGGGCATTTGTTAAGAATATCTATAGTTGGGTAATTTTCAATGAACCATCAACTTGATGACTGATTCAGTTGACTTTGAATCTGTCTTTATACATACTGTATCTCATTTTACTCTTAAGTGCATTAAGACAAATGCAGCGAAATGCACCTTTAATAATTTTTTGCCACGAGTAATTTATCATGGAACAGGCATTAGTAGTGATTTGTTAATGCACTATTAATCATGCTTCTTTACTTTGCTTTCAGCAACTGAGCATGCCTTCAAGAATATTCTGACCAGCCTCCCTAAGCCTGGAGGTGGTGAATATGGAAAGTTCTACAGCCTTCCTGCACTAAATGATCCAAGGATTGGTAAATTTTTTTGCTTGCATTTTCGAAACTTTTTCATTCCCTTTACTATTGGGATATCTCTGAGGAGTTAGCTTTGGATAGGAGCGCTTGGAGACTAACTATCAACGTGCCTGAACCATGACCTTTGTGTCTTTTGGGTTTCATCTCTAGCCTACCCCAACTCGCTTGGGATAAAAGGCTATGTTGTTGTTGTTGTTGTTGTTGTTTCATTCCCTTTACTTTTGTCATTGCCAATTTATCATGTAACTTTTCAATTTGCTGTGTATGTTGAGTGTAATTTTAGCATCCTAAACTGCAGTAAAATAGTAGTACATGCTTAATATTACTTCAGTCCCTATTCTTCAGTCAGACGTGACGGTTTGTTTGTCAGTTTCTTTTCTATCGGTCGATGATCCTTGTTTTTAGGAATAAAGTAGCAACTCTACTATATGCTACTCCTTTATGTTTCCACGTCAAGCTTGAACTTCGAACATTTTTACATTAGACCATATTATTGGTTATATTATACATTGAACCACCTCAAATTGGTGTCTCCCTAATCATATTGCTTATGCTCGTATCAATGCTATGGTTTATAACAGTACTACTATATATTATATCTTCTATTGTTGTTACTGAATGTGTATTTTTGAAAGATTTACTGAATGTGTATTACATCTTTTATTTTTTCTTTACTGAGTAAAGGTTTCTTTCTTGATCTATCAGATAAACTGCCCTACTCCATCCGTATTCTTCTCGAGTCAGCTATCCGCAACTGTGATAACTTTCAAGTTACCACAAATGATGTTGAGAAAATCATTGATTGGGAAAACACATCTCCAAAGTTGGCTGAGATACCATTCAAGCCAGCACGTGTTCTTCTTCAGGTTTGAACTGGCAATGTCACAAATGATCTCATCTGTTTCTAAATGCCTTTGGTCATCATTGACATAATTTTTTCAGGACTTCACTGGAGTTCCAGCAGTTGTTGATCTTGCAGCTATGCGTGATGCGATGGCCAAGTTGGGAAGTGATGCCAACAAGATCAACCCATTGGTACGTATTCTCTCTCTCATTGCAACCTGAAACTGAAGAGTCGATCTATTTTCCGAACCATCAGAAATTCCACAAAGGTTATTTCAAGTAGTACAGATGTTTGGGTCCTATATGACAGCATCTTAACATTGTATTTTCCTGATGTGGGCATTTTCATTTGGAATGCAGGTCCCAGTGGATCTTGTTATTGATCACTCAGTGCAGGTGGATGTAGCAAGGTCTCCTAATGCTGTACAAGCAAACATGGAATTGGAATTTAGTCGCAACAAAGAAAGATTTGGTTTCCTTAAATGGGGCTCTAGCGCTTTCCAAAATATGCTTGTTGTTCCCCCTGGTTCTGGTATTGTGCACCAGGTAAATGCTCTGGACTTATGAAAAATTTCTGCAATGCTACCATGACTCCTGAATAACTCCATTTTTTTATTTCATACACAAATATCAGGTCAACCTTGAATACCTTGGCCGAGTTGTTTTCAACACAGATGGCATTCTCTATCCTGACAGTGTAGTTGGTACTGATTCACACACCACAATGATTGATGGTTTGGGTGTTGCTGGTTGGGGTGTTGGGGGTATTGAAGCTGAGGCTACAATGCTTGGTCAGGTAAATCAGTTCACATTGTATGATGCTTTTTCCGGGGCTTATCTTGAAATGATTTAATTGCTTATGACCTTTTAGTATGTTGGTTGTACTTGGGATTTAGTTAAGAATTTTAATCTCTTAAATAAATGCTGTTCTGTTTGTTATTTCCTTACACAGCCAATGAGCATGGTTTTGCCTGGTGTGGTTGGCTTCAAGTTGACTGGAAAGTTACGGAGTGGTGTCATAGCTACGGACCTTGTTCTTACAGTGACACAAATTCTAAGGAAACATGGTGTTGTTGGCAAGTTTGTTGAATTCTATGGTAAGTACTTCATGTTGGTAGATGGAATGTGCTGACCTGATGCAATTTGATTATACACTGTTGAAACATTTTCCCTTTTCTTTTCTCTCCAGGTGAAGGTATGGGTAAGCTGTCTTTAGCTGACAGGGCCACAATTGCAAACATGTCACCAGAATATGGAGCTACCATGGGCTTCTTTCCTGTGGACCATGTGACATTGGACTACCTTAAACTGACAGGCCGTAGCGATGAAACTGTATATTTTCACTGTCGGCAAACTCTTTTATTTGCTACCTTCACATTAGTATTTTCATGTCAGATATAATCATGAAGTATTTGACGATGCATAACATAGCCTGGTATTTTTCCAATTTGTGGCATAATATAGTTCTTACTCCCAATGTGGCTCCAAGCTTCTCCAGTTGGCTTTCTTCAGTAGGAAACTGGTCCATATTTGTTCTAGAAAAGGGTTTGGTAAAATTCAATGAATAGAAAGTTGTCTCCCCCAAAACATTATGTCCTGTTGCCATCCATACTATTTTCTTTTTGTACTAGTTTCATTCATAAAAATTATTGTTTTTGTGATGAATTCTGCATCTGCTCCATTTTGTAATTTGAATCTTCAATGTTTCATTTAGGTGTCGATGATTGAAGCATATCTGCGAGCCAACAAGATGTTTGTGGACTACAATGAGGTAGCCTCCTTTTCTCATGGCAGCCCATGAGTCTAAGCTGTTATTTGTTGTGCAAAAATATAAACACATTTACATTGTGATGGCAGCCTCAAACAGAACGAGTTTACTCCTCTTATCTTGAGCTGGACCTTGATGAGGTGGAGCCTAGCATGTCTGGCCCAAAGAGGTATTTTCTTGACTCTGTCCTGATTGGACAACAGTACTGCAGTTCTTATTAGGAGGTAGGACTGGTCTTACTGTGTTTCGTAACTTGTAGGCCTCATGACCGTGTCCCTTTGAAGGATATGAAATCAGATTGGCATGCTTGCCTGGACAACAAAGTTGGATTCAAGGTAACTGCTTGGTTTTCTACCACATATTATGCATAACAGTGCTTCATCTGACGTTACTAATCAAATATACATCCAAAATTCCAGGGTTTTGCAGTGCCAAAGGATCAGCAGGATAAGGTTGTCAAATTTGACTTCCATGGGCAGCCAGCGGAAATCAAGCATGGTAGTGTTGTTATAGCAGCAATAACTAGCTGCACAAACACCTCAAATCCTAGCGTTATGCTTGGTGCTGGCCTTGTAGCCAAGAAAGCCTGCGAGTTGGGTCTTGAGGTTTGTTCCTTTTGTAATGTAATCACATGCTATAGTAGTAAATACTTACCTGCGCTGCTGATGTGAAATGGCTCTTTTCCTTTAGGTGAAACCATGGGTGAAGACTAGCCTTGCCCCTGGATCGGGAGTTGTCACGAAGTACTTGCTTCAGAGGTATCTTGCCATCGCTTAATAAAGAATAGTGAAACATATAATCTCAGTGCATATCAGATGTCATCTTAGAGTAGCATCTGGTGATTTTTTTACAGTGGTCTTCAAGAGTACTTGAACCAGCAAGGATTTCATATTGTTGGCTATGGATGTACCACTTGCATTGGAAACTCTGGTGATCTTGATGAGTCTGTATCAGCTGCTATTGCAGAAAATGGTAATTTGAGAACATTTCCTATCTAGTTTCAGTGAAATTCAATGTGGTCTGTATGATAGACTTATGGCTTATCTTTTTGCATAGATGTTGTTGCTGCTGCTGTTTTGTCGGGCAACCGGAACTTTGAGGGTCGTGTGCACCCTCTGACTCGGGCTAACTACCTTGCTTCGCCACCTCTTGTTGTTGCTTATGCACTTGCTGGCACTGTAAGTCCATGTTGCTTTCTCACACTGGTAGTTACCATAACAGGGGGGGTGGTAATGGATCATGGCCCCAGTGCCCTCTTCACAATCCAACTTGGCCCTTATATATTTTTAGCTCAAAAAATTGTAAAGATAAGAGTCTGGCCCTTTTTGTGATGGGCCCTTACATTATCTAGGCTAAAATTTGAGGCCCTTTACCACGTCCTATTTCTGTAGGAAACGCTGGCTTGGCCAAATAATTTTCAGTATACCTGGGCTTTAAATTGCAGGTAATTGGTTAACATTGTCAGTTGTACTTTTCAGGTTGACATTGATTTTGAGAAAGAGCCCATTGGAATTGGAAAAGATGGCAAGGAAGTCTACTTTAGGGATATATGGCCCTCAACTGAAGAAATTGCACAGGTACATTATGTACTGAAACTTTGTTGCCTTTCAGTTATTTGGACACAATTCAGAGTTGCGACTATTGTTATCATTACTTATACTGGGGAACTTTCTGTCTCCATTTACTTCGTGGCAATAATTGTTACTAAAATGGTGCCCAACAGGTTGTCCAATCTAGTGTGCTGCCTGACATGTTCAAGGGCACCTATGAGGCTATCACAAAAGGCAACCCAATGTGGAACCAGCTAACTGTCCCAGAAGCATCGCTCTACTCATGGGATCCAAAATCCACTTACATTCATGAGCCCCCGTACTTTAAGGACATGACCATGTCCCCACCTGGTCCCTTTGCAGTGAAGGATGCCTACTGCTTACTGAACTTCGGGGACAGTATTACGACAGATCATATTTCACCTGCTGGAAGCATACACAAAGACAGTCCTGCTGCTAAGTATTTGATGGAGCGTGGTGTGGACAGGAAAGACTTCAACTCATATGGTAGCCGCCGTGGTAACGATGAAGTAATGGCAAGAGGAACATTTGCAAACATTAGGATCGTGAACAAGTTCTTGAAAGGAGAAGTTGGACCCAAGACCATTCATGTTCCTACTGGGGAGAAGCTTTATGTTTTTGATGCAGCCATGGTATGTTAGATGAAACTACTGTTATGAGGTCTGTCACTTCATTTCTCTCCATACAATCTCCTAATGCTCATGGCCCCTTTTGCAGAGATACAAATCTGAGGGCCTTGCCACCATAATTCTCGCTGGTGCTGAGTACGGAAGTGGCAGTTCTCGTGATTGGGCTGCCAAGGGACCGATGCTCCTGGCATGTTCTTCTACTCAGATTTTGTGTACTTATTTGAATCATGTCTGGGAAGACAGTATTGACATATTTGGTATGACATTGTTTTCAGGGAGTTAAAGCTGTGATTGCCAAGAGTTTTGAGCGTATCCACAGAAGCAATTTAGTGGGGATGGGAATCATTCCTCTCTGCTTCAAAGCTGGTGAGGATGCTGATTCGCTCGGCCTTACTGGGCATGAGCGGTACAGCATCAACCTTCCTACCAACCTCAGCGAGATCCGTCCTGGCCAGGATGTGACTGTCACGACCGACAATGGGAAATCTTTCACCTGCACCCTTCGCTTTGACACTGAGGTACATGCACTTCAGAAGATGTATTTTTATTGTATAATTGAACTATGGCTAAAGTGTTCTCAATTGATTCGCACACTAAATCACTTTCTTGGTTATGCTGCAGGTGGAGCTGGCGTACTTCAACCATGGAGGTATTCTCCCCTATGTCATCCGCAACTTGGCGCAGAACTAAGGCAGATTACACCGATTCACCCGTGATGGCAGATGGCTGGCTCGTCACCCCACAGGGTGGACGGCCTGGTTGGATGTAGAGTTTTCGCTATGGATGTCAGGGCCTTTGTCGATTCAATCCTATCATTAAACTCTGAAATAAAAGCCTGAGGTAGCAGGACCCACCAGCGGGTGTGTGCTGATTGAGCAGCTTCACCTGATGTTTGGTTACAATGATGAACCGTGTCATGGAACAGACTGTCCTGAAATTCCTGTTTCACAGACATGTAGGGCGCGGTGTAAATGATTTCGGCGCTAGTGCCATGGTTGTGCTACATTGCTTATGCTCTGTACCGATGTTCCATTTGGTGTTTTGGTGGTTTTGAATCTCATTTATACTGCTGGTACAGATTCCTGTATGTAATTGTATATTTGGTTTGCTGTCTCATCTAGTGGTGGCTTATGGACAAGAAAATTGCTGTGCCTGGAGGACCAGATTTTGCGTTCATGGTTTCGTTTTGCTTGACGAGGCGGCTGGGAATTCTATTGGGTTGCGAGCCAATGCACGTGGGTTAAGCTGGGATTTTTTACTATTAATACATGCCCTTGGGTTTTCATGCTGAAATCTACAAGTGAGACTACGTGCTGGAAATCTGAAAGTCATGATCGAGTTTAGAAGTTTCAATGGACTAGAGTATAAACTTGTTTTACAGAGCAGTCCAAAATCGTTGTTGTGATAATATTACCTATTACTCCTTTTGAACAAACTTTATGCCCTGGCATTGTGCTACAATAAGTTTGCTGAGGATCTGGTTAGTTCATGGTGAAAACGGACGGGCGAGTTAGCTTGCAGTTGCAAAGTGCTGGCTGGGTAACGATAGCGACAGCACCTGAGCTCCGTCCTCGTTTGCTATGTTGCCTTATCTCTTTTTTTTCCCTGGTCGCTTTAGACATCATTAACTCGAGCTTCTGTGCATGTGTTTGACCATTACCTTTTTTTTAATGTATTTTACTGCAAGTTATTGAATTTAAAATATAAGCATATGACAGTAGTAAAAATATAATAATACCATTCTCGTATGGATCAAAGTTTTTTTTTAAAAAAAATTGAGCATGTATATATCAAGGACAACACCACCTATTTGCCTATTTGAAAAGGAAAAAGTTATCATACGACCAGTCATGGTGACACGCGAGCGCGCGTAGACCTGACCACAGCCTATAATAGGTCTGCGGTCCAACAAATCCCATATGCCAGACCGTCTTATACACCCAAGGTCAGGGACTCACGCACCTTTGCACGTTGTTGCTGTTGTATTTTTGCTTGCCCACGCACATAGTATGCATGGGGAGGAAATAGACCCTTTTTATATGAAGCTATCCTAAATAATATTTTATCTACTTCATATTACCTCTGTTTCGAGAACCGATTGCACCAATGTGTTCTACGCGATAAGACGAACAAAACTAGACCACACTTGCATATGTTTTAACGATGTTTTGCACTATAGCAACTTATGTGATGACTTGCTCTTTTTTTGTAGCAACTTATGTGTATGTTATATTAATGTAGCAACAATTTATGTGTATATCAACTATTATTTTGTTTTAACTCATATGTAACAGTGTTTGAGCAATGTTATTTGCAGTAACTTGTATCTTATATGTGGGAAAACTCATGTATGATAGATGTTAGTTTTGTGGCAACTTTTATTTTTTCCATGTGCGAATATTTTTATTTGTATAGCAATTTGTAAATAAATTTATGTGTTTTAAATTTTATAGCAATTTCTATATAAATTTATGTGCACGACAAGTTACTTCTTTTTAACTACTCATGTGTACAACACTTTATCTTTTTGACAACTTATTCATATTATGTATATGACTTATTTTATTTTTGTGACAACTTATATATTTATAAGCGATTCTATTTTTGTAACAATTTATGTTCATACAAATTATGTTTTTTTGCTATTTTATTTTTTTATAACTTATACTGCTTCTTTTTCATAACTATGTCTTATACATGTGGTAGCTCATACATTATATGTTTGGCAACTCATGTCACCATAGATTTTTTTTATGGCAACTTTTATTTTTATAAAAATTTATATATAAACTTATGAGTTTGATACTTACTTTTTTTACTATTTATGTGTATAATCATTTTGTGTTTGTGATAACTTATGTATATGATAGATTTTATTTGTGGCAATTTATGTTTATAACATATTTTGTTTATGTGGCAATATTTTTGTGAGAATTTATAAATATTTTTTATGACAACTTTATCTTATATGTGTGGCAACTCATATGTGGCAACTTATTGTATAACATATAGCAACTTGCTACCTGTGCAAAGTTTCTTCAAAATATATGCAAATAAGATCTAGTTTTGATCGTCTCATCACGTAGAACACAAAGTGCAATCGATATTCAAAATAGATATCATATGAAGAAGATAAAATATTTATTCAAAAAAGTTGCATGTTAAAAAAAAAGAATCTGCATGAGATCCCTCGTCATACTATAGTTGATATTTAGTGTGATGGGGGAGGCGTGCGCTAAATCCAAAAAGGGTGGAGGGGGTTGCACGATGTGCATTTGCGCGACGGGTCGCGGGTTGTCCGCGTCTATTCGAGAATAGATGCAGTGCCTTTCCATGGACCGCAGCGTTGCGATGACAGTTTGTCCGAAACTCTGAATATCGGTCTGGTGGTTTAAAAATTTGGTAAAACTTGCAATGTAGATCTCCAATGAACTACCAATGACGACAATGGATTCTCCTTTCGCTTACAATAGATTTTCAATATCCCAAGCCGACTAGCTAGTCATACAAATCAGCGGTAGACCATTACGCTCTTGATTGACTGGTTCATTCATATACCGCCCGCCAAAGGCGGGGATTAGTCTACGCAGAACGCAGAATCTTCAATTACTGTGTTCGTTTGTCTTGCCAGCCAACCAGCCGGTACTACTGTTCTCTCATATTAAATCAGCATCAGCCACCAGCTAACAGCCAGTCAGCATTACTGTTCTCTCATAACAAATCAGCACCAGCCATCAGCCACAGCTAAACGAACAAAGCGAATTGAACTGATCAACATTTATTATTTTGCATCTGAAAACATTTGGCGCTCCACGGCATTATTCGTCCCGTTCCGCTGGTGATCTCTGCGGCAGCCATCTAGAACTTTTTTTTTTTGAGAACTCCAGCCTTCATTCATTCATGAGAGTCCAGATTACAGGGGTACATGCAGATGGCTTTGCAACTCCATCGGTGGTGAAAGCCACTCCACCAATGGGTTGTCAGCCGAAGCTAGCTGGGCACATATATGAGCAACTTGATTACAAGTTCTAGGAACAAAAGACAATCTAACATCCCGAAAATCACGACAAATGTCTTCTAAGCGGCGCAGCCATCTAGAACTTGTTGCTGTACCAGAAGACGCCGGTCTTGCGTCCGTCCTCGTCGGGCTCGACGTAGATGCACTCCTTGACCTCCCGCCACGCCGCCTCGGCGAAGGGCGTGGGGTCAAAGCGGTAGTACTCGCCGAGCACGGGGCGGATGGCGCGGGTGGCCTCCACGGCGTAGTAGTGCGGGATGGCAGGGAAGAGGTGGTGCGCGACGTGCGTGTCGGCGATGTTGTGGAAGAAGAGCCGCCCGAGCACGCCGTAGTCGCGGTCGACGGTGGTGAGCGCGCCGCGGAGCCAGTCCCACTCGGCGCCGGCGTAGCGCGGCAGCGCCGCATGGGTGTGGTGCAGGTAGGTGACGAGCACCAGCCACGCGTTCATCACCAGCAGCGGCGCGCCGTAGATGCGCGCCAGCCACCAGGCGCCGCCGTTTGCCGCCGCGAGGCGGTGGAGCGCGAGCGCGGCGGCCAGGAGGCCGGCGTCGGAGAGCGCGACGCCGGCGCGCTCCCGGCGGCCGGCGAAGATGGGCGCGCAGGGGTCGAGGTGGGAGGCCCAGCGCGGGTATGCGCGGCCCCAGGTGTTGAACGCCAGGTACATGGGCCACCCCACGGTGAGCTGCACGGCGAGCAGCGCCAGCCGCGCGCCCGGGCGGTCCTCGGCGCCGTAGACGCGCTCGGTGTACGGCGGCAGGTCGGCCTTGCGGCGGGGCACGTAGACCTCGTCGCGGTCGAGGGAGCCCGTGTTGGCGTGGTGGCGGAGGTGGCTGTACTTCCAGGAGAAGTAGGGCGCCAGGAGCGCCGAGTGGAGGAGCAGGCCGAGCGCGTCGTTGAGGCGCGGGTGCTCGGAGAAGGCGCCGTGCCCGCACTCGTGCGCGATCACCCAGACGCCGAACAGCACGCTGCCCTGCAGCACCCAGTAGAGCGGCCAGGCGGCGAGGCGGAGCGCCGGCGGGAGCGCCGGGATGCCCGCCAGCGCGAGCCACAGGAGGCACCCGGCGACGGCGAGGTCGCGGAGCAGGTAGGCGGAGGACCGGAGGAGCGAGCGCCGGAAGCAGTGCGGCGGCACGGCGCTCCTGATCTCCGCCAGCGTGAAGGGAGGCTTGTCCGTCGGGGACCGCGGCATCGCGGCCGGCGCCGCCGCGCCGGGCCCCCGCTTCTTCCCCGTGGTCTCCCGCTGCTTCTCGGCCGCCATCCTGCTCTGCGCGCGATCTCTAGCTGCTGTTGAAGTATAAAATGAGGGAGATAGCAGCAAGTTTGGAGCAAGTTTGGACAGTAGCTACTCCCTCCGTCTCTTATTATTTATTATTCTCGATGTACGTACTACAAATTTATTTAATTTATAAAAAAATATGTACAATATTTGTATCTTTAAAAATATTATTAAAAACTAGATTAAAAATTATATCTAACAATATCAATTTGTAGCATAAATATTATTAGTTTTATATAAAATTAAGCAAAGTTATTTTTCAAAAATGAGAATAATAGATATTTAGGAACGGAGGGAGAAGGTAGCAAGCAAGCATGTGCGTGATGGCGCCTTAACTTGTATATTCGAAAAGGGGGCAGGTTCGTCGGACTTGCGGTAGTCGTTGTGATGGCGGCTATCACGGCATCTCGCTACGGACACTCCTTCGTCGACGCATAACCCATATAATATTATCTACTGCTGATATTGATCCGTTCTTCCTCTGGCACAGCTTTCACTCCCTTGTCCTAATCCGACCCAGATTCTCTGAAGTGCTGAAGCAAAGTCAGCTAAGACTGTAGCGGTGACTTTCGGTGCATTTCCGGCCGTCTGTTCGTAGATGGATGGATGAGATCTGTAGCTACAGCACCCGTGATACAGAAACTTGTGAACCCGTCCTAATCACCGTATATAGTTTGTCCAGATCGTGCAGCTGGACCGAAACAAGATGCTGTGCCACCCCATTCAAAGCCTGTCCATTTCATTATTAGGGAAATTCATCACCTCTCCCAAACATGTGTTTTTAATTTTTCAAAGTCACACATATACTTACTAACTTCTTATGCGAAACAACTATAGCCTAGCAGTCATAAGAGTCTCAGTAGCATATCAGATTCTGGGTTCGACTCTCCATAGGAGTGACTATTTTATTATTTAACGGCATTGTACTTTCAGTGGTAGGCGGCATTTCCGTCGACAGCGAGGCACATGTGGTAACTTCGTCAATCTCGAGGATTTATCGACTCAGTCTTCGAAGATGCTAACAGAGATAGGGTTTGCGTACGTGTATTCATAGGGTTGAGTGTATGTGTGTTATGTCTGAGTTGTACTGTATAATGATGAGGACATCCTACACTATTACCAGCTGGCAAAGATGCAACAAAAGGGGCAAAGTGGTCCAGTTGTAGTCGGGCGACGACCGTGTGAGCCTCTGAATGATCCCACCTTGCTTAGTTTGGGAGGAGGAAGCTATCTTAAAAGGGAGAACCACCCTTCCCCTATTGCACTAGTCTTTTAGGGAGATTGGAACTTTCCCCGAGTGGGTGTGCACTAAGAACTGTTGGGGTCCGGGCAACCTTAATTTATTGGGCCTCGGCCAACCTCACCTAGGCCATTGGGTATCAGAGCTGGGCCCTTGTTTAAGAAAGCGGGAAGGCGCAACAAAAGGGGCCAAGTGGTCCCTTGTTTAAGAAAGTGCCGCTGGCAAAGGCGCAACAAAAGGGACCAAGTGGTGGTCCCTTGTTTAAGAAAATGGGAATGATAAGAACATCATCCACTATTACCCGCTAACAAAGGCACAATAAAGTGGTTTAGGAAGCCACTTTAAAAAGGAGAGCCACCCTTCATATATTGGATAATTTTTTAGGGAGATTGGGTCTTCCCCGAGTGGGTGTGCACTAAGAACTGACTGTTGGGATCTGGGCAATTTTAATTTATTGGATCTAGAGCAACCTCACCTGGGGCCGGATGCATCATATAATCTCAAAAAAAAAACTTCTTATGACAAAAAGTTCTTCGGTCTGAAAACCGAATTGACATCCCATTGTTTATCTCATGTCTATGATACCTAGATATAGTTGCTCAGTTCCAAACTACAATTGGTTTGGGCATCTTTAGATACTACATATCTAGGCATAGCATATGTACATCTGGGTGCATAGTAAAATATAAAGTTAAAAAGAATTATAATTTTGGATGGAGGTAGTATTTCGTAAGGACAAAAATCATATTATGTAATTAAACATATATGTAAACATATATCTGTTCTGGTTGTTTAGATAGTTCCAACAACAGAAAATCCTGGCTCCCCAGCTTTCTATTTTTGCTGAAACTTTACATTCATGGTATGGCGTAGGTGGTGGGACAAAGGCGCTGTTTGTTTTTGCTTAGCTTATAATCTAAGCGTGTCCGAGAGCAGCGAAGATTTTCTCGCTTATCGATTCTCGTTTCTTGTAGTTCAAATCTCTGAAGCGGATTACCACAGAAACGAAAATAAGCGAGACGTTTGGTGGGATTATCACTTATTTCCACCGATAAACTGATTATAATCGAAAACAAACAGGACCAAAACCGCCTCTCTTGCCCCCCCCCCCCCCCCCACAAATCCAGATGTGATTCTTCAATCAATTTAACGGCAACGCCGAGGTTGGCCATGTGCCTACCGCCCCTTGAAAAAAAAGGTGTAGTAAGAAAAATGAGCCTTTTGATCATACACACAAATGGATAGATTACATTACATTCCCAGCTATGTATAGTAACATAATGGCACGATCTAGAAATAATCCTCAACCCGAATAGAAATCCATGTTCTCCGCTCCTACTGCAGACTTCCAACCCGAATTTCAGAGAAATTAGGGTGTGTTTGAGATCATTCCACTCCCAAAATAGTCACTTCACTCCACCAACTCCACTCCACTCCATCACATGCAATCCATTCTGTTTGGGTATTCTGTGGCTCCACTCCACAACTCTAAAAGGTCAGCCCAACTCTTTACACCCCACCAGCCCAACAGCAGACTAGGGGCCCATCTAAACCCACCATTCCACACCTCACTTCCATGTGGGTCCCGCCTATCTTCCTCCTCCTCCACTCTTTCCCCTCTATCATCCCAGACCACCGCGCCCCCGTGCACCGCCCAAGGCCGCGGCCGCCACGCCGCTTGCTGCGCCCACCCCGCCCCACCCGCCCCGCGTGCCGCTCAAGGCCGCGGCCGCCGCGCCGCCCACTGCGCCCCGCTCGCCACGCTGCCGGTCACGCCCGCCCGCCCCCGCTGACCGCAGCGGCCGCCACGCCACCCGCCCCGCTCGCCGCGGGAGGTCTAGACGGCGGCGACGGGACCCAAGGGCGGCGGCGACGGTGGGAGGTCCCGACAGCGGCGGCGGCGGTGGGAGGTCCAGGCAACGGCGGGCGGTAGGGAGCACCGGCAGCGAGTGGCGGCCCCCGCGGCGGGCGGTGGTCCCCGTGGCGGGCGGCGGTGAGCCCCTACGGTGAACGGCGGCACGCCTCGACGGGCGATGTGCTCCGGCGGCCACAAGGCTCTCGCGAGCCAAAGCTTCGGAAGTTTGACTTTTTTTTTTCCTCCGAAGGGGTACAAGAGCCACATAACCAGTGGGTATGGTGAGCAATTCTACCCAGCTCCACCATTTGGTGGAGCACCTCTTGAGGAGCTCCAAAAAAAACCTGGAGTGGAGCCAATTTTTCCTGGAGTGGAGTTGGCTGACCTGTTTGGATATTTTTTCATGAAGTGGAGCTGATTTTGGTGGAGCAGAGCTCTCCTTTTTTTTTTTGAGAATTGTGTTTTCCACAAACTGGTTTGGCCAGTTTTCGAGTTGGGCCCAATTGACGCCAACATTTCCGTCCATATTGGGCCCATAGGGCAGGAGGTATGTTGGCCCATCCGTGTTTCGGGCCTGGCCAACATTCCAGATGGCCCAACCCACCTGAACCCGGCCGACCCACCGCCGCCGCCACCGCCTCTCTTCCCCCCTACCTCTCGCCCCCGTCCGGTTCCCGAGTCCCAACCGCAAGAACAGCAAAGGAATCGGCGGCGGCGATGGTGTGCGCCAAGTGTAAGATCCCCTCTCTCCTCGTGGATTTGGCCGATTCGTCTTTGCCCTAGGGGTTCCGTGCTGGGATCTGTGTTTTTTTCCCTTTCTGATTTTCCCCTAAGATGGGTTGGTGGGATTGGGGATGCAGGCGAGAAGAAGCTCGGGAAGGTGATCGTGCCGGACAAGTGGAAGGAGGGCGCCAGCAACACCAACGAGAGCGGCGGCCGCAAGATCAACGAGAACAAGCTCCTCTCCAAGAAGAACAGGTCAGCCTCCCTCCCCTCCCCACCCCCCGCCGAGCCACCTCCTCTACTACTAGTTCTTCGCGGTCAAGGTTGAGCTGATGCATGTTTCTTAGGATCTCAATTTCATTTACTGGGGTCTCTCGAACGGATCAGGTAGGGCTGGGGTTTCTTTAAGAAAACAGGCAAATCACCAGAGTTATGGCTCCACTAGTCAACATGAAGACATAGAGTAATCAATCAATCAAACAGATTGTTTGTTGGTTGAACTTAATGGGCACGCTGGTACACTTGATTACTAACTTTGGGGACCTAAAGGATTTTTTTTTCAGAAATCGTGGGGCCTCTTATTTCTCCCACAATTGAATCTGGTTGATAAATTGATGATATTGCCAGGGAGAGTTCATGAAAGTTTGGGACCAGGGTCTGATTGTATGATGTACTGCAATGGTGGCACCACAGCAGCCTAATGCCCGTGCTCCCCAACAGTGCATGCCTCTTCAATAGATAGTGAAGTATTTGTATCAAGTGTCACGGATCTTGATCACAACATGCTACATACACCACACTGGATTTTATAAACAATAAACTATTCTATCGGTTATCAGAGAAACGGTTACGCTGAGTGTTATATTTGTGTGAACATAGGAATAGGAAGACATCACCTCTCAAATTAATGAACCTTTCACCACTAGTTATGCGAATTGGTGAGAGGATGGAATAGGAGTTTTGATTCTGTAAGGGATGAAAAGTTGAAAACAGGTTCTGCATATATTTTCTCATATGGATATGGGGAAATAGGGCACCGAGGTTTTCAGTTTTCATTTAGGTTTCTGTAACTTTATGGTTAGATCCTTATGTTCAAGGAAGGTGCTCTTGATTTTCCATAGAAATATCTTAGGTCGCCATTGGTTTGTCTATATTCTGTGTGTTTGCTCAGGAGTCAAGATCTGCTGGTTCTAAATCTGCTGCTTAAAATTTTAACTAAGTTTTGTGCATCCATGGATTCTTTAACCTCTTTGGATATTTTTCAGAACAAGCCATCTTTTTCTTGTCTCTATTGAAATTGTATTCTTCTTTTTTTTGTAAATTATAAATGTTCAAGTCATATCCATTGAAGGTATTATTTTGGGATTGAGGTCTAACACTATGCACTTCTGCTTAATCAACAGGTGGACTCCCTATGGAAACACCAAATGTATAATCTGCAAGCAACAGGTGCACCAGGACGCAAAATATTGCCACACCTGTGCTTATTCCAAAGGTAAGGAACTCCATTAGAATCCATGACTTCACGAGATTCTATCTGAAATAAGTTAATTCCTGATTCTGATCATAATCATCATAGTGCTGACTTTCTTTCAGGAGTGTGTGCGATGTGTGGGAAGCAAGTGCTGGACACAAAGCTCTACAAGCAAAGCAACGTGTGATCCTAGCTGTATACTTAACTGCTAATTACTTGTATTAAATCTTGTACTCGCAATCTAGCCATTGGATGTACTGATGTGTGTTATAACAGAAAAATGTTTGTACTTAGCTAACTGTTATGGAACGTGAAACGTTTCCAAAATTGAAGCCCCAGGCTCCAGAAACTCAAGTTTGTGTGTTATATCACTGGGAGTCTGTTGTCGTTGTTGCAATCGAAAGCAGTGAGTTCCGTCAGTCTTGATTTCACGATGCGAAATCAGAACTAGCATGCCTTTTCTTTTTATCAGAATTCATATGACCTCCATGCCGAGAGTTTCTGCAGAGGTTTCCATTTCTGAGGTCCCGTTTAGATTCAAACTTCCTAGAGTACCCATCACATCGAATCTTCGGACACATACATGGAGTATTAAATGTAGTTAGAAAAAATAACTAATTACACAGTTTAACTGATTAGGACAAGACGAATCTTTTAAACCTAATTAGGCCATGATTGGACATTAATTGTCAAATAACAATAAAATTGCTAGTGTCAAAATCCAAACTTTTTCACCAACTAAACACCCCCTGAATATCCTGCATTTTTTAAACAAAAACGCATTTCAGAGGTGTTACAATTCTTCACTGCCAATGGTACAGTTTGTCTGAACACTGCTGCTCGTTTGCTGCTACATTACTGGTACAGTTTGTCTGAACAATGCTTCTTGTTTACCGCTACATTACGCGCAAAGACGACACTATAACCTGTCAAATGTACTGCCACAATTAGACAGATGCATCAACTATGGCCAGGTCAGCCTACTAGGCTACAGCTAGTTCTATGAAGTAGAAGCACAGGAGACTAAGTTACATTCTACAATGCACAAGAGAGATGAAGTAAAAATCCAATGCTTGGAATTTTATTTCTGGATGCAAACTGCAGTTCCAAATTAGGTTTTCTGGTTGAGCACATGGCGAAGCTGAATCTTCTGGGTTTCCATCCGGGCTTCTAAAAGCTTTGCCTTGAGGCTCTGCCTCTGAACTAGCTCCATGCAACCTCTGAAACCCCGGTTGAGCTGGCTGTTCATTGAGTCCGGTGAGCTCCACTGCACTGTACTTGGGGTGCTGTCTCCCATATCTAAATTCAAGCCTTTGGCATTTGAGAACACACCATCGGGGAGACTTGCACTCGATGATCTCCCATTTGTCATCTTTGCAGCATCTTTCATGCGGAATTCATAGTTTTTCAGAGGGGATGACTTCCAGAGCTTCGATATGGCAGACTCTTTCTTCTTCTGCTGTTTCATGTCGGTCAGGTACACATTGCTCAAGTCATCACACAGCTTGTTGGTCTGCCCACCTTCCGAATCGTTTCCACTCGTCCAGGAAATTCTGTCAAAGATCTTGTTGACTGAAGGATCACTTCCATATGGCGAGTGGCTTGAGCCCTGCATCTCTTCATGGCTCATGGTCTCCCAGCTGCTGTCATCTTCCATTTCACTCTCATCAGAATGGCTTCCAACTTGAAACAATTTGGCTCGATTTTCCAGAAATATATCATCAGCTGGGCTAGCTTCTTGGATTTCTGATTCGCACATTGCAAAGCTCTGGTTTGGGCACGGTTCAGTGTCCTTTGTAACAGTTTCGTCACTAGGGCGCAGCTCTTCAAAGATGGACAATATATCTTCTGATGCTCGTGGTGGCTCATACGTGAATTCGATCGCTTCCTCTCTAACCACTCCAATGGTCTGTACGATATTGCATGCTGCTTCAACAACTGTGCTGTCTCCTTTGGAAGAGCTAAAAGTGGAAATGAAAGCCTCTACATCCCCCTGCAGTTTGCTCAACTGATCATATTTGGCCTCCAGAGTGAGTTTGGCATCGACAAGTTTCATCTGCACACGCTCCTCACGCCACACCTCAGCCATCTGTAGCAATTTCCGGTCCTCATCCAGCTCACCCCGCAGTTTGACAGAATCCTGCTTCAAGGCTTCAATCTCTGACTTGTGTTCCTCTATCTCCCTCACAAGCTTGTTGCACACCTCCTCTGTAAGTTCCCGCGTCTTCTGCTCGTTATCATACTCCTGCAGTAGCTGCTTGGCTGCCATTTTGACCTCTTTCAACTCATCAACAAGTTTGAAGTTAATAGTCTCCAACTGCCTCCGGTTCCTTTTCTCATGCTCCAGGTCTGCCTTCATATCTTCAAGAATGGCTCGAACCTTCTTGTGCTCTCTGTTCCGCCAAGCTGCTTTCTCCTCTGCGAGTTTCTTGAACAAGTGATCAAGTTGCTTCTTTGCTGAAACCCGCTCAGCTTCTAGCTTGCTCACCCTATCCCGTGCCTGCTGAAGCTCCATCTCAAGGCTAGCAACATAACTTCCCCCATGCTGTTCCTCAACGAGATTTAGTTGGCTGGCAATCACATAAGCACCATCTGGTTCAATGCTCTTTATGCTTAAAGGCTCCCATTTTGTCGCATCTTCCATGCCAGAGGCAAGACGAAGATGTCCCTGCACAGTTAATCCACTGAATTAGTCCACAGCATGGAATCGAAAACAGCATTTAAGTGATTTCAAGCTTTACCTTGTGGAGCTCTCCACTATGTGGCTCCAGGACGGAGTTGGGGCTTGAAATGTCATCCTTTAGACGATGGTGGTGGCCAAGAGGATTCTTCCTCAGAAGCTGAGCTTGTAGATGTCTTGGTACATGCTGTCATACAAGGAAGTGAAACCAACAAGTGACTAAGAAAGAGCAACCAATTGTCATAAAAGCAGAACAAAAATAAGCACTGATCCCCTTCCCAGCAGAAAGACATTACTATATGGCTAAAAAATTCAGACAGTTCCACAAGATTTACCCATTCTAGAAGTTACAGCTCACAGTTATTTTTGAATGAATCATAATAAAGAAGCAAATCTCTGAAAGCCAAAGGGGGCATGAAACGAAGATGAATCGTCTGTATGAGTATGCCTATAAATATGGGGCGACTCTGCTGAGTGGGTCATTCAGATCTCGTCACCAGATATGACAAATGACTGTGATGAGTTCAGTGAAATAGCATACCATCCTCCGAAGCAGGCATCTATTGTTCATGGAATGAACAACAGCCGCATCACAATCAGAAAGGTTAACTAATTCAGGTGGAAACTGAACTCACGGCCAAGTTTACACTTTTTTTTTCTGCGACCGTGCCTTAGCACGTATTTCATTAAGAGGGAAGCAGATTACAGACATAACTTGATGCTGGCCAAACAGAAGTTGACCTGCACAAGCACACAAAGGACTAATAACAGAGAAAAAACTGAAGAAAGGCCAATGAAAACAAACGGCCACAGAACTAGCAGAACGACGACCACAAAACAAAAAGAAAACCTCACCAAGACCCACCACGCGACCTAGCACAGATGAACCTACATGAAGAACAACATCACCGAGGGCACCGACTGAGACCACGAAAACAACCAGAGGGTGGCCAAGTATCCACCAGAAGAAGCAGCTCAACATCGGCGAGGCATCCGCCGGAGACGACCAACAGGGGCGGCAAAGCATCCGCCAACACAACAACGGGAAAGCATCCGTCAAGGTAGTCGCAGCACAAGCAGACCATGGTGATGAAGCGTCAATGGAGCACAGGTAGGTAACATCAAAGAGGCCGACCACCCTAGGCGTGAAGAAGTCCCAAGACGACGCCCTCAAGAGGGATCATGACGCGCCAGGCGCCAACGTCGCCAGTCCGAGCACCGGACATGGTTTTCACCAGGGAACCAACCTCCATGCCAGGGCAGAACGCCGCGACAACGACCGACACCATTGTTTTTAAGGCGGTAAGGCGAGGCGAGGCGACCAGACTCCTTTCGGACGCCTAGGCGACGCCTAGGCGAGGTAGGCGACGCCATACATCAAGGAAGTAAGCGATTGCAGCAGGAACCAGAGAAAATAAAAAGAAAAAGAAAAGGAGAAGGGGAGAAAGGAAGGAAAAGGGACTGGGCTGAAAGGGTTCAACTGGCCCAGCCCACTAAGTCAGCCCACCATACATACCCTATCTATTTCTATATGCTACCGTGACTCACGAGCACCGCCGCCGCCACCGTTCGTCTCCCTCCCTCCCTCCGTCTCCCCTTCCTCCCTCCCTCTGTAGCAGCAGCGCCGCCGCCGGAGAAGGCAAGGATGGTGCCCTTGCCCCAATCCTGCGCCCAACCCTATCCTCCCCGAGCAGGCGCCCGAGCACACGCAGGCGGCGGGGCGGAGTACACGCGGGCGGCGGCGGGACGCGCGGCTGCGGGACGCTTGCGCGGGCGGCAGCTGGACGCGCGGCGGCGGGACGCGCGCGCTGGCGGCGGAGCACGCGGCGGGGCTATTTCCCCCTCCATTCTTCCCCAGGTTCCCCTCCCTCCCTCTCTCTTGCTGCATTTTAGCTAGGCGTCCAGGACGCCTAGGATTGCTCGAGCGCCTGGACGCCTAGGCGACGCCTAGGCGACGCCTTAAAAACCATGACCGACACAGTGACACAGATAGCCCAAGGCGGACCCAACGGCGGCGGCGGAGACGCAGAGGCCAACACCAGCAGTGGAGGCATAGAGGTGTCCCATGACGACGCCCCCAACAGGGACATGACACACCAGGCGCCATCGTCGCCAGTCCGCAGCACGGACATGGTTTTCACCAGGAGCAAGAACCTCCATGCCAGGGCCAGTGGGGGCAGACACCGACATCCCAGGCGGAGCCGGCATCCAGGCCCCCACAAGGGTAGCCGCAAGCCGCGGCGCGATCCGGACCCACCGGCCACCAGAGGGGCGGCCGAAAGGATGGAAACGGCACCGCGACGGCGAGGCGGGAGGACGACGACTCCCAAGGCAAAACAACAATGCCTCTAGGGAGGGGAACGACGCCCGCAAGCGCCATTGTTGTTGGCCCAGCACAGAACCGGACAGGGCTTTCGCCCGAAGCTCTTGGGAACGAGACGAGGCCGCCCGCCACAAGCGTCAACCAGCGGCGTCAGGCCACCGCAGCGCCGAGCGCGAGCCGCCGCTGCGAGGGCCACGCCAGCCGCCGCCGCCGCCGGGCCGGAGCTCCAACACGAGGCACGCAGAAAAGCCGCCGCCGGGCCGGAACCCCGCCACGAGCCGCCACCGCAGGCCAAGCCACCGCGGCCTCGCCATGCACAAACAGGGTCGCCCCCGCCGCCGTTGAACCGGGCACGCCGGCCCCCGCAGCCCCACAGGGGAGCAAAGGCGAAGGGGTCGCCGCCGCCTGAGGAAAAACCGGCGGCCCTGCCTGCGACGGGAGACCACTGACGCCAGGCCGCACCGCCGCAACCGATGCCGGGTCGCGCCGCCGCCGATTCCGGTGTGTACAGACCGCGGAGCCCCCGAAGCCGGGTCACGCCGCCGCCGCCAAGCCCCGGCGCAAGGAGGCCCCGAGGGGGCAGATCCGGAGACCGAAGAGGCGTATCCAGGCCCGCACGCTGTGGATCCGGCCGCGGACCACCGGAAATCGCCGCCGCCGCCATGGGTGAGACCACCACCAAGAAGAGCAAGAGCGCGAGGAGGAGTAGGGAAGAGGAGGGAGGGGGAGGGTGCCCCGCCGCCGCCTTCCTTGCGGCCGCGCGGGCTTCCGGCAGGCGCTCAAGCGACGGCGAGGGGGTGGGAGGCAACGCCGGAGGGGCGGCGGCGCCGGGGGTCCGCCCGAGCCGCCCTGAGGAGGAGCGGTCGGGCGTCGGGGCTTAGCTCTCCTCTACGCACCGATAATTCTTTTGCCTTGCGTCACTCAAGTTTACATTGAACATCTCACTTGGTAAGGTAGCTCAGCAGTCAGCAGTGACTCAAGTAAATAGCCATCCACACACCATAGCCGCGGGAGACAAGCGGGTTACTCCGACATCAAGAATACTAGCAAGGTACAGCCGTGCCCCGTGTAATTGCACGGCATGCCGACGATTGAATGAGCACGGAGCAGATCACATGAGCGGGATCGAGTTGGTTGTGTGCGTCACAAGGAACGCGCCCATTGCCTGACCCATAAATGCCGCCCGGCGACAATAAAAATGAAATGGAACACTGAAGGGGACGAGACGCCGCCATAAATGGGGATCTGGGCTTCGATCCGGCAGCCGCCGTGCAACGCCGCAACGGCTAGAACTGCTTGCCGCCACGGGCTGGAACGGGGTGGAACGAGGTATACGGCGAGTACGGCGGCTTGATGGGGGACGGCGTCGCCGTCCGGCCGTCCAGGATTCGCCTCCCCGTACCACGAATCCGGCAGCGTTCGAGCGGAAGCAGCTGATTCAAGCTAAAAATTCGAATTTTTTTCTCTTTATTCGAAATGGGGAGCGCGGGGTGGGGAGGACAAGTACCTCGAGCCCAACACGGGGGGCGGCGGCGGCGCGCTGGCCGGCGGCGGGTGCCTCCTCGGGTGGCCGCAGCCGCCACACCGCCGCGGCCAGCCGCCTGACGGAGGAGGGCGGGTCCTCGCGCGGCTTCTCCGCGCCGGCATTTCCCTCGCCGCCCCGCGCGTCCCACCGGAGATGCGGGGTCGAGGGGCCGCCGCCGCGGCTGGCAGCAGCGCCACCGGCGGCGGGGGTGGCGGCGGGTTGCGCGGCTTTGAGGGCGCGGCGTCGGCGGAGGCGGCGGGGAAGCGATGGTGGAGTGGTGGAGGCGGCGGCGGGGCGGTAGGCGGGCGGCATTGCCGGGGGTAGGTTTCCAGCGGCTGGAAGGGGGGGCGGAGAGTGGGAGGCGTTGCAGCGAAGAGCAAGAAGAGGCCGCGAGGGGTCGGAAGCGACAAGGGGAGAGAATTAAGGGGCATGGAAGGAAAGAGGACGTTTTTTTCGGGGGCCTGTAAGGAAGTTGGCATTGATGAGCAGCACGTGCCATGCGCCCATGCCTTCTGTTTTGATTGCAAGTAAGAATGTTTGGAGAATTGTTTCAATTAGGTTAAAATGGAAAGAAAAATTACGTTATGAGAGGATTAAATAAATTAAATACTTCCGGTAATATAAGATATTTTAGTAATTCTAAGATAGATTAAGGAAGTTTCGAGAGTTCTTTGTTTACCAAGTTGTTCCTACGATTAAATAGGGAAGGAAGAAACTAAAAAGTTAAGTGTGCAGTTAAGAGCTAAGGAAATTGAATAATTTCCTTTAATACTTATTATTTTTTTTAAAATACCTTATATTTGAATACAAATTTTGAATTCTTCAATACCTTATATTTCAAGACGGACTAAGTAGACCTTAAACAACTAGCCCTAAATTGAGATAGAGGGGAGAGGAGACCGAGTGCATCAATGGAGTAGGTAATGAGCGCTTAGGGGCTTCAAAACAACGGGCATTACTAAGTACATCCCTCACTTTTTGTTGATCTATGATTTGCTCTTGCACGAGCATTTTAAGATTGCCATTAGGATTGGCCTTAATCCTCGACCAACGATAGGTGGCCGAGGGTAGTGTACTACCTCTTCCTCACAATATAATAACTTTTGAACTTGGTCAAAGTCAAACAATTTTATCTTTGACCAATAATATATTAAAAAATAATTACTTTTAAATAGAAAAAAGTTATATGTTATGATAGTTGGTTTCGTTATGAATAAACTAATATCATTTATATTATCAATCTTTATTATTTTTATTATTTATGGTTAAAGTTTAAAAGGTTTGACTTGAAAAAAATAAAAATAGCTATATTCTGTGATAGAGGGAGTAATCTCCTATGTTTTCACATATTCATTTCGGAGTAACTTAAGTTAATTAGCCTTAATTTTTGCTAATCCCCACTTCGGATTCTTGGGAAGTATTGCACGTGCCATCATGGATGTATTATTCCCGTAAAGACATGTGGCTTTTAACTTTTAACCTTCCTAGTGGACCACTCGAAAAGTAATAGCTACGGCAGTAGTGGTCCCTTAATATTTTTGTTCACGTGCACAAGTTGATAACGTATAATAACCACAAAACAAAAAACAGACCTCATCGATCAAGTTTGAAGTTTGGACTTTGGAGACCCTTCAAAAAAAGTTTGAAGCGTCTGAACTTGAGAGATCAAGTTTGAAGTATGCACCAACGCCTCATAACTGAACATTTGGAACTTGGAACATGGAGGCATACTGAAAGAGGCCAGTGGCGATCAGGTGGTTGTTCAGACATCACTGGCATCTACAGTCCATCCAGGGAGGGCAGGGACATCCCATGTTGCAAGAGGGAGTATTGGCCCAAAGAGTCTAACTGTAGTTTCATCCTTATTTTGGGGCTTCGATGTAATTTTGGAAGCTTCTGTAGTATAACTATTCACCTAATCATGGTGTAAAAGCAGGGACTAGAGGCCCCTTCTTGAGACAAAGGCACTTGCTCAGAACAACTTGTGACTACAATGCTACTTCCTTTCAAGAAGATAAGATTCATCATTCAGCTTTTTGTAACTAGTTGGAATCTTGTTGAAGATTACACAGTATTCTATGGCCCTGATGTTCCTGCATTATTTATCTATAGTGGGCACATCTGGTCTGCAGAAAGAACGTCAGCTGCTCAAAGCTTGGGCTCAGGATAAGGGTCTGCACCACTGACCCTGAAGATTCTACAGCCCATGGAGATCTGTGAGTCCATGACTGGATGGACAGCGGATAGCCTGCACATGGAGATAGAGGCTTTGGCGATTAGCAGAAATGTTTCGGGACATGATTTCCCAAAAAAAGGGAGAGCTGTTACCAAGCAAAGTTAGTAGTATATATGGCGTGTCATCTTCAAATGAATTGCTACCGTGCATTCTATATGAAGTAAAAAAATTCTTAATCCAGATTATTGGAAACAAAAAGGCGTGCACTCATAAAGACGGCTAGAAGATTTTCAAAAAAAAAATGCCTTGTGAAAAATTAAAAAGAAGGCTTTGCAAGGGCCCTGGATCATTCAACGCTGTCCAGAGGACTTCTCAATGATAACAGCAACATCTTTCAGTTCATCCACTGCAGGGGAATGAGCTGTGAGCCTGTGACAAATGTGACACTCCAAATTAATTTGTAATATGCCACCCTAAAGACGATAACCAAAAAGAATTCCACCATGTAGCATCATTAAAACCATGGATAGAGTCCAGTGCACAAACATCATTAAAACCATCGTTCATGCATGTAAATGAGCTTAGGGCTGGCCAATGCACGTTAGACGTGCCGTATCTTGTAAACATTTTTATGTACTTCCTATCTTAATACGATAATGTGCAGATCTCATGTGTATTTAAGAAAAAAAATCAACCAAAGCTGAGATTGAGTTATCAAATACAAACTTTTTAATGAGAATTATTTATAGGGGTATGTGTGTAGCTGTTTCTTCGCCGCTGGGGCCACACCGCTTCTTTGCCTCGCCACCGCATCGCTTCTCTCCTCCGGCTCCGGTTCCCCCTCCGCCCACCAGATCTGACCAAACAGGAACAAGCGCGGCGGCAGCGCCCCGCTTCTCCATGGCCACCGAGCACCCATCATTCCTGTGCCAGCCCCCGTGGTGGAGCAGCTGCTGCTGGCGCGCCCAGAAGTTGCTACCCCTCCTGGCCGTCCTCTCTTGCTCCTCCTGCTGCCCATATGCTTGCTCCGCCCGGCGGCCCGCGGCCAACGCAGTGTCCATGGCTGGCATACCGACCACGGGGAAGGATGGGAGTGTGTTCTCCATCATGACGTGCACGGGTGCCAGCAGCAGCGGCAAACCCAAGAACCCGGCGGCGAGCCCAAGAATCCAGTGCGCCGGCGGTGCACTTCCTCTGCGCCAACAGCAGCGGCACACTTCCTCCCACAGCGGCGAAGACCTAGATGGCTGCCACTTGCCGTGCGCCGCGCCCATCCCATCGCCGCCGTCCCACGACGTCCGGGCCTACCGAACCCTAGATCCGCGCCAACATAAGCCTCACGGCCCCTCTACGAAACCCTAGAGCCCCGGGGTCGAACCCCTTTCCACCGCCACCACCAATCGTGGAGGAGGGCGGAACAGAGGAGCAGAGGAGAGGGGGAAGGTCATATATTTGTGTTGTATGTGTGCCAATTGCAAGTTAATCTATATGCGTGTATGTGTGCCAAATTAAAATAGTGCCTAGTTTTTTTACTGGCGGTTGGTAGATTGGCAGGCATAATACTATTTTTACTGGAGGTTCATGTTGGAAACCTCAGATATAGATAACATTTGTAATGGAGGTTCGTGTTGCAGACCTCAGGTATAGATACCATTTATAATGAAGGTTCATGTTGCAAACCTTATGTATAGATACTTGAGGTTCTTTACAATAACCGCCAGTGATAAGGAGTTAACCCCGACGGTTCCATAATCGTTGGTGCTAATTGCCATTTCTACAGTCACACGCGTTGTGGCGGTTTGAAAACCTCAACTAAAAAGCCTATAGAACCGCCAGCAATTATACATTTTGTAGTAGTGTTGTGTTACAATACTTATAATCGTTGCCTTACCCATGAGCAGGTTCAGCAGCAAAGCGAGAAAATGATGACCAGCAAAGTGAGCTAGAAGACTTGAAACTGAAGTTCCAGGAACTCGAAGCAGCAATGGAGAATCAAAGGGGAGAGAATGAAAGGGAGAGACTGTTTGACTGTGAGTTCGTAGAGTTGTCTTGGCTGTGCTGTTTTCGAGTGACTTGTCTTTTTTTTTAGGCTGTTTATGGAGTGACTTGAAAAGTGATGTTGGGCTGTAATATTCATATGAATCTGTTGGTTTTTGGACAAGTGATATCAGGCTGTAATAAATATTCTGTAAAGTGACCTGGTGTTCTGAATGAATATATTGTTTTGAATTGATCTCAATCCAAATCAAATAATAAGATTGAAAAAATAGGCTAAAATTAATAATTTGAATATTTTATGATGAATCAAATTGTTATAATGGAGGTGCCACGTCATATCCTAGTCATCGCCACATCGTATGAGGTAAATATTTTATGACGTTTTCTATCCTACGTGGCACATGTACAGTCATCCAAGCATACAATTTTGTGACGTTTCTTGGCATTGATTATGACAAAAAATGAGCGTCACAAATTAGTGACGATAGAATAATTGTCATAAGATTTATGACAAAAAATATGTTTTCGTTGCACAAGACCTTTTATGATATGGTATAGGCGACGAACCAATTTTCGTCACGCAAGTGTCACAGAATATGAAAGATGACGAAAATATCACTTTCTGTGATATAAATGAAACGTTGCAGAAGCCCATATATGTTGTAGTATTTGGTACCCGCGGGTACGCGGATAATTTATACCCGTTGCCATCAGGCGTGTGCCGCCGCTCTCTGTCTCCGCTGTGCGCTTCTTGGCAGCAATCCAGCCTGACCCACCCGTAGAGTCGATGGTGTTTCTCGGTGTCCTCCGTCTAGGGGTGATAAACGGTCTTAAAAATTAATCTAGATAATCTAAGAGCCGGATCCTAAAAATATCGGACTCTAATCTTATACAATTTTAAGCTAAAATATATAAGTGCCAAGTTGAATTGCGAAGAGAGCACTGGAGGCATAATTGTTACCATCCCATCCTCCTCCGCCTTGTCCAATGCGGATATTGGACTCGCCCTGATTCGCTATTGCAGAGTGAAGGGAAACCTACGCTCGCCGGCTCACGTCGGCGTGTCATGCTGCTGCCAGCGAGGCCTCCCAGCCTGCCAGACGATAGCATGTAAGATCGTGTTCTTGAGTCTCCATAGCCGTCGTTCATCATAGCCACACTACTAAAAAAATAATTTGTAGCAATATTCTATTTTTTTTCCAGAAACGGATCAAAATATAACCTATTACTACAAAGGGAGCGGAGCTACTGTAGCAACCAACCCGCCCATAAAAATATATTTTTACCGGCGGATGATGGCATCACCCGTCCCTGAAAGTGGCCACTATTTTCAGGGACGGGTGATGCAATTAGAGTTAATATAAAAGAATAGGATACCCATAGAGTTACATGTGACTGTGTAGTATAGTTATAAGGAAGGTATGCAAGAGGCTTGAGGTAGGCGGTTCAAATTCTAAATGACGCAAGTGTGCATATTTCGTTAAAAAATTATAGCTCGACACTGCAGGATTGGTTGGTTTGAATATTTTTTCCTTTTTCTTTTGTTGTTTTCAATTTTTTTTAATTTTTTAATTTTTTAGATATGGATTTGTAGCGGTGGGTCATGACATAACCTGTCTCTAGAAATTGATTTTTAGGATTGGGCGCGTTAGCCACCCACAGAAATAGTATTTTTTAGATGCGAGAACTAGAAACGAGTACCGCGCCAGCCTCTAAAAATATATTTTTTACCTTCTCCTATAAATTTTTTATGCAGCTAGACGGCGGGTCGCTGGAGCTCCCCGCTGCTAATCGTGGCGGGCAACCGCGGCGCAGTAGATGGTCCAGAGGACTGGAGCGTGGAAACTGGAAAGGGAGGACTGGCGGCCAGCAGCTTTTGATCATGGCCGTGAAGGTCCCACCACCCCCTAAACTCGGAGATGTCTATTCCTCGCACCTGCGATGGGAATCCATCCAATCGCAGAAGGGCGGCCGTGCTCCGCCCCGCGCTTGCTCCCCCGCCTCCGCCGCCGCCCTCCCTAACCGAGCTCACCGCCGCGCGCCGCCGCCTTCTCCTTGCCCCCGCCGCCAGCATCGCCCACTGGTTATCCAGCCCCGGCCGGCCGGCTGCGCTCCCGCGCCGCCGCGCCCTCCGCTGGCCGAACCGCCGCCACTGCCTGGCCGCCGCCGCCGCCCCCGACCCCCTCCTCTATGGCCGGCGGCCATGGAGCCGCCCCACCCCCAGCAACTCAGAATCATAAGGCCGCTGACGCCCTCCACCACCCCGGCCGCCGGCGACCGCTCCGCCCACCTTCCACCCCTTTCCGGCCCCCCTCCCCCCTCCCCTAACTCACTGGCTGCCGCGCTCCCTCCCCTGGCTCAAGGTAGAAGATGAAACGCGGTAGGGGCGGGCGCCGCGGGGGTGGTTCTGCGATGGGTCGACGGAAAATCGCATATGCGATAAATAGATTTTCCCCCTAAACTCGGGCTACCTGGCGCCATCGGTGGCATGGTAACCATGCACGCTGTCGGGACCTCAACGGACCCCGATCGAGCTCTCACAGCCGTCCGCGTCTTGCTCGATCAGCGCCGTACGTCCATTATCTTCCCCGACGAGGTTGGTCACAGCAGGCAGCGGCTCAGCGCTGGAGCGCCCGAGGCGCCAAGCGCATGAGCAGTGGCAGGATCCAGCTACATTGAAGTCCATCCAACCTCATGTCTGGCGCCATCGGTGGCAACCACGCCGTGATGACCTCTGCCGCCGGCGTTCATGGCTTCCGCGCAGGAGATAGAGGTTTGAGAGCCCGTTGAGCACAGCTTGCCGGTCGTTGCATACCGACACCGGTGTCCTCGTGCTCCTCTACGGGCATGCCCGGCCGGCGGCCGGCCGCCCATCACACACCCGTGGCCGCGGAGCCGAGGAGCAGCTAGCGGGCCTCCATGGCCGTGTAGAGCTGGACTGCCGTTGTGGACTTTCTGTGGAAATTTTGCCGATATGGTCGGCGTGCGCCGGGACTTCTTCCCCGCCGCCGCGCGGTTGTCAGTCTGCCGCATCGAACGGTTTCTCCACCAGCTCGACGCGAGAGTCTTGTTCCCCGGCCACCCACGCTCGCTAAGATGACCCGGCCGCATGGCCATGGTTTGCGCCACTGTTTGCCTACACGGCCATTTATACCATTTACATGACATGTACATGTTACTCGATGGGTAGCCGTGTAGGCCGATTAACCATATTTCAAACCGTTTAAAAGGCCATTTAAACAGCCGTGTATACCGACTTTCTGCTAAATGATTGGTGACTGACCGTTCACCTTTTACCGTTTAGGCCAAGGTTTTAAATAGCCGGCTATAGCTTTCGCTATAAACCGCTATAGCTTCTAGAAAGAGTAGCCGCTATGACATTTAGCCCGCTAAAGCCGGCTATATCCTGCTAAATGCCGGCTATAGCCCGCTAAATGCCGTAACGGCAGTTCTGCCGCTAAATGTTTTAGCCGGCGATTTAAAACCTTGGTTTAGGCTAACACTGGTCTGCGCATGATGCAGTGCTTGGTGTGTTCACAGGGCACTTGGTGTTAGACAAATATGCATATTTCGATATATTTTAATTCCAAACATTAACAATATTTCCATGACATAAATAAGTGATTTTGTGAAAGCATGATATGTGCTCGTGTTCATGTTATTCTCACTAATAAGCATGTCGGTGTCCAGACCCGGCGGCCTAGCACCAACTAGTGAATGCGCTGCGTGTCTCAGTCTCTAGATGGTGATGCAAGAGGTAACACAATGACACAAGGGTTTATCCTGGTTCCGGCCGCGTGGCCGTATGTCCAGCAGGGGGTGTGCGAGCACTGTATTATCTTGCACCGAGGTGCTTGTAGTAGGGGGTTACAAGTAAGGCGAGAGAGGGAGGGAAGCTCCCAGGTCTCTGTGAATGCTAAGTGGGTGATTGAGGCAAGTGCCAATATCGAGATTGTGGTCGGAGTTGGCGGATGGGACCCCGATCACACCCGCTGTGCAGAATGGTTGCATGACACCATCCATCCCCCACGCCCTGTGACGGGGTGGAGGGCATTAAATGCGCTTGTTGGTTGTTTGGGTAGGCGTAGTTTCCGTCTGTCGAGGGGTGGTCTCGACCGAGGCGGAGTTTCCCACGAGCCGAGGTTCCGCGGAGGGCCCGGCAGTGGGGGGGCTCGAGCGAGGCGGAGTTGGTTCGCCGTCCGAGGGCAGGGCTCCTACCCTCGGGTGGGACAGAGATGAAGCGCGCTGCGGGAGTCCTCAGCAAAGAGGCCTCGAGCGAGGCGGAAGTCGCTCCGTCGATTCCGAAGGGGCCTCAGATGGGCCGCACTGTGGTATCGGACCGAGTCGGGTGCGTGCTGGGCTTCTTTTTAGTGTCTGAAGAGGATCTGGACGTCGAGTAGTCCTTCTTCCTTGAGTAGTCTTTCTTCCGCTTCGGGTCAGAGGAAGACGACCTGTCTTGACTGTAGAGTTCGATGGGATGATCGAAACTGTTAGTGATATTGTGTTTTTAAGGGCGTTTTAGAACCTAGGTTAGGGTGCCCCTTATTGTGGTACCCGACAGTAGTCCCTGAGCCTTTGTAGGAATGAGAAACAGCCCTGCAGAGGCTTGATCCTTCGAAGCAATATCTCGGGTGCTAGCTGTGGGATTTGGTTCCTCGAATGTGTGAAGTATCCTCCATGGGGGCGCGTCAGCGCACCCGTGGGTGTAGCCCCCGAGGCCTTGGAGGAGTGAGAGTACGCGTCCAAGGGCTATGACTGTCGTGTTTGCGTGGTCAGTTGGGTAGCACGGTCACACAGCATTCGTTTTAGCCGGCCTCGGCGTTCCTTTCAGCCGGCATCGGCGTTCTCTGCTGGTAAGGCGGCTTTTGCCCTCTCGGACCAGCTGAAGTGGCTCGTCGGGCATGCAAAGTGGCCCGTTTGATAGGTTGGTCTTCACAATCAGGCGGCAGCCGATTTATTCGAGGATATGGCATTGGCCATGGTGTGCGAGAGGAGCCCCCAAGCCCTGGCCCATGTGAAGGCGATCAGGGAGAACCCTCAGCTTGTTTTTACGACCCTTGTTGCCCTTTCGCAGGGAGGATGGGTGAAGCGATCTATGCTACCCTCGTCCGCGCCGCGAGCCATAGATGCTTCGGTGAGCTGTTAGCGGGTGGTTCAAGTAGACGTCCGTGCCCCATTCAATAAGGGTCGGCTCGTGGTCCGGAGACACATCTCATAAAGCGCTCGCAAAAGTTCGCTAGGCAGGGCTCAGACCCGTTCGATAGGGTTCGAGGGCTCGATGCTCTCCCTCGGTGGGATCCCTCGTTCTAGCCGCCTTTGTCTGGCCTCGAACACAACATAGGACATCTCGAACTCCGCGTTCGAGGCTAGGCTTTGAATGACCATGTCCATGTTGTCCCTGACTCTGTTGATCTGGGGCGCTTGTCGAACCCTCGGTGGGCCAGGCTTCGAACTCCTGATCAGTAGGGCCTCGGAATAAAGTTCCTTCGTGGGTAAGGAACCCCTGGAGGGAATATTCCGCCACAGTCCACGCGCGGAGTGGAGTCGTGGGTCGTGTGCTTGGTCGTGGGCGACGTGGCCCTGCCCGAGCGGAGCGGGCGCGCCTTTTCAAGCGACAGTCCCGAGTAGCTGAAACGGCGTGGGCAGCGGCCAATCGATGGGATGGCGCTACAGTGCCTCCTCACCGCTTCGGTTATCGCATCGCAGTAATTATCGCGCACGCGCACAGGTTTTCTCGGTCGTGGGACATACCCGTAAGTGACTGTGAAATCTTCCGCATTTAATGCGGTTGATTCAGAGCAGCCGCGGAGAATCCGCTCGGTGCAACAGTTATAAAGATTGGCGTGGGAGGGCCCGTTTGGCTTACCTCGCCATTGCTTTCGCCTTCTCCTTCCTCGCCGCCATTCTGCACTAGAGTTTTAGCAAGAAGAAGAAAGAGAAGAAGCCGGCATACCTTTTCTTTGTTCGAGCCCATCCCCCATCCTTTCCTTTGTCGACACGTTGGCGAGATTAGTCGACCCCATGCCGTGGAGGAAGTCCACCATCGACCAGCAGTTCCTGGAGACGCTCGTCGCCGCCGGAGTCCTGCCGCCGAACACCGATTCGGCACGCCCGGTGTGGATTGCCCCGGCATCGACGGAGACGGAGCCAAAGCCCCCGAAGGGCTACATCGTCAGCCTGGCCCGACTGCATGAGCGGGGCTTCGGCTTTCCCGTCAAGCAGTTCATCCGCGTGCTCTGCCACCACTACGGGGTGGAGCTGCACAACTTCGCCCCCAACGCCATTTCGCAGGCGGCGGTCTTTGTCGCCGTCTACGAGGGCTACATGGGGGTGGAGGCGCATTGAGATTTGTGGAGGCACCTGTTCCGGGGCGAGCTCTACACCGAGTCTGTCACGACGGGGGTGTGGAGGCCCGTTCGCGCCAGTGGCCTCATGCTCCAAGTGCAGGAGAATAGGAAGGACCTGTACATCCCCAGCACGATGACGTCGAACAATCGTGACTGGGACATGGCGTGGTTCTACTTCCGCAATGACGGCGGGAGGCTTCCAGCGTACTCCGGCAAGGTCTTGTGGGAGAAACCGAAGCACTGGGGGTACGGGGTATCGCCCCCCGAGCGCCAGGCCAAGGTCGAGGTGTTCATCAAGGCGCTGCGTCGCCTGGCGGACAGGGGGCTGACCGCGGTCGCCGTCATCGCCAACTTCCATCGCCAGAGGGTGCTTCCCCTCGTGGAGAGGAGGCTCCCCATCTACCAGCTGACGCCCGAGGCTTCGTCCGAGGGCACACGGATGATGGTGGAGCTACTCTCTCCCGACATCGCCGCCCAGAGGGCGAAGCGCGCAGTGTCAGGGCTGCCGACTGACGCCGCAGACCTTTGGACGATCAAGATACGCCTCGAGGCGGGGTACATCCAGCTGGTAAAGATTGTCTCGATCACTGATGGTTTTCGAATTGTCTCTCCTTTCCTCTTAATTCTTGTCGCATTTGCAGGGATTGAGCTGCAACGGGTACGTCTCAGTCCCCCCACTCCACGAGGACCGCACCGCGAACCGCTTGCACGCGGAGGCGCAGAAGGCGAAGAAGGATGAGGAGAAGGAGGCCCGCGAGAGGAAGAGGAAGAGGAAGAGGAAGAGGAAGAGGAAGAGGAAGGAGGCGCACAAAAAGGAGAATAGGAGGTGGGAGAGGGAGGGCCTCTCGCCACTGTCTACTCCTGAGAGCACCCCGGAGCCGGACAGTGATTCCTCGCCCGGCGACAAGGATCTCGATGTGAGGGTGACCGTGAGCTCGCCGCCGGCCCAGTAGTGGGCCGGTGCCGAGGGTTGCCTCCGTCGAGGTCCCGTTCGAGGTCCCCCACGCCAGCGGGAGGGATGATGCCTGTGCCCGCAGCGGTGGAAGGCGTGGGGATGCTCGCAACGGTAGCGAGCACAGCGACCCTCGGACCGATGTCACCGCCGAGGGGGCGAGTTGGCTCGGGGACGTCGCTCACTGGGCGATCGGCGGACGCCAGTGGGACAACACGGGCCTGGGCCTCGCGGAGCGGCTCGAGGAAGCGCAAGCAGAGCATGATTTCGAGGTAATTGTCTCTCCATTCTTTATGTCTTATGGTTTGATTTCTTGACCCTTGTTGACCCCAATCCTTTCCTCGCTCGGTTCAGCCGAAGGACCGCCCCGGCCGCTCCTCAGCTGGCGCCAACCAAGACCCTCAAGTCAGGGGCTGGCGCCACGCCACATACGGTGGCACAGTTGAGCGCGGTCAACGTCGACCGGGGCAGCGCTACCGGGCGGCGATGGCCCGAGGGGCCGAGAGGGGCTGGGCGCAGGTGAGCGCGGTCAACGCCAGCCGGGGCAGCGCGGATGGCGCAGCTTGGCCGGGCGTCGAGGCAAAGGGCGGCCGGGGCAGCACGAATGATGTTGCCTAGGCGGCCGTCGGAGAGGGTGGGGGGACCGGTAGGGACGCACCGGAGTTCCCTGCTGGCGAGGTGGAAGAAGTTTCTGTCTCGGAGCCCGCGGGGGCTGGAGTTAAGGAGGTTGCAGCGGCGGCGATGGCACGCACGGCACCGGCGGCCGTGGCACCGGTGGTGGAGATTCCGGCGGAAGAGACGCTGGAAACGGGGGTGCCGGAGCGGTCTGAGGGCCTGGAACCAGTCGCCCTGGGCGCCGCACCCGACGCTGCCGGTGACGCCGTCACTTCTGAAGGCGGCCTCGGCAGCGTATCGTCCGGAGGGCCCCCTGTGGGGGCCAACTGGGCGATCGTCCAATCTGGGGTCCCCCCGAATTTCATGCGCCGCGTGCAGGAGGAGCAGGAGGGCTGGAAGGCGCAGTACGAGGTTGGCTCCCAGATTCAGGACGGCCTCGAACGCACCTTACAGCTCCACAGAACGACAAATTTCCGCATCAGCGGGGTAAGTGCCTCTTCTCGGGGAGTTGTTTGTTTCTGATCATGTTTATGTATTTTCCGCTCACACCCTTCCACTTGCAGCAGCTGAGGCAGATCGCACGCGACAGGATCGTCGAGCTGGGCTGGCTGTATGCCGAGGTGGACTGGCTCAAGCAGCACAAGGACAACCTGATCGCGCGACTGAACGAGGCCAACACCCTGGTGTCCGATCTGGGAGCGCAGGACTGCAAGCGGAAGGAGGAGTTGGCCCAAGTCGTCACCGAGCGCGATGCCCAGAGAGATGCAATAGAACAGAAGGACCAGGAGGTCGAGCTACAAGCCACTGCGCTGCAGGAGAAGGACCTGGCGCTCAAGGCGAAGGCGGCCGAGCTCCAGCAGAAGGAGGCGCCCATCGCGACGCTCGCCGAAGCCCTCGAAACGCAAAGGGTGGCCCTCCAGAACGCGGAGACCGCTCTCGAAGAGAAGGGGGCCGCTCTGTCCACGCTCTAGAAGGAGGCGGATGCTGCACGGGCACAACTGCAGGCAGAGAAAGAGCGTACCGAGGGTAAGTGTCGAAAGGCGTGATTCATTTTAAGTTATGTTCAGTTCGGCGGAACTTATCTTCGATCTCTTGTGCTCAGGGCTGCGGAAGGAGGTGGCGGACGAGACCGCGGCGAAGGAACCTCTCCAGGTTGCGTTCTCATCAGTGCAAGAGGACCATGAGACCCTGGAGAGAGCCGCCGTGGCGGTGTGCCAAGAGCTCGAGGGGGAGGGTGGCTCGTCTGGCAGCTCAGTGGCCAGTCGCCTGAGGTCCTTGAGCGGTCAGGTGACCAAGCATCTCAAGGGCGCCCTCCGCCTCAGCGTCCAGAAAGCCCTCGGCATGGTGTCGACACACTACCTCATCGACCTCGAGGCAGTGGCAACAGGCTACGTCGTTGCTGACGGTGCCGACGAGGACACCGCAGTTGCCGTCATCGAGCAGGCCGACTCCGCCGTCGAGGGTGACGCCACCACCTTGTCCGCGCTCTTCGAGGGTGACCTCCTTCCCGACGCTGATGAGAATGCAGATGACGCCACCGAGGGTCCGCGAGATGGGGGGGGGACCTGTGAAAGCTCAGGCCGTGGAGCCCAAGTAGACAGTCGAGATAGTTTAGATTTTTGTTCCAGTTATCCTTCTGTGTAAAGAAGTTTGGAAATGTTAATTCGACGGGGCAACCATTCGAGGCTTCATAAATTCACACCATTGTTTCATTTACTAAATTTTCGTGCTCTCATATGCAACTTCGATAAATTTCTGCGAGGAATTTCGCGTTCATAAGCGACTTAGGCGTAGGGAGGTGAGTGGGGATGCCATACCCCGGAGGCGTAGCCGGTCCCGCGGCTCGGCCGACCCCGTACCGTAGTTGCTTATGCCTCGCGTCCATTTTTCCAAGTGTAAGAGAAACTTAGATGCGAGATGGGTACGAAATTTTTTCGAAAAAACGATGGAATTTTGGGGACGTTTGGGGGGTTCCCCCCATTGTAGCCCCTGAGGGCAAAGCCAAGGCTCTCTCAGTGTCGTGCGAGCTTAAGTCTTCCAAAGTAAAGGAGAGTTGTAACTTAACTGGCCGTGTGGCGATCCTTCCTCATAATGGTTGACTGGAGTTAAAAAATTTGCTTCTGATTTTCCTCGTGCGAATGCGGAATCGGCTTGTCCCCGTTTGTCACCAGACTTCGTTGCGTGCCGCTGAATGTGGGGCCGCATGTGGGTCCCACACGACCCTTCAAAGGAGAAGCTGAAGAGGTGCGAGCGGGTCCCACCAGCGTTGTTATCAACTCGTCCTCTGCGACCCGAACCACAAAGCAGAGCTGAAGGGGCGCGAACCGGTCCCACCGGCTACTCAAAGAAGTTGAAGAGGCAAGCCGCCTCGAGAGTAGCGCGCGGGAGATGGAACGCCGCCGCCTCGGGGGAAGCGCGTAGAAGTCGGACTGTCGCGGGCCTCGCCTACAAATTCCCCACTCCTCCGGTGTTTTCTTCACTGCTTGAGCTGCCTCGCCAGTTTAGAGAGAGAGAAAATCTTCCTCCTCCCGTTCCTCATCGTCGCCGCTCACCATGGTCGGGAGCAAGCACGACGCTGATGAGGGGCCCGGCGAACCGTCCCGCCGCCCCGGCCCGTCCACGGTGCGGTGGATTGCGGGTCGGGGGCCCGCCCCGGGGTCCCCGCACTCCTCCTCCTCGTCTACGGACTCCGGCGAAGCTCGCCGGCAAGAGATCCGCAACCTCGTACGGGAGGGAAGGGAGGCGCGCGAGAGATACTCTGCGGCAACGCGGGAGATCGACCGCCTCCGTTCCCGCCTGAGGGAGACGGAGGCGGCCCTTGTCCGGTCCGAGGAGGAGACGGTCGTGGCGCACGGCAAAACGGACACCGCCCGCGCGTACGCCAAGGGTAAGTATTTCCATTCGTGACACTTTCTTCCCTCATGTTCGCGCGCACGCTTATTGATTCATTTCTTGATTGGGCAGACATGGAGGAGAAGCGCGACGCAGCGCGCCACGAGCTCAAGGAAGTCAGGGGCCGTTTCACCACCCTAGAGGCGCGCTACGACGCCCTGTATGGCGACGCGCTGCGTGTCGTCGTCCTGACGCGGATGCCAGGTGGTGCGGCCGTCGAAAGGCTGCGGAGCTTCCCAGCCCAGGTCCACCGGGCGGTCCGGTTTGGGATGCACCACGGCGCGGCCGTGGCACTTGTGGCGGCACAGCTCCAGTCCGGGCAGGATCTGCGCGAGGTGGCGCCCGGAATTCATGACGTACGACATTCCAGAGGAAGAGTGGGAGGAGCTCGCGCAGGAGTTCTATGTCACCGCCGAGCACGCCGCCGCCGTGACCGTGGTCGACGACGTGTTAAACCACGTGGCCCGGTCCTGCTGAAGCCCAGGCCGCTACCGCCTCCCTCGCGAGCTCTCCAAAGAGGTCGGATGGAACTACCACGACACCATCTGAGGGGGTCGGGTGGAACCACCACGACACCATCAGGGAGTGAGGAGGCAGTAGTGCTACTTAGGGCTTAGCTTTAGGAATGATATTAGTCATAAGTATGTAATCAGCAAGAATGTATCCCTCGCATGTGAGGAATCCATGTTATAATGAAGAAAATGCCTTTGAGTTCTGCTTTAATAAGCATTTGAGTTCCGACTCGGTAAAGCATGGTCTTTATTATTTCCAGAAACTAAGACGCAATACAAAGTATGTACACAGAACTTGGAGTTTCAAGGATAGAAGCGACGTAGCTGCTAGATGTTCCAAGCGTTGGTTAAGATTTCACCCTTCTCATTTGCTAGCTTGTATGTGCCAGGCTTGAGAACTTCCACAATGATGTACGGGCCTTCCCATGGCGGTGTAAGCTTGTGGCGTCCACGGCTGTCTTGTCGAAGCCTCAGCACCAGGTCTCCCTTGTTGAGGTCTCGGCGTCGAACCCTCTGTGCCTGATATCGTCGCAGAGTCTGTTGGTACCGTGCCGAGTGTAGGAGCGCCACGTCTCGAGCCTCGTCCACTTGATCCAGCGAGTCCTCGCGGACTTGCTGATTTTGCTGCTCTTGGTAAGCCTTGAGCCTCGGGGACCCATACTCCAAGTCAGTGGGGAGGACGGCCTTGGCGCAATAGATGAGGAAGAAAGGGGTGAAACCTATGGCTCTGCTCGGGGTCGTTCTTAGGCTCCAAATGACCGAGGGTAGCTCTGTGAGCCATCTCCAGCCAAATTTGTTCAGCCTGTTGAAGATTCTCGGCTTAAGGCCCTGTAGGATCATGCCATTGGCACGCTCCACTTGGCCGTTTGTTTGTGGGTGCGCCACAGCCGACCAGTCCACATCGATGTGGTAGTCATCGGAGAACTCCAAGAATTTCTTTCCTGTGAACTGGGTGCCATTGTCTGTAATGATTGAGTTCGGGACTCCGAACCGGTAGACTATGTCGGTGAAGAACAGCACAGCTTGCTCGGATTTGATTTTGCCGATCGGTCGAGCCTCGATCCATTTCGAAAACTTGTCAATTGCCACCAACAAGTGAGTGAAGCCCCCGGACGCTTTCTACAAAGGCCCGACGAGATCCAGTCCCCACATGGCAAAAGGTCATGTGATGGGGATAGTTTGCAGGGCATGAGCTGGGAGGTGTGTCTTGCGAGCGTAGTACTGGCACCCCTCGCAGGTCCGCACGACTTCGGTTGCATCGGCGACCGCTGTGGGCCAGTAAAAGCCTTGTTTAAACGCATTGCCCATGAGGGTGCGAGGCGCTGCGTGGTGTCCACAAACTTCGGCATGGATGTCTCGGACCAGTTCCCTACCCTCGGGGATGGGGATGCAGCATTGTAAAACACCCGAGGGACTGCGCTTGTACAGCTCCCTGTCGATCAAGACGAAAGACTTGGTCCGCCTGGCGATGCGCCACGCCTGAGCGTGATCCGAGGGTAGCTCCCCTCGGTTAATCCAATTAAGATATTGGTCACGCCAGTCCCTGGAAGGTGGGGCCTCGTCAATTTGCATGGCTTCCGCCTCGTCCACCGAGGAGATCTCGATCTCCATGTCCTCGGATTCCCCCGCCGAGGGGTCCTTAGCCGAGGGCTCGGCGGTTACAGCCCCCGAGGGTTCAGGGGTTGCACCGGTGGCTTCCGCAAGATTCTTGAAGTCGATAGAAGGCTTGGTGAGGTCGCGGGCAAAGATGTTCGGGGGGATGGTGGTCCGCCCCGACACGATCTTGGCTAGTTTGTCCGCTTCCTCGTTGTACTTGCGCGCGATGTGGTTGAGCTCGAGGCTGTCGAATTTGTCCTCGAGGCGACGCACTGCGTTGCAGTACGCCTCCATCTTTGCGTCGTGGCAGCTAGACTCCTTCATCACTTGATCGATGGCAAGTTGAGAGTCTCCCCGGACATCGAGGCGCTTGACGCCGAGTTCGATGGCGATGCGAAGGCCGCCGAGGAGGGCTTCGTATTCTGCCATGTTGTTGGACGCCTGGAAGTGCAGGCGCACTACGTAGTGCATGTACACTCCGAGGGGTGAGACGGAAAGGAGGCCTGTGCCTGCACTAGTCTTCATCACCGACCCGTCGAAGTACATGACCCAGCATTCCGATTGAATCTGAGGTGGGGGCAGCTGAGTGTCGGTCCACTCAGCGATGAAATCTGCCAAGACTTGGGATTTGACCGCCTTGCGAGGCGCATAGGTGAGAGCCTCTCCCATTAGTTCCACTGACCACTTAGCTATCCTACCCGAGACCTCCCGGTTGTGGATTATCTCTCCCAGAGGGAAGGACGAGACCACGGTGACGGGATGAGCCTCGAAGTAGTGGCACAACTTGCGCCGAGCCAAGACCACTGTATAAAGTAGCTTCTGGATCTGTGGATACCATGTCTTGGTTTCAAACAACACTTCACTGATGAAGTACACCGGTCTCTGGACGGGCAAGACATGTCCCTCCTCTTATCTCTCCACAACGATGACTGCGCTGACCATCTGGGTCGTCGCTGCCACATATAGGTAGAGGGGCTCGCTGTCCATCGGTGGTGTCAGTATTGGAGCGTGTGTGAGTGACGCCTTGAGCTTGTCAAGGGCTTCCTGAGCCTCGGGGTCCATGAAAAGCGTTCGGTTTTTCTCAAAAGCCGATACCGAGGCAAGCCTTTCTCGCCGAGTTGCGAGATGAAACGGCTAAGGGCTGCTAGGCAACCCCTTTAGGTCTTGGATTGGTCCCATCCGAGTGATGGCCAAGACTTTCTCAGGGTTGGGTTCGATGCCTCGCTGGGAGATGATGAAGCCCAAAAGCATGCCTCAAGGCACTCCGAACACAGACTTCTCCGGATTTAATTTTACTCTCTTGGCTCTAAGGCAATCGAACACGATCCTGAGATCGGTCACCAGGTCATCCGCCTTCCTGGATTTCAAAACGATATCGTCGACATACGCTTCTACATTTCGCCCGATATGGTCTCCGAACACGTGGAGCATACACCGCTGGTGTGTAGCCACGATGTTTCTGAGGCCAAAAGGCATCGTGACATAGCAGTACATGCCGAAAGGGGTGATAAAAGAAGTCGTGAGCTGGTCAGGCTCCTTCATCTTTATTTTATGGTAACCGGAATAAGCATCAAGGAAGGATAAAAGTTCACATCCCGCAGTAGAATCAACTATTTGATCAATTCGTGGCAAAGGGAAAGGTACTTTCGGACATGCTTTATTTAAACCAGTATAGTCTACACACATCCTCCCCTTCCCATTCTTTTTCTTAACTAATACAGGATTAGCTAGCCACTCGGGATGGAATACCTCCTTGACGAATCCGGCTGCCAAAAGCTTGTGTACTTCCTCGCCGATCACCCGGCGCTTGAGCTTGTCAAAGCGTCGCAGGCGCTGCTTCACCGGCTTGGAGTTCGGCTGGATGTCAAGGGAGTGCTCGGCGACCTCCCTCGGTATGCCCGGCATATCCGAGGGGCTCCACACGAAGATGCTTGCGTTGGCGCGGAGAAAGTCGACGAGCACCACTTCCTATTTGCTGTCGAGGGTAGCGCTGACCTTCGGCGCCTTGTCGTTAGGGGTGTTCGGGTTGAGGGGTACGATCTTTGTACCCTCGGCAGGCTCGAAGCTGCCTGCGTGTCGCTGCGTGGAGTCCATGGCCTCGTTCGCCATCTTCTCCAGGTCTGCTGCGAGAGCTTCGTCCACAGCAAGAGCCTCATCGTGCTCGACGCACTCGACGTCGCACTCGTAGGCATGCTCGAACGATGGGCCGACAGTGATGACACCGTTCGGACCTGGCATCTTCATCTTGAGGTAGGTGTAGTTGGGGGTCGCCATAAACTTGGCGTAGGATGGGCACCCCAGAATGGCGTGGTAGGCTCCCCGGAACCCCACCACCTCGAAGGTGAGCACTTCCCTGCGGAAGTTGGCCAAGGTGCCAATGCAGACTAGCAGGTCGATCTGACTGAGGGGTTGGACTCGCTTCCCCGGCGCAACGCCATGGAATTGCGACTTGCTGGGGCGCAGCTTGTCCAAACCGATCCCCCATAAACTCCAGTGTGTGCGTACATGATGTTGAGGCTGCTGCCTTCGTCCATGAGCACCTTGGAGAATCGAGTGTTGCCGATGATCGGATCCACTACGTGTGGATATTGCCCCGGATTCGGGATGTAGTCGGGATGATCCTCGCGGCTGAAGGAAATGGTGTCCTCCGACCAGTCAAGGTAAGATGGCATGGCCTTGTGGACGGAGAAGACTTCCCGGTGCTCATGTTTGCGCTGCCGAGAGGTCATGCTCGCCGCCGGTCCCCCGAAGATGAAGAACACGTTCTCCACCGAGGGGTAGCCGTCGCCACTCCTGTCCCCCACATCTTTCTTCTTATCCTCGTCCTTCGGGCCAAGGCGGTTGAAGTATCTTCGGAGCATGTTGAATTGTTCGAGGGTGTGGTGGACCGGAGTCTTGTGATACGGGCACGGCTTCTTGAGCATATCGTCGAACAAACCACCGCTCCGAGGGGGGCCTCGGGGGCCCTTGCGATCAAGAGCGACAGCGAGGGCTTCGTCGGAGTCTTCCTCGCGCCCCTCACTGCGCTGGTTCTGTGGGACTTTTGGCTTCCCTTTCTTGGCCCGTTTCTGCTTCTTCACGGGGGTCTTGGTCTTGCTGCCCTCCGCGGGCACGTCCTCTGTGCGTTTTGCCTTCTTGCTCTCGAAGATGGCGCCAACCGCCTCCTCGCCAGAGGCAAAGTTGGTGGCGACATCGAATAGCTGATTAGCACTGGAGGGAGGGCTTCGACCTAGCTCATGTACCAGGTTCTGACACATCGTGCCCTGGAGGAAGGCATGGATGATTTCAGAGTCGGCGACGTTGGGGAGCTCGGTGCACTGCTTGGAGAAGCGACGAATGAAATCTCGCAAGGGCTCGTCGGGTCGCTGACGGCACCCCCGGAGATCCCATGAGTTTCCGGGGCGCACGTATGTGCCCTGGAAGTTGCCCACAAAGGTCCTGACTTGGTCGTCCCAGTCGTGGATCTGGCTGGTGGGCAGGTGTTCAAGCCATGTCCGCGCGGAGTCCGCAAGGTGCAGAGGAAGGTTGCGGATGATCACTGTGACACCCTAGGTGTCTGCACATTAGTGTTGCATACCTTTTATACATCATGTGCTTGTTTTGCTTAAAAAAGGACTAGTTTTTGTGGAGAGTGTTTTTGCAAAATGTGGTGTAATCATTACATGGCAGGAAACTTTTCAAATCAGCCCAAGTTTGAAGTGAAATTTCATTGAAAAAGTCAAGCTCCTTTGAATTCAAATTCCTTTCTTTGTTTTCAAAATTAGCTCTCTATCCTTTGATCAAATAAATTTTTGCACAACATCAAAGTTGTAGATCTTGAAAAGTTGAACAACTTTCATGTTGGGCACTTTTTCATTTGAGCCCTATTTTAAAAGTTATCCTTGTTTTACAGTTTGGTCCCTGGAATTTTCAGAAATTGCAAAAGAACCCTTATCCCCTTCCTCCAGCTCCCTGCTCTGTCTCGCCGCCGCTGTGCAGTGCAGCGCCGCCCGCCCGCCGTGGAGAACCAGAGGTGTTGGAACCTTAAAAATCGTTTTTCGTATAAAATTAGAACAACAAAGAATTTCGGAAAACTACATTGGATTCGTTAAGGGTTGTGCATAGAACGTAAAGTCCTAGGGAATTTACAGGAATTACTAGGTGGTTATTTATGTATGGTTTATGTATCTGACTTCCAGCACTTTACATTTTGTCAAACCATACTCACAAGCAACTCTTAATTTTTGTAACGACGCACCTACGTTGAGGTAAGAAGGTAAGGATCCTCAGTCAGCTGAGGGAGTCTGACCTTCCCGTCGGTGATGCGAGCCGAACGCTGCCCTCAAGCAGTGGCTTACTTGAGGTGCTTCCAATATACCGACTATTAGTTGACTATATTGGAAGTAAAGTGTGCTCAGTCAGCTGAGGGAGTCCGACCTTCCCGTCGGCGATGCGAACCGAACGCTGCGCTCAAGCAGTGACCTACTTGAGCTGCTGCCAATATACCGATCTCGGTCGACCATATTGGGAGTAAAGGAATTCGTGAATACGCCACTGAGTAGCGTATGTTAACGTTGGCCATACGGCGGAAATTGTATGGCTGCCGCTTCTATAGTGAGCGGTAATGTTTGGGGACGCTTTCATGAGTGCTGGCATGAAAGGTTCAATGGACATATATATATATGTTCTGTCAATCTTCTGCAGGAACACTAACCACGATTCGATAAGATAAGAATGGTTAGAATGTATCGACTAGCTATATAGGGAGAGCCGTATTTATGTATGCCACCGTGCTAACCACGTAAGCCCAACCATAGTTGGCAATTGTTTATCTTGTGAGGACGGTCAGGACGTGCATGCATATTGATTGATGTTACTTTGGTTCCTAGTCTTTGAAGTTGTTACCTAAGCTTTGTAAGGAATTTCTAGTATGAATCCTCATAGATAAATGTTAGTGTGTTTAAATCATGAGTGAGTTAAATTTTGATTCTAGGAGCATGCTTGTTAAAAGGCTTAGATTTTCTTGGATGAAAAAGATGGTTTTGAGTCATGCCTTCATCCTAAGCCCCATCTTGTTGTATTAAGGATCTTTTCATACCTTAGAATCTCAAATGATGAACCAGTACCGATTGTGGTTTATTATTTTCTGAGTTTGGAACTATTTTATCTTTTGAATTAGAATCACATTTGCTTTACCGCAGTCTTCTTAAATCTTTATTTGAGAAGTCTTGAGATAATCACATTACTCACATTTGAATCTTTTTTATTCAGATGGCGGACTGTTACCATATCCGTTGGGATGAGGAGGGAAATACTCATACCGACTGTCTGTACTGGGAGGGTTTTCTGAGGATTCTTTGGGATTCACCTTGTATCTTCCACTACCCAGATCCACCCCAGTACACGGGACGCCAATTTTCTGAGGATGGGATTCAGAAGAACAGAGTTACCATGACCATTCCTCAGCACCCCACCTTGGATTGGCCACCTATTGATATTGAGGTGGTGGGATATCGTTTGGTTGATGCTTTTGAGACGGCAGCTCTCAGAGCTATCACTACTTTTTGTGAGCACCATCCTGAGGAGGTAGCTGCGTATCCTATTGGTTTGTTTCCAGCAGTCAATGCTGGTAAGGCAGAGTGGCTCTTCAGGACCACACACTTTGGGCACTTAATTGGAGATATAGCTGAGGAGACTATTCAGGCAGTAGTCAGATATATGAATGCGCAGTCTCACTACCAGATACTTCAGCAGCGACACATGGAGTAGGTGCTAGACTTAGCCCAGTCCTTCCAGCGAGGTCTTCGTTTGAGGGATACTCAGATTCAGGGACTTCAGGATGCCGTTGCTGGTAGGGATCAGGCCATTGCACAGTTTGAGCATCAGGCTTTGGAGCATGGTGCTGAGATAGAGCAGTGCAACACAGTTATTGGTTTTCTTCAGGGGCAGGTGAATGAGCTTCAAGCAGATTGGGCTGATGCTTTAGCCCATATTAGTGTGCTCCAAGAGCAACTAGATGTTCCAGCCGCGCCTGCAGCAGCAGAAGAGGCTCCAGAGCAGATGGAGGGAGTTTCAGAGATTGCTTCAGAGCACGCACTTGCTGAGCCTAACCCTCAGCCGGATGACTCTTCTTCCGGCAGTGCCTCTTCTGTGGGCAACCTCGACGACTTCTAGGTGTCTTAGACTTGTCCTAGATAGTTGTGTTTGCTCTTATTGTAGCATTTGTACATAGAGAAGATGATGTTGTAAAATAGCCCTAGGGAGGAGTACCACTTGTTGTATTATATGTGGTAAGGATGTATGATGCTAGGTTGTATGAAAAAGGCTACTTTGGACGTAATATGAGTAGCGACTACCAGTTTGAAAATCATGATCTTTCTATTTGCCAATCTCTTCATTTGTGCGTTTCTAGGCCGTTTGATGAATGCTATTGATGTTGCAAGTTTTGTGGCATGTGTGTTCATCGAATTTTAGCCTATGAAATCTATGAGACTATATTTTAGTCCAATCACTTCTATGATCTTCGTTGATTAGCCGCGTAGCACAGAACGGCAGAGAATGAATTGCTAGATTAGCTTGTTTACCCTTTTGCTCTCAGCGTTGAGTATCAATACGATGGAGCATGAGGCCATCTAACAGTTGACCAATTCTGAGTTTTATGGGTTGCACAAATATGTGTTGTGCATATTATGCTACACCACATTTAGTTGAATTCTGCTGATTTTATTTTGATATCCAATGTTTGATCACTGCATTTACCATTGATTTTGGGAGCAAGAGAAATGTATCTAATGGATGTCTTCCATAATTACAGATGGTTGGTCAAACTCGTGGAACGCCTGAAGGCTTCGGCCGTGAGAGTGGCAGTGGATCTCAGCAGCCACCGCCACCACCGTCGAATCTGCACGAGTTGATGGCCATGCAGACTGAGCTGCTTCGCCAGTTAGTCCAAAGGCAACAAAATCAGCCACGCCAACATCGTGGAGGATGGGATGCTCAACCCGCGGGTTACCAGGAGTTCTTTGGTACCCAACCTCCACTTTTCAGCCGAGCTGATGACCCACTGGATGCTGATGCTTGGCTCCGTACAATCAATTCCATGTTTGCTCTGTTAGCGGTACCGTGTGCTGATGCAAACAAGGCCCACTTAGCCGCCCAACAACTTCGTGGTCCTGCACGTATATGGTGGGATCATTATTGTGAGATGCAGCCTGCTGAACATGTCATCTCTTGGGAGAAATTCCGAACTGCCTTCAGATCACATCATATTCCTGAGGGACTGATAGAGAGAAAGTTGAATGAGTTCTTGGCTCTAAATCAAGGAACCCGCACTGTTCTTCAATATGCACAGACTTTCAATCATCTGTGCCAGTATGCGGGCCATCATGCTGATACTGATGCCAAGAAACGTGACCGTTTTCTTCGTGGCCTCACTACTAAGCTCAAAGAACGCCCGAACCTTGTTCAGCCCAACACCAAAAATGAGCTGGTCAACCTGGCCATTACTCAGGAGGACTGTATTACTACCCATCGTGCTGAGAAGAAGCGGAAGGCACCCACAGGACCCTCGAGTGCCCAGCCACCGAGGTATCGTCTGGTGCAAAATACTCCACCCAGACCTCCACAGAGAAATGCCCCAGTGGGCAGACTTGTCTTTAGGCCGCCTCAGCAACAAGGAGGATTCAGACCTCCAGTGCCTCAGCAGCAGCAGCACCACCAGCAGCAGCAACAGCAGCAATTTGGCCCAAGGCCGAATGCCCCACAGTTCAACAGTGGGAATGGCAATAATCGATGCTTCAACTGCGGCAGTACTTCTCACTTTGCCAAGAATTGTCCGCAGCCCAGAAGGAATAATCCAGGGCAAAACTCCAACCAGAACAACAACAACAAGGGCAAGGGCAAGAGGCAAATGGTGCAAGTCCGGCAAGGGCGAGTTAACTTCACTAATCTTGCAGACCTTCCAGAAGGAGCACCAGTCATGACGAGTACTTTCTCTATCCATAATAAACCCGCAGTCATATTATTTGATTCTGGTGCAACTCATAGTTTTATAAGTGCCAAATTTGGAGCAAGAATAGGATTGGACTTTTGTCATACTAAGGGATCTTTTATGATAGCAACCCCTGGTGGGAAGATAGCTTCCAATCAAATCACTACACATGTACCCCTTAAGTTGGGTAGTAAAGTGATAAAGACAGATTTGATTTTGTTGAATTTAAAAGGCATGGATGTTATTTTGGGCATGGATTAAATGAATAAACATAAAGTACTGTTAGATATCTCTTCCCGAGCTGTCGAGATAGATTCACCACATCAAGGAGCCACCATACTCTATCTACCACAACGAGAGTGCTTCCACTCTTGTGCCTATGCCACAAAAGAAATTAAACTTGAAGATATCCCTGTTGTGTGGGAGTATGCGGATGTATTTCCAGATGACTTGCCTGGAATGCCCCCGGATAGAGATATCGATTTTGTTATTGAACTTCAACCCGGTACCGCCCCTATATCTAAGAGGTCGTACCGAATGCCTCCTAATGAGTTAGCAGAATTGAAAGTCCAACTCCAAGACCTTCTTGACAAGGGCTTTATACGTCCAAGTTCTTCACCCTGGGGATGTCCAGCCCTGTTTGTGAAGAAGAAAGACAATAGTTTGAGACTATGTGTTGATTATCGACCACTCAATGCGGTTACTATTAAAAATAAGTATCCTCTTCCCCGCATTGATATACTGTTTGATCAATTAGCTGGAGCCAAGGTTTTCTCTAAGATCGATCTTCGTTCTGGCTACCACCAAATAAAGATCAAGCCATGTGATATTCCAAAGACTGCTTTCTCGACCAGATATGGACTCTATGAATATCTGGTTATGTCTTTTGGTCTTACCAACGCCCCAGCATATTTTATGTACTTGATGAATTCAGTCTTCATGCCGGAGCTGGATAAATTCGTCGTGGTATTCATTGACGATATTTTGATCTACTCCAAGAATGAAGAAGAGCACGAGCAACATTTGCGTATCGTTCTTCAACGATTAAGAGATCATCATCTTTATGCCAAATTATCCAAGTGTGAATTTTGGCTGGATAGTGTGAAATTCTTAGGCCATACTATCTCCAGTGATGGTATATCAGTTGATCCAACTAAAGTGCAAGAAGTAATGGATTGGGAATCTCCAACTTCAGTTCATCAAATCCGTAGTTTTCTTGGTTTAGCTGGATACTATCGTCGATTCATCCCTGATTTCTCTAGAATAGCCAAGCCTATGACGGAGTTATTGAAGAAGGGAGTGAAATTTGTTTGGACTGACAAATGTGAAGAAGCCTTTCAAACTCTCAAAGCTCGACTCACTACTGCTCCAGTGTTGGCTACACCGGACAGTACCAAAACTTTTGATGTCTATTGTGATGCTTCTGGTACGGGACTTGGTTGTGTGCTTATGCAAAACAATCGAGTTATTGCTTATGCATCAAGAGCTCTCCGGAATCATGAGAAGAATTATCCAACACATGATCTGGAGTTAGCAGCTGTTATACACGCTCTCAAGCTTTGGAGACATCATCTTATGGGAACTCATTGTAATATTTACACTGACCATAAGAGTCTCAAATATATCTTCACCCAAGCTGATCTCAACATGAGACAGAGGCGTTGGCTAGAGTTGATAAAGGATTATGATCTAGAAGTGCACTGTCATCCAGGAAAGGCTAATGTGGTTGCGGATGCACTCAGCCGCAAGTCACAATGCCATTGTCTATCTGTAGAGCCATTCAATGAAACTCTATGCCAAGAAATGATGCAGTTAAGACTTGAAATGGTGCCTCAAGGAAGTTTGAACCATATATCTATTGAGCCTACACTTCGTGTTAGCATCATCATGGCACAATTACATGATGAGGGTATCAAAATCATCAAGGAAAAGTTATCCCAAGCTGAAGCAAAGTACAATTGTTTCCGTGTGGATCATTGAGGAGTTTTATGGTTTGAATCTCGACTTGTTGTACCCAAGGATCATCAGCTTAGAAAGCAAATTCTTGACGAAGCACATCTATCGAAGTTTTCGTTTCATCCCGGTAGTACCAAGATGTATCAAGATCTTAAACAAGATTTCTGGTGGACTCGAATGAAAAGAGAGATCGCCAGATATGTTTCTGAATGTGATGTCTGTCAAAGAGTTAAGGCTAGTCACTTGAAAGTAGCTGGTACTCTCCAACCATTACCCATTCCATCATGGAAATGTGAGGACATCAGTATGGATTTTATTGTCGGTTTACCCAACACTTCTCAGAAGCATGATTCTATTTGGGTAATCGTTGATAGACTCACCAAGACCGCTCACTTTATTCCAGTGCATACAACTTATTCTGCCAAGAGGTATGCAGAGATTTATCTCGATCAAATTGTTCGTTTGCATGGAGTTCCAAAGACGATCATTTCTGATCGTGGGGCTCAGTTTATTGCACGTTTCTGGGAGCAATTGCAAGAATCCCTTGGAACTAAATTGATTCGTAGTTCAGCTTATCATCCACAAACAGATGGGCAAACCGAGCGAACCAATCAAATCCTTGAAGACATGTTGAGGGCATGTGCTATTCAATATGGCAAGAACTAGGACAAATGCCTAGCACTGGCAGAATTCTCATATAATAACAATTATCAATCCAGCTTGCAAATGGCACCATTTGAAGCATTGTACGGTCGAAGGTGTCGAACTCCTTTGAGTTGGTCACAAGCTGGAGAACGCAAAACCTTTGGGCCAGATTTAGTCTCTGAGGCAGAAGAGAAAGTCAAAGTTATCCAGACTAATCTTAAAGCAGCCCAATCAAGACAGAAAAGTTATGCAGACAAAAGAAGAGATCCTTTACAATTCGAGGTAGGGGATTTCGTATATTTGCGAGTGTCTCCTACTAGAGGTGTTCAACGCTTCGGTATCAAAGGGAAATTAGCACCCCGATACATCGGACCATTTGAAATCATCGAAACTTGTGGACCCGTTGCCTCCTTCTCAGTTGGCCGCCATTCATGATGTCTTCCATGTATCACAACTCCAGAAGTGCACCAGGGTACCTACTGAGATCCTTGAACCATAAGATATCGAGATTGAATCCGATCTATCCTATGCGGAGAATCCAATCAAGATTCTTGACACCAAAGAAAGAAGTACTAGAAGGGAGAAAGTTAAAATGTACAAAATTCAGTGGAATCATCATACCGAGGAAGAAGCTACTTGGGAGACTGAAAATTTTCTCCAAAGAAACTTTCCCGACTTTCTTAGAACAAATCCAGGTATCAAACCTTTCCATTCTTAGTCTTCCTGTAATCTCGGGGCGAGATTCCTTTTAGGGGGGAAGGCTGTGACACCCTAGGTGTCTGCACATTAGTGTTGCATACCTTTTATACATCATGTGCTTGTTTTGCTTAAAAAAGGACCTTTTTGTAATTATAAAAGGTTATATGTGTAATTATGATTTTATGCCAGGTCCTTTCTGCAGTTAAATTTGAATTGGGTGTGCAATTATAGTTTTTGTGGAGGGTGTTTTTGCAAAATGTGGTGTAATCATTACATGGCAGGAAACTTTTCAAATCAGGCCAAGTTTGAAGTGAAATTTCATTGAAAAAGTCAAGTTCCTTTGAATTCAAATTCCTTTCTTTGTTTTCAAAATTAGCTCTCTATCCTTTGATCAAATAAATTTTTGCACAACATCAAAATTGTAGATCTTGAAAAGTTGAACAACTTTCTTGTTGGCCACTTTTTCATTTGAGCCCTATTTTAAAAGTTATCCTTGTTTTACAGTTTGGTCCCTGGAATTTTCAGAAATTGCAAAAGAACCCTTATCCCCTTCCTGCAGCTCCCTGCTCTGTCTCGCCGCCGCTGTGCAGTGCAGCGCCGCCCGCCCGCCGTGGAGAGCCAGCCCGGCCCCCCTTTGCTTCGCGCTGGCACCCACGCGTCGCCCCAGAGCCTCCCCAACGCCCTTGGCTTCGCGCTGTGCCCCTCCCTGTCGTGCCACGCGCCCCGTCGAGCTCAGAGCTACCCGCGCGGCCGCCACCTCGCCGTCGCCGTGGCCCGGCCAAGGCAGAGGCTGCCGCCTTCTCCTAGCGCGCGCACGGGCCTTACAAACCCCCCAGAAATCGATTACTCTCACCCTTTTGCTCTCTCCTCACTTCCACGCCCCAGAATGCGCCGCCGCCACCCACAGAACCCGGCGAGCTTGACGCCACCGTCGACCCGCTTCACTGCAGCATCCCCGCCCACGCTGAGCACTCCACCAGCTCCACCTCATCCTCGCGCAGCTAGCAAGCTACTTCCCGTCGACCAAATCCTACTGGAACCCCCTCGCCCTCGAGCTCCGCCACCGTAGCCGATCTCTGTCGCCGTTGCTCGCCGTCGAACCCCCTCCTCCGCACTTCCCCGCCCTCAATTGACCCTGCCACTAGATCCGCCTCGACCCTGCATAGCTTCCAGGCCACTTCCCCTCGCCCAACCCTCACCGGAGCTACCCCGCCGTCATTTGCCTCCGCCGCCGACCCGCCCTGCTCCGTCGAGCCGCTGCCTCCGAGCCTCTCCCTGCACCCCAAGACCACCCTGTGGTGCGCCTTGAACCCGTGAAGCTCCCACGCCTTGTTCCCCTCGCCGCCGGTTTGCCCCTCGCTGGGAAACGGCCGGTCAACCACCGCCTCCCCTCTCTGACCCGGCCCAGGGACCTTGGGTTGAAAGGAAATAAAACTCAAGGTGTTATTTGAATAGGCCTAGACTCAGATGAATAGTGCCTTTAGGGACTTGTTTGTTATGTTTTGCTGTGAGCTTTGAAATTCAATATTAATTCGTAGAAAATTCGTAAAATAGAAAATCTTGATGTTTTGGAATCCTCTTGAAGAGATCTATGCAGTAGAACCATAATATGGTAGGTGTTAGTTGCAAGTTTTTGTTGTAGAATTTGATTTGTGTTACTAGTGCATAATTATTAGTTGATTTTATCTTTTTCTTATCTACTGTTTGAAGCCATGTCTTGCAGTGAACCTTTTATGGTGATTTCTTCTTGTAACACTAGTATTGCTTTAAAAATTTCTTGGTCAGTTCTCTGGTGTAGCTATTTATTTGGTTTAATCCTTGTTTAATAGACTTTGATTATGGTAAATAGTTTCTGTTCGTAATAAATCATGAAAATATTTCTGCATGTTCTTGTTGAGTAGCTTATCTTGTCCAGGAAGTTTGAGCCTCAGTTCATGGCTAGAACAGGAGCTAAAAATGAATCTTGCTAATCTGATTTCTGTTTTTCTATTTTCTCAGAATTAATTCTTTGTAGATAAAATCATGAAAAATTCACAATTGCTAGTTCATTTCTGTGTGAACCTCCTGTTAAATTTTGAGCTTCTGCTTTTCTCTAGTTTGACCTGTATAATTCAAGATTTCTCTAGGTGTAGTCTGAATGAATGAATTGTTGTGATTAAATGGCTACATGTCTTGGCATAATTTTTACAGGGTAGCTTAATCTGTTCATGTTCTGTTTAGGTTAATTTTTTCTAAATTTATTTCTGTTTGTACTTTGAGTTGTTTATTTATTAGCAAACCATGACTTAGTTGTTATAGGAAATCACCCCACTTGTTTATGAAGTTAGTAAACTTTATTTGTGCTGTTGATCATGATGCCTTGTGTAGTTAGATTTGTTATTTAACTACTCTATAAACGATTGCCCATGTGTGTTTATAATGTTGTTCTTGCATTACATATAGATACGACTACTTTGTCGGACGGGACGTACGAGCTGATCCCGGAGTCTGACGGAGGTGATCTCGAAGCTCAAGCGAACACCGCCGTACTAACTGAAGCCCCGGACCAAAGTTCGAAAGAGCCTAGAGTTGAAATAGTTAGCGACTACCGAGAAGGCAAGCCCCGGACATAACCTATATTTCAAATTATTATCATTTACTGTTGTTATTTACTTGTGCATTTACCGTTCTTAGGATTTGAATTGAAACCCTAGATGCATGATCCTAGGAACCTATGTACTGAACACTAGACTGGAGTTCGACTACTTGCTAAGCTTATAGGACCGGTAAAAGTCGAGTGATTGCCTGTCACTCGTGAGTTTTATAGGAATTGATTGTTTACCTTTCTGTTATCAATATAAGGACGACAGACGGGGTTGTGTTCGACATCATGACTTTATGTGAGACCCCGTCTGTATTGATAAACTTGCTAAGGTCGCGGTGTGTGGTAGCGGTGGTTAAGTTTTTGAAAGTACTAGCCACATGCCGTAAATATGGTACGCGGCAAGCCTAGTAGCCGATTGGACCGGGGAGTGGATATACCTGACACTCTCTCTTAGGGATAGGTTTTATTTTATGTTGCGCAACACTACGACTTCAATGGACAAGGGTGGACCGGACACGGGTGGACCTTGGAGCCCTGTAGTCGAGGAGAGTGTTCCTATCCACAAGCCGGAAAGAAAGGTCAACGGTTGTTTGGGAATGACCCGACGGTGTTCTAGACGTGTGTGTTAGGTTTGCCTGGCCAGGTTAAGAAATTCGATTCGAATCGTCTGCTTCTCACAGTTTGGGACTGCTTGATCCCTTTGCCACACAGAGTAATAAGAGCAACAATATTATTTATCAATCTTGTTGTTTGCTTAGTTTTCTACCATGATTGGATAGTAGTTGCTTACATAGAATGGTTAATCAACTAGAATCTTGAAAGCTAAAACTTGAAAGTAAGGACCTACTCTTTATTGCTTTTCAGCAAAAGGAAAACCAGAGCCTCACAGAACCTTGCATAGTCTAGCTAAAGTGGGTTACTTAGACCCGTTGACGGTTAAGTCTTGCTGAGTATTAGAATACTCAGCCTTGCTGTTGAAAACCTTTTTAGGTATGAGTTTTGAGGAGCAAATCGCTAGCTTGACCTATCCTTGCTCGTTGCCTCCTGGCTGGTCCGTAGAGTGGGACACGTCTTCGACCGGCAATGACTATGATGAGTGATACCATGCTTGGGCTAGCCTGGTATCCTTTTGCGACGTGTTGTAGCCATCGTGTTTTATCTTCCGCTGTCTAAACTCTGAACTTAAGTTATGGCTTGTATAACTATTTACTAAAGTTGGTCTTGTAATAATGCTTTAGAACTGGTTTGTAATCAATATTATGCCTGTGTTGTAAAATTGTGATTGTAATATCTCTGGACTCGCCTTCGTGCGGGGTATGCTTGTTCGATCCGAGAACCGGTGGTTGTATCGGGACGTTACCCGACAGACCAAGGATTGTTCCGTTTGAAGTGCGTTTGAGCCGGTGTTGCCTTTATGGTGATGGCCTGCGCACTTGAGCCGGGATAATTCAGGTGGTTCTGCCACAATCACGGCGTCGTCAGTGGCACCGCCCAGCTGGCAAGCCAGGCGGTAGTCGTTGAGCCAAAGCCCGGGATCTGTTTCTCCCAAGTACTTGGTGAGGGTGGCGAACTGCCGAAAACGCGGGGGGAACGGAGTAGTGCGGATTTCCCGGCTGAACACACGGGTTCCCGGAGGCACGGTGATGGACTCTTGTCCAACTGGCTGTCATAGCGACCACCCCATCGAGTGTGGTAACCGCGGGCCGCACCATCCTGTCTCTTCTTGTTCAGGATATTGTGGACGTCGCTGTCGCCGGCGTGTCCACGCGTATCCCGAAGGCGCTCCTTCGCAGGAGTTACCTTGATGTGGTCATGCAACGAGGGAGTTTTGGCTCCAACCGCTGGGCGCACCGAGGGTGCTTTGTTCCCGTCCCCCGGTGGGGTATGCACCGAGGCCTCGCGGTCTTGATGCACATCCTCGCCGGTCTTCGCCGAGGCCGTCGAACGCATGCGAGACGCAGAGCTCTCAGCCTGCTGCACTGCAGCCTGCTCGATGAGCATCCGTGCCTCCTCACACAAGTTGTGACCCTCGGGCGTAGAAGGTTCAGGCATGCTCGGAGTAGAAGAGCCGCAACGGTGAGCTTTTGGCTAGCCCTGTTGAGGGGCAGTGGGTCGTCCACATCGTCGTCTGCGATGATGCAGGCCCGGGCAACGTGTCCTGCTTCTCGAGCGCCCACACCATGCCCAGTGCGTTCCTTCTCGAGCGTAGCATGCAATTTCTGTGTTTGCCGATGCTCCTGCTCGAGCTTAGTCTCAAGCTCCCGGAGTTGCGCCAACTGTGCCTGCCGTAGTCCCGAGCTAGCCGAAGCAGCCGGTTTCGACGCGCCGGGCGCCCCCGGAGCAATTGCAACGGCAAGCGCGGTCCCTGCAGCACCGTTGGGCCCGTCATTGTCGAGCTCCGCCAGCTCGGCGACGAAGCATTCCCGAGTGCGGTCGTAATCCCCCTCGCTGGAGCCGTCAGAGTAGTTGAGGCAGTAGTCCGCCGCAGCCTGGAACGACGGAAAAGCCTCGCGATCATGAAGCCCCGAGTAATCCCACTCTGGGGCCTCGCTGCCGCCCACGAAAACGAACCCCTCGTTCACCGAGTCCGGGTATGAGTCGTCGGGTGATGACACGATGAGGTTGCGGATCGAGATCAGATGATGCCCGGGCAAATCCTCATACACGCTCATGTCGGTGCTGACCGACGAAGTGTAGGTTGCAGCAGGAGTACGCATCCCGAAAGGAAGGGGCGACGGCTTAGTCGCAATCCCTCTAGGAGGTGCCGTTGCTAGCTTTGGTGGTGAAGTGTTGGAAATATGCCCTAGAGGCAATCATATTTCCTTGTATTCATGGTTAATAAAGTGTACCTTGAATATTCATGGATGACAACTTGTATTGATTAATGCTTATGTGAAGTATTTGTGAAACTCTATACTTGTCTGAATATTCTAAAATGTTCCTAGTCGGAGTTCATGTGAGGACACACATGAATATTAGACTAGCACATGTATTAGTTGATTGACTACGTTTCACAAGTCATGGACATGGGGATGTCAAACTAATAATGTGGGCTCATGTGAGAAATGAGATTGAACTGACCCAACACGAGATGATGACTTCTCATTACACAATATGTACGCTGTGTCCTAAGACCTGAGATCGTCGTATGTACTCAAGATGTGAACCGACTTACTTAGGAGCCATCAAACGCTGCACCGTAACTGGGTAGTTATAAAGGTGGTTTTCGGGTCTGTCAAGAAGCATGCTGTGAGACATAGTCGGTCAAGATGGGATTCGCCCCTCTCTACAAGAGAGAGATATCTCTGGCCCCTCGAGTGATTCGGATCAAGAAATGCATGGCCATGCTAGGGTTAAGAGTTAACCAAGGATTCTGAATCATAGGATCGAGAAAGAGTGGTCGGCTTCAAGCAAGACCAAATATCGTGAGGCAAAGGGAAAATCATGTATATGATATTGTGGCGGCTCGTCTGATATGATCTTTGTGTGCGTATAGGAGTTGACATGTCTTACTAGAGGCCACTGTCTACTATTGGGCCGAGTAAGAGTACTCGGGCCATGTCTATTCGCATGTGAGCCCATAGGGTCACACACTTAAGGGAAAGAAGCATGATAAGAATGAGATCCGAATTAGACTGGACTTAGGTGCACTAATGGGCCTTTTAGGCCCAAAAGGGGGCGCCCAAGGTGGGGCCCAAGGCAGCCCACATAAGGGGTTATATAAACAGAAGGGGGGCACCTAAAAAACCCTAATTGGTGCTACAGTATCCGCGCGCGAACAGCACTACGCGGGTGAACAGTGCGCGCTATAGTAGCCGCCATGAATAGTGCCACCCCTCCTGTGCGCCAAGCCCTAGGTTGCCTTCGCGGATCTAGCAGTCCGGATCGCGACGCTTCATCCCGTACGTGTGGATACCTTGGAGGTGCCGCATCTGCTGCACAAGGACGAGCCGTTCGAGAGGAGGTTCATGCAACTGCACTGCCGGCTTCCATCTGCACTACACCGACGCGCTATAGAAGTTCCGCAACCGTGCATCTAGTGGTAATCCCGTGATCTATAACTGCAGTAATCCTGGTTTATGTGGTAGAAAATTTTTGTTTCTGCTACCCCATATTCCTACATGAAGAGGTGACGTCTTCCGCCACAGCAACAGGCTGTGGCACGTCAGCTTCGACCCGCGTGGGGGAGCTGAAACAAGCCGCCCTGCATCGTTCCACGAGCGCTGGCCCGAGCGCCTCCTGCGCCGAGGCAATGGTGTCGGAATGTCGAGGTTGGCCTCGGGCGGGAGGAGATCCATGTCATAACCGTTGCCGGTCGCGACAAACTCAAGGCTCCTGAACCGAAGCACCGTGCCTGCCGAAAACAGGCATGGCCCGTCTGCCATCTAGAAAGCAAGCGAGAACAAGAAACAGGCGTTACGCAGCGCGAACCCCTACCTGGCGCGCCAACTGTCGGTGTCCAGACCCGTCGGCCTAGCACCAACTAGTGAATGCGCTGCGTGTCTCAGTCTCTAGATGGTGATGCAAGAGGTAACACAATGACACAAGGGTTTATCCTGGTTCCGGCCGCGTGACCGTACGTCCAGCAGGGGGTGTGCGAGCACTGTATTATCTTGCACTGAGGTGCTTGTAGTAGAGGGTTACAAGCAAGGCGAGAGAGGGAGGGAAGCTCCCAGGTCTCCGTGAATGCTAAGGGGTGATTGAGGCAAGTGCCAATATTGAGCTTGTGAGAAAGTGTGGAGCTCTTGTCCTTGCTGGCCAGCGTGCATGGGAAGGATCCCATCTCCTCCTTTTATAGGCTCAAGGAGGGACGGTTACATGCATGGGATGATGCAGACTGTCGTCATCTCCTCCGGAAACGTGGGGGAGCAGTGGGTAGTTGCTGTAGCCGGTCACTGGGGTCGTGGCGCAGAGCACTGGAGGGCGTGGCACTCGTCACTGGAGAGCATGGCGCCCAGTCGTGGCAGTTGTCCTTGGAGGTCCTTTCAGCCTCGCGTGGATCGCGTCGATGTCCCGTGCCTTCAGTGGACAGCGTGGCGGTTGCTGTAGGGAATACATCCTCCGTGCCGGACTGGGAGAAGGGCCAAGGGGTGCTACTGACGAAGGTGCTTGCGTTGGTCAAGTCCCGTACGACGTCCGAGGGTCACCCCATGCTTGCCGAGGGTTCTGCAGTGAAATGAGTAAAGGATTTGGCAGCACAGCGGCGGGAGCAATGCTAGGCGTGTCTGCACAGTGCGCCGCAAGTTCATACAATGTTGAGGATGGCGATAGTGTGGCTGGAGTTGGCGGATGGGACCCCGATCACACCCGCTGTGCAGAATGGTTGCATGACATCATCCGTCCCCCACGCCCTGTGATGGGGTGGAGGGCATTAAATGCGCTTGTTGGTTGTTTGGATAGGTGTAGTTTCCGTCCGTCGAGGGGTGGCCTCGACCGAGGCGGAGTTTCCCATAGGCCGAGGTTCCGCGGAGGGCTCGGCAGTGGGGGGCTCGAGCGAGGCAGAGTTGGTTCGCCGTCCGAGGGCAGGGCTCCTACCCTCGGGCGAGGCAGAGATGAAACACGCTGCGGGAGGCCTCGGCAAAGAGGCCTCGAGCGAGGCGGAAGTCGCTCCGTCAATTCCGAAGGGGCCTCGGATGGGCCGCACTGTGGTGTCGGGCCGAGTCGGGCATGTGCTGGGCTTCTTTTTAGAGTCTGAAGAGGATCTGGACGTCGAGTAGTTCTTCTTCCTCAAGTAGTCTTTCTTCCCCTTCGGGTGAGAGGAAGACGGCTTGTCTTGACTGTAGAGTTCGATGGGATGATCGAAACTATTAGCGAGATTGTGTTTTTAAGGGTGTTTTAGAATCTAGGTTAGGGTGCCCCTTATTGTGGTACCCGATAAAGCATGAACAGAAAAATAAACCATAGAAGGTTTAGAGTGTACCCTAAGGTGGGACCAGTACCGGAGGCACCGGTTGCGCCATCACTAGCTGGAGTAGATGACATGCTACTCGAGTGGTCTTTCTTGAAGTTGTCGAACTATGTCGATGCAGGAAGATGTACGCAGTGCAGTCCCACAAACGGCCACCAGGAAGTAGACGAAGTAGTCGTTCGGGAGTCGCCGGAAGTAGAAGTAGTCATTCGGGAGTCGTCGGTAAGTAGAGGATGTAGTCGTTCAGGCCATCAGGAAGTAGTCGTTCGAGAGCAAGCAGTCGCGTCAAAACGCTCCCCAAAAATCTGATTGTGCCGCTATCCCGAGCAGGACCTTCAGCGGGCAGCGGTTCTGGAGGCCTGCTCTCGCTAGTACTGTGCGTGCAGTGCTAGCGATGGAGATGCAGAAAGTAGCTGACGGAGAAGGGAGAGGTCTCCTAAGCTGGAGTACCTTGAGAGAGTGCTTGAGTGTGTGAGAATGAGAGGAGAGGGGCTAGTTTATATAGCTGTGTGATGCCCTCAGATTCAATGAACCTGGACGTTCTAATGAGCCATGATGAGTGTCAGTTACTGGTAACAGTCAGGCCATGATTCACCAGTTATCACTATCATCAGTTACTGGTAACAGTTAGATCATAATTCACCAGTCATCACTATCAACATGTAGTGTCTCGGAATTATTGCATTCAACAACAAAAACGTTCTCATCTCCGCACATCACGTCGCACTGCCTGTCCGACCGCACCACACACACACACCGTACCGCACCGCACCGGCCGTCTGGCCGCGCCGTGCCACGGCCACGGCCTCGGCCTCGGCCCGGCGAGGTGAGCGAGCGCGCGCGCGCGTGGTTTGCCAATCTCCTCTTACCGGCTTCTCAAAGGGTTTACACAAGGTCCACCATTTAAGTCGGTTGAGATCTTCCTCAACTACCCATACGGGATTAAGCACTTTATTCCCTAGCATTTATTAGTGGGCTTTTAATTCTTTAATTGTTAAATAATGGGCCAAGCCCATAATTTCCAATAATCCCCACCAAGAATTTCAAGCCACACTAGAAATGCTCTCATTTCCTCTTTAATATACCAGTATTTGATGGAGATTGTTAAGTTGAACTTCCATCTAGAACTGAGGCTACACTTGCTTACTACTGTACAATGGACTATGCCTTAAATTGCTAGTCTTGTGCAAACAAATTTGACCAAAGCCCTACACTGGTACTAGGCTGAATAAGCATCCCCGCAGTTTGGAGCTTATAAGTCATACTCCAGGCCTTTCAAGAGTTTCTAGAGAATACCCACATCTCATAGTCTATGACCAGTAGTCAGACTCATATAGGTGTATTCCTTTCAGTTGTTCTGTAGGACAACATATTTGTTTTAAGAAAACAACTCATTTGTTTTCCAGAAACCACATGGAACACATTAAGGTCTAGACCATCCTGCCATACAGAATAGAAGAAAAATGCACCTCTCACTTGGAATGAGCCTTTTTACAAAGGTTCTCTTCTCTCAGTTAGTCCATAGTTTTTTCACCATCCTACGTCACGGGATCTCCGATCACATAGAACAAGTTACCACTATAGTACGACTCACGTGGGTCTCATGCCCAATTCTTAGGATGCATTGTCTATCATATTTTGTGAAAGACCCTTTGTGAATTGATCTGCCAGGTTCTTCGCCGAATGGAGACATAGTCCAAGGCAATAACTCCGGAGTTTTTCAATTTCCTGACAGATTTCAACTGCCTTTTTACATGCTTAGAAGACTTCATATTGTCCTTATAACTGTTCACCTTGACAATCATAGTTTGATTATCACAGTTCATTAGGATAGCCGGTATCGGTTTTTCAACTATCGGCAAATCCATTAGGAGCTCACGAAGCCACTCGTCCTCAACAGTGGCGGTATCTAGTGCTGTGAGTTCTGCTTCCATCGTTGACCTTGTTAAGATGGTCTGCTTGCAAGACTTCCAAGAAACAGCGCCACCTCCGAGTGTGAACATATATCCACTTGTGACTTTTATCTCATCAGCATCAGAAATCCAGTTTGAATCACTATACTCTTCTAGTACCCTAGGATACCCGGTGTAGTGAATTCCATAGTCCGTTGTGCCTTTTAGATAGCGCATAACTCTTTCAAGAGCCTTCCGATGATCATCTCCTGGGTTTGAAACAAACCGGCTCAGTTTGCTTACAGCAAATGAGATGTCAGGTCTTGTTGCACTAGCTAAATACATCAACGAACCAATTATCTGGGAATATCTCAGGTGATCTCTCATTATTCTTTTGTTCTTCCTCAGAATTACGCTGCCATCAAATGGTGCTGAGACAGGTTTGCAGTCACTATAACCAAAGCGACTTAAAACCTTCTCCACATAGTGAGACTGTGTAAGTGTCACCCCACCATTTCTCTCTGTTACCAATTTTATATTAAGGATAACATCAGCTTCTCCCAGATCCTTCATCTCAAAATTTTGAGATAAAAATTCTTTGACTTCCATAATCACATTAAGGCATGTCCCAAAGATTAGTATGTCATCCACATACAAGCACAAAATCACTCCTTCAGCCCCACCAAAGCAATAGTACACACATCTGTCAGCTTCGTTCACAACAAAGCCCGCAGATGTTAAAGTTCTGTCAAAGTTCTCACGCCACTGCTTAGGCGCTTGCTTGAGACCATATAAAGATTTCAGCAACTTACACACCATTCCTTCTTGACCTTTTGATACAAATCCATCTGGCTGATCCATATAGATCTCCTCCTCCAACTCTCCAATAAGGAAAGCTGTCTTAACGTCCATATGATGAATGAGAAGACCATGAGAGGCTGGTAAGGAAAGTAACACTTGAATTGTGGTCAATCGAGCAACAGGTGAATAAGTATCAAAGAAATCTTCTCCTTCTTTCTGGGTATAACCCTTGGCCACAAGCCTAGCCTTGTACTTTTCAATAGTACCATCTGGCCTAAGCTTTTTCTTGAACACCCACTTGCATCCTACAGGTTTGCACCCATAAGGACGTTCAACTACCCCCCATAATAGAATCCATCTCACTCCTCACTGCTTCCTTCCAATAGTCAGCATCAGGAGATGAATATGCCTCTTCAATGGTTCTGGGTGTATCATCCACGAGGTATACAATGAAGTCATCACCAAAAGACTTTGCAGTCCTTTGTCTCTTGCTCTTTCTAGGAGCTTCATTGTTATCCTCCTCAGGATTCTCCACAAGTGTAGGTTATCATTGTCGATAAACTCTTACTTAGATGGACTTGTTTCATCTCTCATGGCAAAAATATTTTTAAAAAATATAGCATCTCTGGACTCCATTATTGTACCAACATGTATGTCAGGTACCCCGAATTTCACTATCAAAAATCTATAACCAACACTGTGAATAGCATAACATAGAAAGACACAGTCCACAGTTTTAGGTCCAAGCTTACGTTTCTTGGTTATTGACACACTGACCTTGGCCAAACAACCCCATGTACATAAGTATGAAAGTGTTGGCATTTTCTTCTCCCATTCCTCGAATGGTGTTATCTCTTTATTCTTTCTAGGAATACGGTTTAGGACATGACATGCAGTCAATATAGCCTCACCCCACCATTCCTTGGAAGTCCCGCAGTGTCTAACAAGGCGTTAACCAAATCAGATAGAGTGCGGTTATTTCTTTCGAGAACCACATTTGACTGAGGCGAATAGGGAGGCGTCCTCTCATGTATAATACCATGTTCCTCGCAGAATGAAGTGAAATTATTTGAGAAGTACTCTCCACCACGATCTGACCTAACACTTTTGATCTTTCTCTCAAGTTGGTTTTCTACTTCAGCTTTATAGATTTTAAAGAAGTGCAAAGCTTCATCTTTTGACTTCAACAAATAGATGTAACAAAATCAAGTGCAATCATCGATTAAAGTCATGAAATATTTTTTACCACCTTTTGTCAACACACCATTCGTTTCGCACAGATCGGAATGAATCAATTCAAGAGGTGCCAAGTTTCTCGCCTCAGCAGCCTTGTGAGGCTTGCGAGTTTGTTTTGTTTCAACACATACATGGCACTTAGAATTTTTGACAAAAGTAAATTTTAGAATTGAACACAAATTAGCTAACCTCATCATACAACCAAAATTAACCTGACAAAGCCTCGAATGCCAAACATTTGATTCATCAACGTTAATAACATTGTTCACAAATTTATTACAATCATTTGACAAAGACAAGCGGAACAAGCCTCCGCTATCATAACATTTTCCAATAAAAGTACCAAATTTAGACAAGCCACATTTATTGGACTCAAAGACTAACTTAAAATCATCTTTACACAGTAGAGAGCTGCTGACTAGGTTCTTCTTGATGGTGGGGACATGCTGCACGTTCTTCAACTGCACGGTCTTTCCCGAAGTAAACTTAAGATTTACCGTACCAACACCAAGGACACGCGCATGTGATCTGTTCCCCATCAACAAAGAGGAAGTCCCTCCGGCCTGGTAAGAAGAAAACAAAGAAATATCAGCACAAACATGAATATTAGCCCTAGTGTCCATCCACCACTCGGGTGAACAAAATACTGAAAGAACTGTAGGTAATAAAATACTGTACCCCGAAGTAAACTTAAGATTTACCGTACCAACACCAAGGACACGCGCATGTGATCTGTTCCCCATCAACAAAGAGGAAGTCCCTCCGGCCTGGTAAGAAGAAAACAAAGAAATATCAGCACAAAGATGAATATTAGCCCTAGTGTCCATCCACCACTCGGGTGAACAAAATACTGAAAGAACTGTAGGTACTAAAATACTGTACCCCGATGTTCCACCAGCCTCGCTAATGACAATGTTGGCAGATTTCTTGCCTTTGCGATTCGGACACTTAGAAGCAAAGTGATCTGGACAATCGCACACAAAGCAAGCTCCTTTCTTCTTCTTCTTGAATGTGGTTGTCTGTTTAGCCTTTGACTGATTCTGCAGTGGTTTCTTCTTGTTCTTGTGGGAATTGTTCTTTTGAACAAAGTTGGCACTTGAAGTTTCAATTATTCCTTTTCCACGTTCATCTTTTGCTCTCGCCTTCTCTTCAACATCAAGAGTCCCAATGAATCCATCAATGGCGAACTCCTGCCTCTTGTGTTTCAGTGAAGTAGCAAAATCCTTCCAAGAAGGTGACAGCTTAGAGATAATACCTCCGGCCACAAACTTATCGGGAAGTACACATGGAGCATCTTTGCTTCAATTTTTGAGATCTTTTGCCAGCGTATGTATCTCATGAGCTTGTTCTACCATAGAACGGTCTTCAACCATCCTGTAGTCTAGAAATTGCTCCATGATGTACAACTCGTTGTCGGCATCAGAAACTCCATATTGAGCTGTTGACACCCAAAATTGGCAAAATCAAGCTTTGCTGGACAATCTGGGTGAACCGGTCAGACCAGTCGCATAAACCGATCAGACCGGTCAAGACAAAGTTGTCAAATCTCCAATTGTACAACACCATTGCGTAGATCTCGTCGAAATAATCGAAATGCATATATAGAACTTCCAATTTGGAGTCCGGATGAGAAAGTTATGCCTCCCGGAAGATCTGCACCTCGGTCTGACTGGTCAGACCGGTCCAGGGGCGGTTAGACTGGTCAGACCGGTCCAAAATGCCTAATCCGAGTTAGGAGTTGTATTTGGACACGGGATTTGTTAGGGTTTCGACTCCTAATGGGTACAAACCTCCCCACCCTATATATATGAAGGGCCACGGCCGATTGAGGGTAATCCCAATCGATTCACACATTTATCCTTTACTTTTTACCTCTAAACCCTAGCTTTTCCAACCCCATCTGCTGTTCTTCGCTCGCCTCTACGGTGTTCGATGATGTTTTGAGTGGCTTGCCGACCTCAGAGCAACCCTAGCTCCATTAGCTCCGACGGGGTCCCTCCCGAGCTCGTGGTTCTAGGTTTTCGCTGTCTCCCTGGAGTACCGATCTAACCGGTCCGCATAACCGGTCTGACTGGTCTGCGCAGAGAGGCTGCTGGTGTTGATTGTTTTGATGATCACACACATTCTAGTGCATTCAGGTGTGTTTGGCGCAAATTTGTGTCAACACACTTTTTGGCGACTCCGCTGGGGAACAATTAATATGGTTATTCAAAACCGATCTAATCTACCCTAGAAAAGATGGGCGTCAGTACTGACCTCGACGAAGGCAACATCTCCACATCAATCGAGGAACTCAGCGAGGAGGAGCGCCAAAAGTACTTGGTGGTCAGAGAGCACTTCAAGGCACAATTCTTGAAGGGATTCAACAAAGATGAAAAAGGCCACATCACGAGGGTTCAAGAATTCATGATGCCATCCTTCACGCTTAAAAATAAGCAAGTTGAGGTAATAAGCAATGTAAGGACTTCATCTTCCGACTTGTTTAGCCAATTATCATCAGTTGTGGATCAAAAGATTGCTGATATATATAAACCCACGAATGATTTGCTTAGTGATTTAAAGGGTCAATTAGATATTATGAAAAAAGGCAAATCTGTAGATGATAATTGTGTATTCCAAACTCCTAGCTTATCGGCTGTGCTAGCATCTTCACAGCAACCACAATACAACATGCCGATGGACTATTTTGTAGGGCAAACGCCACCTCCTTCATCGGTCCACACAGGACCGGTCAAACCGGTCCATGTGACCGGTCAGACCGGTCAGACGAGTCAGATGACCGATTCGACCGATGCTTTGGTGGTCAGCCTTCCAATTGTGTCAATTCCTTGTTCGGCAGCTAGCCGAATAAATGAGTTGACAAATTCTGTGCCGCCTTTGCCTTCACATGAATCTGGTTTTCTTCACGAACCGATTTCTGGTTGTGCACATGGAAATTCTTTGGGGCATGCATCGGTGAGTTCAGTTCAGACGATGGTACAACATGATCCCATAATGCATCGTCTTAATTCTTCAGCACAAGCATCTACAAGTGGTAGATACGGAGCTAATCTTGCTAAGTTAAAAGAAGATCTGGCAGGGCGTAATAAAGCTGAGTTGTCAGATTTAACATCGGTTAGGCAAGGCCGAGATGAGTCTGTCTTGGATTATTTTCAGAGATTCAAAGTTATAAAAAACTGATGCTTTAATTTGACAATGTCTGAAAAAGATTTGGTAGATTTTGCTTATAATGGTTTGCATTCTTTTTTAAAAGAAAAACTTGAAGGCTTTGAGTTTGTCACTGTTAATCATTTGCAAATGAGAGCCATTGGTTTAGAATTCAAATTTAAGAATGCAAAAGATATTGTTGAGACTCATCAGTCCAACACATATGTTAATTGTGAATCTGATTCGGACAATGAGAAGAAGAAAATTGCTGAGTTAGTATGGCCATCAGAAGCTAAGTCATATTCTTGTTCATAGCTTAAGCCGATTGCAAGGAATCGGCAAGAACAAGAGCGCTTCAGTTTTGATGTCTCTAACTGTGATCGCATATTTGATGAATTGCTTAGAAGCAGAAACATCAAGTTGTCTCATGCCATACCGCCACTTGAGGAGCTAAATCGGCATGCATATTGCAAGTGGCATAATACTTTTTCTCATGCAACTAATGATTGCAATGTTTTTCGTTGAAAGATCCAATCGGCTGTTAATGAAGGTCGATTGGCAATGCATGAGATGCAAGTTGACAAGGCATCAATCCCGGCTCATACCATTGATCTAGATAACACCAAAGTACTCATTCGGCCGGAACAAGCCGAAGGAGCTAAAGGAAAAAAATGTTATCATTGGTAAGCCAAGGCCGAAGAATATTGATGACAAGATTTTGGCCAGGGAAGTAACATTGGAGAAGACTCCTCATGGTAAGGAGTCATTGAAAATTACTGTGAAAGCTTCAAGACCTTGGGGGGGGGGCAAGAAAGTTCCTCGCAAGAGACGAGTCGGCCTGCAACTCAGGCACGACCGGTCAGACCGGTCGCTTCAACCGGTCAGACCGGTCAGGCACAAAGCCGACCCAGAACTTTCAAGCCTAAGAGCCCGGAAGTGGGTACGTGGAAGGTTAATGAATCAAGGGTGCAAGGAAAAGTTGCAAAATAGAAACTCACATTTGATCAATTACTGAACAAGAACGCAAAGGCCGTTCCAAAAGATCGGCCACTAAAAAAAGAACCAAGTTCATCTTCGCGTCAAGGCAAGCGTTCTTCTCCTAAGAGAAAATCTAGCAGGCGTGGGGGCACTACACTGTTTCCTCCTCGGAATGTGTATGCCACTATGCCGTGGACATCATCGGCATCGGGTTTTTCTTACCCTGCATGGGGGCATGAAGGGATTTGGATGTATTATTATCTGATGCTACACCCACAATCTCACCACAGGAAGGAGGATCGCAGAAGGCCTGTGCTCGACAGGTTGACACGACCAGTGCATGACCGATTGGGACCCCACCAATCAGGTCATAGGTGACAGCCTGCACCGGTCAAACCGGTCCTACCTGACTAGTCAGACCGGTCTCATCAGAGGCTGGGCAAAGTTCCTTTTCCACGATAGCCTACAGCCTACTATTGATCTAGAGAAGGTTAAAACCAATGCTGTTGTTCAGATCGATGATATTAAAGTGGCTATCGATAACATGGGCAAAAAACCAATAGTGTTTGGTAAATCGATTAATTCTCCTGTTCAAAGGCCGATCATGACTAATGATCATAAGGCCAGCAGCAGTAGTTCAATGTCAAAGTACCTTCAACCAAGGTGGTGTCCTCCAGGGTTGACTCGTACTCAAAAGAGGAAGCTGCAGCGCTTACGCCTTCAAGGGAACAAGGAGCAGGAGATCGAGAAGCTGAGGGACAAACAATTAAACCAGTACAGACCCATGGTCCCTCAGGGCAAGGTATGGAGGGTCAAAGCAGCTGACCAGCCAGTACGACCGGTCAAACCAACCGACCGGTCTGACCGTCCAGAGCAACCGGTCAGACCGGTTGAGGTTGCAGCAGAGCAGAAAGCCAAATTGGCAATGCCCGTTTCGGCTTCGTGCAACGGAGAAACGCCATTAGCATTCTCAGTACAAGGAAATGAGGAGCTAGTGGGACATGAGGTTACAACAAAAACGCAACAATATGGAGCTCAGCGACATTTAAGTGCTCGGGGGGCAAAATATTGGTAGGTTATAATTTACCTCATGGAGTTTTTATTCAGTAAGTCAGTTTGCAAAGGGTATTCAAGATTTTGACTTTGCTTTGTTTCAAGATCTTGAGTTGTTTGAAAGATTTAGCATCAGTAAATAAAGCCGAATTAGAAGTTTTTTTTCAATTCGAGCTAAAAAATTGGCAAACTGATCAGTAATGAAGCATATTGATGCTCTTACTCCTATTCTTCGGTTAAAGAATGAAACCGAATTTACTGGGGGGCAAAACAGCAAGAATGCATTTAAAAAGATCAAGCAATATTTGTCTTCACCTCCGGTACTCAATGCGCCTAGGAGAGGGTTCCTTTCAGGCTTTATGTGGAGGCAGAAGAAAGATTATTGGGGTTGTTTTGACTCAAGAAACCGAAGGCAAGAAGTATGTCATCATGTATGTAAGCCGACAATTTATTGATGCGGAGACAAGGTATACTTTTAGTGAAGTTATGTTTGTCTCTATATTATGCTTGTACCAAATTGAAGCATTATCTACTATCTAGTACTTGCATAGTAGTATGTCAAACCGATGTGATCAAACATATGTCGCACAAGCCGATTTTGAGTGGTAGGATCGGCAAGTGGGCTTATGCTTTAATTGAACATGATTTGGCTTGTGAACCTTTGAAATATATGAGAAGACAAATTATAGCGGATTTCATTGTTGAGCATCGGATTAATGACAAGCATGATTTAGAAGTCGGTAATGTTACTTGCACACCATGGAAGTTGTTTTTCAATTGATCGGTTTATGATGATGGTCAAGGGATTAGTGTTGTCTTGATTTCTCCAAGTAGTGCTATTTTTTAATTCTTAAACCGATTAAAAGAGGATTGCACAAATAATCAAGTTGAGCATGGAGCTCTTTTATTTGGCTTTGAATTTCTGTAATCTATGGGCGTGAAACATGTTGAAGCCTTTGGTGATTTACTTCTAGTGGTGCAGCAAGTATCCAAGATATGCTAATATTATAATAGATCTTTAAATGCATATCTTGACAAGTGCCTTGATGTTATTTGTTCCTTTGATGAATTTGTTATAAGACATATATTAAGGGAAGAGAATAGACAGGCCAACACTCTGGCTCAGCAAGCATCTAGCTACGCAAGTGTGAAGAAATATTTTCACATTCGAAAGCCGATGCAAGCAAAAGCCGAGTTGCAGGTTCTGGACGAACCAGTCTGACCGGTCCATGCGACCGGTCTAACCGCCTAAACCTGTCACAAGACCGGTTTGACCGCCCAGACTTCTAGAGACACCAATTCGGCTATGAAAGATGATGCAATCACTAAAAGCCGAAGATTAGATCTGGAGGGCTCCTATAATCGCTTATTTAAAGATTCTGATCGCGGTGCAGAGAGGAATATTCGGCGTATAGCACTCAAATATGTTTAATTCGATGATGAGCTCTATCGTCGAACCGCCGAAGATTTACTTCTTATGTTTGAAGTCAGACCGGTCCAGGGGCAGTCAGACCGGTCCGGAGACTGGTCAGATCGGTCCGAAACGCCCAATCCGAGTTAGGAGTTGTATTTTGACACGTGATTTGTTAGGGTTTCGACTCCTAACGGGTACAGACCTCCCCACCCTATATATATGAAGGGTCACGGCCGATTGAGGGTAATCCCAATTGATTCACACATTTATCCTTTACTTTTTACCTCTAAACCCTAGCTTTTCCAACCCCATCTACTGTTCTTCGCTCGTCTCTACGGCGTTCGATGATGTTCTGAGTGCCCTGCCGACCTCAGAGCAACCCTAGCTCCATTAGCTCCGACGGGGTCCCTCTCGAGCTTGTGGTTCTAGGTTTTCGCTGTCTCCCTGGAGTACCAGTCTGACCGGTCCGCATAACCGGTCTGACCGGTCTGCGCAGAGAGGCTGGTGGTGTTGATTGTTTTGATGATCACGCACGTTCTAGTGCATTCAGGTGTGTTTGGCGCAAATTTGTGTCAACATGAGCCTCAAGAGCATCCCACATTTGTTTGCCAGTCGTGAGATGGATATATGTGTCCACAAAATTATCAGCAAGTATGCTTATGAGGCAGCCTCGGAAAAGGTTGTCGAAAGTTTCGAAAGCACTCTCCTCCTCTGGAGTGTACTGACTTGGCTTCCCCTTTACCACATGCATCATGCGTATTATTGTGAACCACAATATAGCCCGTTCACGCCAACTTTGTAATTGGAACCAGAAAAAGGTGGTGGTTAGATTGATGATGCGAAGTTAGCTACCGATAGCCTATTAACATAATCAGGTTTTTGGATTGTTAGACAAATAGGCATATTTTGGTATATTTTAATTGCAAATATTAATAATATTTTCATGACATAAATTAGTTATTTTGTGAAAACATGATATGTGCTCGTGTTCATGTTATTCTCACTAATAAGCATGAACAGAAAAATAAACCATAGAAGGTTTAGAGAGTACCCCAAGGTGGGACCAGTGTTGGAGACACCGGTTGCGCCGTCACCAGCTGGAGTAGACGACATGCTACTGGACTGGCCTTTCTTGATGTAGCCGAACTACGTCGATGCAGGAAGATGTATGCAGTGCAGTCCTACGAACGGCCACCAGGAAGTAGACAAAGTAGTCGTTCGGGAGTCGCCGGAAGTAGACGAAGTAGTCGTTCGGGAGTCGCCGGGAAGTTGAGGACGTAGTCGTTCAGGCTACCAGGAAGTAGTCATTCGGGAGCGAGCAGCCGCATCAAGACGCTCCCCAAAAACCTGATTGCGCCGCTATCCAGAGCAGGACCTTCAGTGGGCAGCGGTTCCGGAGGCCTGCTCTTGCTAGTACTGTGCACGCAGTGCTAGCGATGGAGATGCAAAAAGCAGCTGAGGGAAAAGGGAGATGTCTACTAAACAGGAGTACCTTGAGAGAGTGCTTGAGTGTGTGAGAATGAGAGGAGAGGGGCTGGTTTATATAGCTGTGTGATGCCCTCAGATTCAACGAACTTGGACGTTCTAATGAGCCATGATGAGTGTCAGTTACTGGTAATTGTCAGGCCATGATTCACCAGTCATCACTGTCATCAGTTACTGGTAACAGTTGGGCCATAATTCACCGGTCATCACTGTCAACGTTTAGTGTCTCGGAATTATTGCATTTAACAACAAAAACGTTCTCAGCACATCGCACCGCCCGTCCGGCCGCGCCACGCACACGCACCGTATCGCCGAGCCGCGTCACGGCCTACCTTAAGAGAGTGCTTGAGTGTGTGAGAATGAGAGGAGAGGGGCTGGTTTATATAGCTGTGTGATGCCCTCAGATTCAACGAACTTGGACATTCTAATGAGCCATGATGAGTGTCAGTTAGGAATTATTGCATTCAACAACAAAAACGTTCTCAGCACATCGCACCGCCCGTCCGGCCGCACCACGCACACGCACCACACCGCCCAGCCTCTACTCAGCGAGCGAGCGCGCACGTGGTTTGCCAATCTCCTCTTACCGGCTTCTCAAAGGGTGTACACAAGGTCCACCATTTAAATCGGTTGAGATCCTCCTCAACTACCCATACAGGATTAAGCACGTTATTTCCTAGCATTTATTAGTGGGCTTTTATTTTTTTAATTATTAAATAATGGGCCAAGCCCATAATTTGCAACACCTGTTACACCAGAGAGCTTCGGTCGCTGTCCACCGAAGCGTTCGTCTTGATGCGTTTTGGCCAAATCGATCAGAAACATTTTCATCTGGATGAATGAACCTCTAAATTCAGATTCCAGGGTTGCTATGGTGATTTGAAGAATTAAGGCTTACTGAATTTATCATACTCAAACTTGTCCAAATTGCCCGAGAATTGGACAGTCCAATGGTTTGAACTAGGGATGCAAGTTCCATATTTTTTGGGTCATTGGGTTGACCTAAAACTTGATAAAATAAATTAGAATGATATACTACGTAATTAATTTAGAAGAGAAAATGAACTAAAATAATAAATCTAAAAAACACACCCACTTGCATCCATAGTTTGAACAATCAACCTTGTGATCGATGCCATATGCATCATGTACCTAAATTGCCTAAGAAACTGATCCATGCAACACCATGACCAACCTATGCAGGATACTCCCTCTGTCCCAAATTATTGGTCGTTTGACTTTTTTATCTCAAATTTAACCGCTTGTCTTGTTCAAAAAATTTATGCAAATATATTCAAATTTGAGTCATTCTTGAAGAACTTGTATTGATAAAGCAAGCCACAATAAAAAAAGTGATATTTTGCATAAAATTTTGAATAAGATGAGTGGTCAAATTTGGAATCAAAAGAGTCAAACAACCAATAATTTGGAACGGAGGGAGTACTAGCTAGTTCGTGATCCAGGCTGTTCATTTCCTGATCCAATAGACCAATAGCCGTCGTGGCTCTACTACGGGATCGCAAGACGGCCAGGATCAAGCGCCACCCCTCCTACTTCACGCTGTTCCCGTAGGGGCAAAGATCTCAACAAAATCCAAGTTTGTTTTTTTTCGAAAAAGGATGAATATCATATATTAAAGAGCAGTGCAGTACATCCTTTTTTACAGAAAGGACCCTGAGTAACTGAAAAATTACACAAAGACCCCAACTGTGCTTCTTCTTCCTCAGTTCAAGCTGCCTCTGTAGCTCACCCGACACCCTTGCTGGAAACCGATCCATCCAACCTCCATCCTCTCCCTTCCAGATCAACGAACGGACTCCAAACATTGGTAAGCTGCAAGATATCCTCAGTGAAAGAACATCAGCCGTCGGCTCCATGATCTGGCACCTCCTCCCCTGGACCACTTCCCAACTACACGAACCGGAGAGCAGTTGGAGCCACACAGACGAGAAACTCAGAAGCCCAAGAACCGAGATCCACGAAAGGACCCATCGGAAAACGAATCGAATGGTTCAGGCGTTCCACTCTGCCTCGCCACCAACAGCAGCAAGCAGCAGAGGGAAAAGAAGCCGCAAAGGATTCATCGTCACCTTCTCCATCCGACCAAAATCAAAAAGAACAAGCAACAAGAATCCCCCAGCACAAAATCCGCCGCCAGTGAAGAACGCACTGACGCGGAAGAAGAAGCCCAGGAGGAGCACAAAAGTCCCTTCCCCATCGCACATAGGAAGGACACAAACCCAGACTCATCGCCGTAGAAGATGCCAAAACCAAACCCGGCTTCGCCGTCGTCGACGTCGACAAGCTGAAGGAAGACCAACCGGCGGCCTAAGAACATCTTCGCCAGCAACAAAATCCTCCAGACAGCAGCACACGCAAGCGCCGCCACCGCCGAGGAACAAAAGGCCCAAAGCGACACCGTCGCCATGGCCAACGTAACCTACCCTAGATCTACTCCTATCTAGGTAGTATGCACAACCGGCGGTCGATTCCCCCACTCCCCTACCTCGCCAGCACCGGAGGTGGCGTCGGAGAGGAGGGGAGCCGCCGGAATCGACCCCGGAGATGAGGTCGCCGCTCCCCCGCTCTACTCGCCCCGCTCTACTGTAGCAGTCGAGAGAGGAGAAGGAAGAACATCCTAACAGCCGTGTTGACCTACTCGATAAAAAAATCCAAGATAAAGGATGATTTGACATCCAAGTTTGTTGGTTGGTTCAATCTTCAATAATTATGTGATAGGTAGGCACGGCCGATTTTTTTAAGATAAAGGATGAACCGGCCTCTATATCCACAAGCTGGATATATATAGTCAAGGATTACATGAGTTCAAATTAACATTTCGAAAATATAAGAAAATTAAAAGACTAAGTTTCAATTTTTTTCTTCTTCGTTCACGTTTTACCCTTTCAAGGTCTTATCGCAGCACCAAATCATCACATCAATCATCTCCTTAGAAACAATCATTTGATACTGCTGAGGTGATAAAGCTAATCTGAAAACTCCCTAAGGTGACGCTCCAACAAGAAAACACCGTCGCCGCCTCATCCTGTATGTAAGGAAAGGGTTTTCACCCGGAGATCTGCCAACACCTGCAAAAAGCATCAGGTGGAAGCACACCATGACAACGCCTCCAACGAAGCACGACCGTTAGATTCTGGCTAGGTCGGCATTACCAAGTTCACGTATAAGCGAGTTCGTCACCGACGATACGCTGGCGGTAGTTCTTCTTCCGTCAAGCTGTGGACGAGCTGTGGACATCCGCACACATTGAAGCCTGGAGCCGAGTGAGAATCGTGCCGAGCGGTTGGAGTGTAAGAGATGTAGACCAGGACGCGTCGGATCATCCAGCAATCCATGTGCTGCGCATCTAGAGCAGTTCTGCGTGCACCAAGTTTTCTTCATCTGCAGATGGACAAACAAGAGTATTTAAAATAAATTTAATGTTCATATTTTTTTAAAAATGAAAAAATCTAAATTACTCTCCTGAACTATAGTCAAAATTTGGATAACCCCCTAAACTATTGTTTGGTTTATTTTACCCCCCAAAATATGCACTTTGGTTCAGATTAACCCCTAATATAATGTCTTTTTCATTTCTACATGAATATGTGGAGTCTTAAGCTGAAATTATACAAAATGGTAGTACACATGATAACACATCTTAGAAAAAATACATCAAAATTTTTATCATTACTTTGATAGGTTAGGATATTTAATAGTAAATTAATCATTGGAGTTCAAAATTACATGAAAATAACAATGAAAAATTATAACACATTTTTTAGTATGCATTGTGATGTCAATACTACCATGCAAATTTTGAAATTAAAATTCAACTTGTGTATGGAAAAATAAAAAGGAAAATTGTATTATGGAGTAAAATGGACTAAATTGCATAGTTTAGGGGGTAAATCGATCCAAGTTATAGTTCAGGGGTTATCCAAATTTTGGCTATAGTTCAAGAGAGTAATTTAGACTTTTCCTTTTAAAATTAATAACATTGATCATTAAAAATAGAGATAACTTTGTAATAGTTCCTGGGGATACATTATTAGAATATCTATCATTAATCACTAAAATAATATGCACCACTGAACTTTTTACTATCATTATTAATATTAAAATTAGAATTTGTTATTAGCTGCAAAGATAAGTTTTAGATAGATTCCCATGACAGATAAAAATTGGAGTTTGATACATCCACTTTAATGGCACATTAAATTTAGATACGAATATGATATCTCTGCTGATGTTTTAGCAGGTATGGATATCAGATATTCTTAATAACTATATTCACATATCTATATCTGATACGAATATGGAGGTCCACGTGCTGCGCATCTAGAACAGGGCTGCACCGGAGAGGATTTGCTGCCCGGCTGCACCAATTGTTGCAATTTTTTTCCAAGCAAGTGACGTTAAGTCACTCCGACCCATGGCTACATGAAGGCTGTTGGAGATAATGTGCACTATGAGTCAGCCTTGGTCTCCTACCAATTTTTGTCATACCGAAATGAAGACATGCCAATAAGATTTGGCTATCAATTGGTTATTTAAGTTTGACCAAAATCATAACAAGTACCGGAAACTTCTTAAACCTAGAGAGAGAAGAGAATATTGGTTGACACTGAACTAAATAAGTGCCTAAATTTCTTACCAACACTTTGGCATGCCCTGATTTTGGTAAGCCAATATATTAGCTTTGCCATAATTTTGGCTAAGCAAAAATTAGCATCCAATCAATCTGGCTCTATATATATAGCAAAGTTTGTAGCTTCTGATCAATAAGGAGATTACGAGGTAGAGTGTGATAACAATGGAGGTCGCGACCTGCACGACGACGGTGCTGAAACCGGCGTACGCCACCCCGCACCCGCTCGCCGGCGAGAAGGTCCCGCTGACCATCTTCGACCGCGCGGCCTTTGACATCTTCGTGCCCATCGTGCTCGTGTACCCCGCGCCGGCGCCGCCCTGCAACCGGGCGCTCAAGGAGGGCCTCCTCAAGGCCGTCGCGGCGCACCCTCACCTTGCCGGCCGCGTCGCCGTCGACAACCAGAGCCGACCGTTCCTCCACCTCAACAACGAGGGCGTCCTCCTAATGGAGGTGACCGTGCCGTCGCGCGACATGGAAGCCGTCTTGCTCGCCGGCGGCGTGGCTGCAAACGACCGCTTCAGCGAGCTATACCCACCGGCCCCAGAGGCATACATACATACATACATACATACATACATACATACATACATACATACATACATACATACATACATACATACATACATACATACATACATACATACATACATACATACATACATACATACATACATACATACATACATACATACATACATACATACATACATACAATATGATGTTGCTATATATATACTTAATATATTTTGCCACAGGAGAAAATTGGGGCGGCGGTGCTGCAGGTAAAGCTCAACCGCTACAAGTGCGGCGGCCTCATCATCGGCATGATCTGCCACCACCGTGTCGCCGACGGCCATTCCTTTAGCACCTTCCTCACCAAGTGGGCGATGCTTGTACGAGCGGCGGGCCACAACGACGGCGACTTCACCTCTCCGCCGCCCTTCCTCGACCGTGCGGCGACCGCCGTGCCCCGTAGCCCGCCGACGCCGGTGTTCGACCACCGGTCCGTCGAGTTCAACGCCGGGGACGGCCACGGCTCCAGGTCCTACGCCATCGTCCCCGCGGACAAGATCAAGAACCTAACGGTGACCTTCACCGCCGAGTTCGTCGCCGAGCTCAAGCTCAAAGCGCGCGGCGGCGGCGCCGTCCGGTGCAGCACGTTCCAGTGCCTCCTCGCGCACGTGTGGAAGAAGGTCACGGCGGCGCGGGGCCTCAGCCCTGGGGACTTCACGCGGGTGAAGGTGGCGGTGAACTGCACGCGCCGGGCCGAGCCCCCGGTGCCGGCGGACTTCCTCGGGAACATGGTGCTCTGGGCGTTCCCGAGGCTTCAGGTCGGGGAGCTCCGGACGTCGAGCTACGGCCGCGTGGTCACCGCGATCCGCGACGCCGTGGCGCGCGTCGACGCCGAGTACATCCAGTCCTTCGTCGACTTCGGGGCGGTGGCGGACGCGAGCGGCGAGGACCTCGCCGCCGCCTCCTCTTCCGCCGCTGCGGCGGCGGGCATGGTGCTGTGCCCGGACCTGGAGGTGGACAGCTGGCTGGGGTTCGAGTTCGACCGGACGGACTTCGGCACCGGCCCGCCGCGCGCGTTGCTGGCCCCGGACATCCCCGTCGACGGGCTGATGGTTTTCGTGCCGTCGGGCACGGCGAGGGGCGGCGTCGACCTGTTCATCGGCCTCGTGGAAGGTCACGTCGAGGAGTTCCACAAAATCTGCCACTCTCTGGATTGAACAATGCAGGGCCCCAATCCTACCCACACACTGTTGCTGGGCTGGTTGCGGGCCTTCACTGGAATCCAAATGGCCCAAACGGTGTCTGATGCCTTTTCTTTTTTTTGGTAACTTTATTATAGTAGTTTCTAATTTTTGGTCTAAACAAAAATAGAAATAATTATGGAGATATAAAAAATATTGAAGCCAAAACGACTTGAGTAGATTATTCTTCAAGATTACCTTTGTGGGCGATTCCACCATAATAGAATATTATATTCAGAATGCAGCCCCGTCGTAAGGAAATCGATCTCAATATGAGATTCTCTTTCCTATATTTTTATTAACCCTACATATGTTTTTTTTAAAGTTGATTCATCAAAACTCTAAATTGTACTAAAATGGCAGTCTATCGATCCATTTTAGCTTTATCTGGGAGAAAATCCTCTTTTGTATTAATTTCCAGTTGATACTAAACGCAACAAAACAAAGAGTAGGTGCATCATCCTCTCAAACCCAACCTCTGATCTAAATTGTCCTGCAGCTAGGATTCGAACACCACTGGAACAAATCACGCGATGATGATGCCACTTGTCCACTCGGAAGTGGCTGCTGTTCCTATTTTCATGCTTCATCCTTTTTTTTTCTCGATCTTCTATTGCGCTAGGCCGTTGGTTTTTCCAATAGAAGAGGCCTTTTGAGTTTCGGGGTTAAAGGTTGAGACCCCCAAAGTTCTCTTCTCGTTTCAACATATCGTGATCCACATTTTGTAGTTCAATAACACTAACAAAAAACGGATTTGAAATACAAATTCTCTTAAGTGAAAGGCTTTGAAAAGTTCCTAGAAAAATAATACATCTACTTGAAATTAATAAATTCTTTTTTTCTCATGCTCACCGCACGTCCACGTTCCCCGTTTCTGGACCCAGTTGCGCAGATGCTTCCGGGCCGCCACGGCCATCCGCCCATCCCGTCACGGCACCACGACTCCCGTGGTCCCACCCATTGTCCAGCGGCGACAAAAATATCTGGTCTGGCCCCACACGCGTAGACACGTCCGGATCCAAACCCATCCCCACCACCTGACCACCTCCACCCTCCCTCGCCTCACCCTAGGTTTCGCCGCCCGCGCCGCCGCCATGATGCCGCAGCCGCAGCCCGGCGTCGCCCCTCCCCCGCAGTCCGCCCCGGGCGCGCCGCAGCACTGGGGTGGCATCCCGCCGCCGATGGGCCCCCAGCACCAGTACGCACCGCCGCCGCCCCAGCAGGCCCCGCCCCCGCCGCAGATGTGGGGCCAGGCGCCCCCGCCCCCGCCACAGGCGGCGTACGGGCAGGCGCCCCCGCCACTCCAGCCCGCGTACGGGCAGGCGCCGCCTCCGCTGCACCAGGCCGGGTACTACGGGGCGCCGCCACCCGCCGCCGCGCCCGCCGGGCCCAACGAGGTGAGAACGCTATGGATCGGCGACCTGCAGTACTGGATGGACGAGAACTACGTCTACGGGTGCTTCGCGTCCACAGGGGAGGTACGCGCTTCCTCGATTCCTGCATTTCTCGCGGTCGGAATCTGCGGCGTGCCGTCCGTGCCGCTGCAGGAAGAGTTGGGACCCTTGATGCTTTTTTCCAGACTCTATTGGCAGATGTCAATCAGCTATGCTTATCGTTGTTGTACGATTGTTAAGAGTTCGATTCAATATGGATCGATTGTGAATTCATTTCTAATGCGGTATTTGATTATGTGTGAATCCTTAGGGTTTGAGTATGATGTTATGGGTATTAGACTATTAATTGAGGATTTAGAATTTCTGTGCTTGTTTGTATATGAAGGTATGGCACTAATCACGTGTAGCATCAAATCTGAATTCACAGAGATTGAAGAAAACTGTTGCCATGCTTTCATTGAGATTTTACTTCAGATGCATTAAAGCTCTTGTTTCCAATGTTAGCTAAAGCAAAATTGTACTTGTGCTGTGACCGTGATGTTTGCAATGCTGCCTTGCATTTCTATTTTAACTGGCTGATTGATTGATTGTAGAATGTTTCTGCTGCCACAGTGCCACTGTGCCCAGTAATTATTGACTATTTTCTATTTTCACACCATTCTTTTTTTTGTTTTGTGCATAGGAGTATTTTGATCTTCTGTTTTTTCTTGAATTTGTAGGTACAATCTGTGAAGCTTATTCGTGACAAGCATACTGGACAGCTTCAGGGCTATGGTTTTATTGAATTCATAAGCCGTGCCGCTGCTGAAAGAGTTCTTCAGACCTACAATGGGACAATGATGCCCAATGTTGAGTTACCATTCCGATTGAATTGGGCCACTGCTGGTGAAAAACGTGATGACTCCCCTGATTATACAATTTTTGTTGGTGACTTGGCTGTTGATGTTACGGATTACATATTACAAGAGACATTCAGGGTGCATTATCCTTCTGTCAAGGGTGCAAAAGTTGTAACAGACAAACTAACTATGCGCTCAAAGGGTTATGGCTTTGTGAAATTCGGTGATCCTAATGAGCAAGCTCGTGCAATGACTGAAATGAATGGAATGCTCTGTTCTTCAAGACCCATGCGTATTGGGCCAGCTGCAAACAAGAAAGCTACAGGAGTTCAAGAAAAAGGTGAAGAATAACTTTGAATTTATCTTATTTTAATAACTGCATTATTTTCTTCGCATTGCAGAATCACATCTGACTTCCAGATTATTTCATATGTTAGCTTTGTTACTGTGTTATGTTTGCTGTTACTTGCTATGCCAGTTTCAATTTCTGTGTTTTTGTTTTGTATACGTTTTCCAAAATGTATTGAAGCTAGGTTGCAGTCCTTGAACAAGTCAAAAGCTCCACAGCATTTCGTTCCTGAATTCGGATCATTTGATACATTAGGATTCTGATGAAATACTCATGAAACTCCTATTGTCTGGAAGCAGGATACAACGAGGCTCTTCATATAGGGAGCCTTGGATCTGACTTGAGCTGCAATGCATGTCTTGTGTAATGCGTGGCCTCTGTTAGGTCAGTGTTAATTGTTTATGTCCTAAATTTGATCTCGGTTCCTACGGTATCTACTTTATGTCTTAGTTTTTTGCCCTCCTGCCACAGTCCAGTTATTTTCTTCTTTCTTTTATGAAGTCTAATACCCATTTAAGAACCTTTTGCCTTTCATTTCCTTCCTGCCACAATACACCTATTTCCTTTTTCCTTTATTAAAGCTATTACTTAAGTACCTTACCACTCAAATGTTCCAAGTTGGAGTACTTGTATATATTGCATAAGCTTCAAAGCCTAGTCATGGGGAGCCTGCACTTGTTTTCATATGGATTCACATGTCCTACATCGTCCTTTCCATAACCTTTTTTTTCTGGCAAGGATGCTATGCATAAGCATCTTTAAGGGGAAGATTTCACATTGATCTTTTTGGTAAACTTCCATTTGACATTACCTTAACATTTCTTTCCGTATATCTAATTGACTTCCATGCCTTCAAAGTAACATTGGAAAACATGCAAACTGCTGATTCTTTTAGTGTTTAGATATAAGTATCAATATAATATGTTCTACAAATATAATGGTGCCTATCCAACTGGTAATGCTTCTTTGCAGAAGCTTTCATGTTCCTTTCTAGGGGAGGAGATTTGATCTGACATGCCAATAATCAAACCTTTTCACAATTTGTGTAGCTCCTGGCAGTGTTTTAAAGGCGGTAAGGCGAGGCGAAGCGAGCTGGTACCGCCTAGGCGGCGCCTAGGCGACAAGGCGCCACTGTAACCCAAGGCGAGTTGGGTGCGCCTGGACGCCTAGGCGTCGCCTGACGCCTTTAAAACACTGGCTCCTGGGCTCCTGGGATATCTTAAGTTGCCTTAGGATCCTTCAAATAAGCATGCTGAGGCCCCATCTGCCAGCTTCTCTAGTAAACTAGTTCAAGGGAGTCGCTAGAGTTCAGTATGGAACATTTGAATGTGCACACGAATAGGAAAAATAAATTCTAGAAAACACCAAAAGCGGTGATGTTTTTGCTGCTAATCGTCCTTGCCTTATGTATTTGCACATATGTATTTTCCACTTGTTAGCTCATTGAAAGTAGTGTGATTTTTTTGTTTTTTGATCCTGAGATTTTGGGGTCACATTCAGCATGTCGATTTCAGTTGCCTTAGTCGCAAGTCATCTGGAAAAAAAACCCTTTATGATTTGCTTTCCTGGAACAAATCCCAATCTTTTTTTTTCTTGCTTTGTGCCTGTGGATGTATTTTCTTCCAAGATATTATGAATTTTGATGAAAGTAGCTGGTTGCTGACTTTCTATTAGTGTCTAAAATCAACCGTTATGAAACCAAAATTGTCAAAACTTTCTTAGACTTCTGATTTCAGGTATACTGGATGCAAGCATAGTTGAATGAGTTCATGCTGTAACAAGGTCTAGTAATGAATTTTGTAAACAAAATGCATGTAAACATTAATTGCTAGAATTTGACCTTTTCGCTGATGAAGTCCCATAATTCAATGTGCTCTCTGATATTATTCTTTGAATGTGAGGTTGAAAAGCGAGCAACCAATATTTGATGCACTGCTTCCCCCAAAACTTTGACTTCTTCACATCTTTACACTTTTGTCATCAGGTTGTGATTGTCTGTGCTTGTTACTGTGGTATATATCCTGTTAGCTAGTAATTTTGGATCTGATTGTCTGTACTCTGAAGCGTGTTCTTTAGCAAATGCAATATGTTATGGAATATCCGCATATGATTCTCTTAACCAAACAACATTTTACAACTATTCAACCTCATACTGTACTTGATAATCATCCACATCCACATTTTATTTTCTCAATATTCTGTAAGTCTTACATTAAGCTTTTTTTATTTGTGTTTTATTTACAGTACCAAGTGCCCAGGGAGTTCAGTCTGACAATGACCCTAACAATACAACCGTGCGTTCTTTACGCTATTTTCCTGCCTGCTGGTAATTGTTTTTAACCAGTTACTAATAACCTGTTGCTGTTGTTGAGCACAGATTTTTGTTGGCGGCCTTGACCCCAATGTCAATGAAGATATGTTGAAACAAGTTTTCATTCCTCACGGAGAAGTGGTCCATGTTAAGATCCCTGTGGGCAAAAGATGTGGTTTTGTTCAATATGCAAACAGGTTGACTGAATTTGTACTCTATTTTTTCTTTGGTTTGTTGTTATGTGCTTGATTGTGTGCATGCGAGTAATAAAAGTTCTGTTACTGTGTGTCCAGATCCTTGAACTTATTTCTTTCGGGTTTCATCTCTAGCCTACCCCAACTTGCTTGGGAAAAAAGGCTATGTTGTTGTTGTTGTTGTTGTTGTTGTTATGTGCTTGATTGTGTGCATGCGAGTAATAAAAGTTCTGTTACTGTGTGTCCAGATCCTCTGCAGAGGAGGCGTTAGTAATTCTGCAGGGTACCCTGATTGGAGGGCAGAATGTGAGGCTTTCTTGGGGTCGCAGCCCTTCAAACAAACAAGCTCAGGTTGGCTATCGCATATTAACTTAACTTTTCCGTACCAATCTAATGAAGCTAATGCATTCATATTTCCAGCCTCAACAGGATTCCAACCAGTGGGCTGGGGCTAATGCAGGTTATTATGGCTACGGGCAAGGATATGAGGCATATGGGTATCCTCAGTCTCAGGACCCTAATGCTTATGGTTATGGAGCCGGAGCTTATGCTGGCTATCCAAATTATCAGCAGCAACCAGTGGCACAGCAGCCACAACAATAGGTCAGATTTTCTTACTTGTTGATCTCGTCTTAGAATTACGAACTGGAATGCCATTTCCTTATATTCTTCACAATTCTTAGATGCCAGTTCTTTTAACTTAAGTAATGCAGTATCTCATGTAACTACTCTTAAGATTTGACTAGATTTGATGGAACTTTATTCTTTTCTTTTGGCTGATTTCTATCAGCCATCATTTGAGTATTGATGTATTTGGTACGAAAAGACATTAGAGATTTGCAGGACCCTATGTTTAGATATCCTCCTTTTTGTTAACATAGTACTTTTTGTTTAGAGGGACAATTTTCATCTGAAATGACCATTGTTGGACATTGCTGTAGAAATCTTGAATAAACAGTTAAAACTGTAGGACCCTATTTGTTTATGCTTCTCTTGGCTACGCTTACTTAGCTTATTTTATAAACCAAACGATGATTTTCTCGCTTATCGCTTATCGTAGTTCAAATCTCTGAAGCCGCCCATAGAATAGAAGTGAAAATAAGCAAAATAAACGGGATGTTTGGTGGCATTATCACTTATTTTCATGGATAAGCTGATTATATTTGGAACGAAACAGGGCCTAGATCAGTTGAAGAAACTGGATAAATTGAACTAGGCCTATCTCTTGGTTTATATTGTTTTGCCATATACATGCTGAATTTTATATCTTTTATTTCTTGTAGACCAAAATAAATTGATGCATCAATCGTCCCACTGGCCTCGAGTCATTATTGACTTTTTTAATCTTTCATAGTTTGCACGTATATTGCTATGAGAATCTGACAAATTGTTTCCGTCTTGTGCAGTGAGATCCAGTGACAGCCCTAATCGTTTGGGTGCGTTGATGCAAGCGGATTTACTGAGTAAGATATAGAGCGCCCGTTCATGAAGGCTGTACAAATATAATTTAGCGCCTTGTATGGTGCACTGTGGTTCTATTCCATGATCCTAAGACAAGTTGTTGCGTGTCTTGGTATCGTTAGTTTACCTTTTTTCTAGCTCGTTTGCTGTTGTGTCATGTCTTTTTGTCACTTGCATTTTTCTTTATACTATCGTGCTTTAAATTTGAAGTGTGGCGCGGATGTTTGCCTATGGGTATGTTGTGTTAGCTAACAAACATGCAGATTGAGAAATTTTTCTCGGCGACAGGACTAATCTATGATTATCCTTTATAATCAGGACGGACAAAATTCACAGGCTATATAATCACTGAGCCCAATGTCGATCTTTTGGTGATGTGTCCCTGCTGTACTACGGAGTACGTAGGGCCACATCAACCTATGTTTACACAGGGCCACATCAACCTATGATTACACGGTACCGGTACGTGAGTTTTAAAAACGACATAGTAGTAGTACAGAGAGACTATTGGGGTATTGGGTATGGCTGGGGTAGTGAAGTATGGGTGATTCATTGACACCAACACAACAGTAGGGACAGTGGTAGTATAGAGAGGGTATCGGATATGGGTGTGGCTGGGGTAGTGAAGTATGCGTGTTTCATAGACACCAACACAACAATAGGGACCAACCTATGTATCACCGATACACGATACTGGTATGGAGATGTCATACTGGTATGGCAATTTATGAGTTTTAAAAACAATATATAGTGGTAGTATAGAGAGTATCGGGGTATCGGATACACGTATGGCTGGGGTAGTGAAGTATGGGTGATTCATAGACACCAAAACAACAGTAGGGTTGTTGAGTATCCTTTCCAGCTACAAAAATGAGCTGGCATGGATAATTAAAATGCATATGGGCAGCTTCTCTGGCAGAGTACGAGCAGCTCAAGGAAACTTTGGATGGAGCAGCTCTCCATAGTGCCAATTACTCACGGGAAGCAATGCCCTTAAGTTGCCTTGGCCTCGCCTTGATTTGTTGCCCACGTGCCAGTTACTCATTGATGGCAATGCCCTTGAGCTGCATCGTTGTGAAATTCCTTCCCCATGGTAAGATCTTCGTCGCTTGAAGAGATATGGCACGGGTGCAGTGGAGACGGTGCGACATGAAAGTGGCACGCTGGGGAGGTAGAGAGGGTGCTAGATGGAGACGGCGAGATGATAAGGCAGTGCTGTGGTGGGTTGGAGAAGTGGAAAGAGGCTGAGGCATAGAGATGAAGCGGGCAGTTTCTTCTCCTTACCAAAATTAAAAGGGTCGTAATGATTGTGCAAATGGAAGCTGTAGATGGTTTGATGACACATAAGTTTGCCTTTCCGCCTTTGATGACACATAACTTATGTATAATTGCATCATGAGTCAGCTGTCAATATAAAATTTCTGTCATAACTTCATGCAACTTACCACTTTATTCATGTAAAGGAAAACTCATTAGTACATCATATCATACAACATTATTTTGATAGGAACTCTAATTTTCGAAGTGATTTGAGGGCCTTAAACAAACTTGGTACAGAACTCGATACACACCATTTGCTTTTATTGTTTGTTACATAAAGATTAAACACATGCATTTCCTGGAGATTCAAGATATGCATCATCTCACATGTTGTAGTTTTTAGTAGTGGTTGTCCTCCCAGAACTGAGCCTGGAGCCAATCGATTGTCCCCTTCTCCACTTGGAATGCCTTGGCCAAAACATCATCAGAGATTGGTGGCTTTGATCCAAATACCGCGTTGGCGATGGTAATGACCCCAGGGTTTTGGCTGCTGAGCGCAGCAATAGCAACTGCTGGCTTGTCGTGGATGGGGTTGAATTGGAAATGGATGAGCCCTTCAGGGAATACAAATACATCACCCTTGTTGAGAACCTTGGCGAAGAGTTTGTTTGGGTTGGAGGTGACAAACCCAACGTACAGGGTCCCCTCAAGCACCGTGAGGATCTCAGTGGCACGTGGGTGGGTGTGCGGTGGGTTCTCACCCATGGGAGCATAATCGATGCGGGCCAAAGAGATGCCAAGAGTGTTGAGGCCAGGGAGCTGCATGACATTGATCAAAGTGACATTAGAGCCCACCTTGCTCTTCATGGTGTCTCTAGGCTTGTCAAGGTTGGCTGCCTTGAAGAAGTCATCTGCACTAACAGCCATGGGGTCCTTGCACACGAATCCATTCACCTTCACTGTATGGATTATAGAAGCCAAATAAGTACACAGACATAAGAAATTAGGATGTACATATAAATGTTTGCAGTATGCATTTGTGTGCTTAACGAATGAATACTGTGCTGATCAGTGGTTTAGCATGAGAACATAAAAAACTGAAGTAAACTAAGTGCACATACGTACCAGGAGAGTACAGGTCGGCGACACAGAAGTCCTGGAGCGGGCTCGGATCAGAAGCAATGACCTGAGAGGACAGCAGTGCTAGAAGAGCTGACATAAGGAAGTAAGAGGAGCTGGCCATTTTGTTTGAATTTAGCTTTCTCCTCCCTTTTGTGTATTTGTGCTCTGTGCAATGCAATATGCTAAGCACAGGTGCGTGTGTTTGTTTTGCTATGGAGGAATATGGGTGTGCTTATATATATAGCCACAGCACGCGGCAGCGGGAACTTGTGGGCTACTGAACAAGTCAAGTTGAGCCGACCAACAGAAGAATTGGTCTCTGAGCCGACCAACCTGTTGATGAAACTACCAGTACACACAGCTATCTTTATGAACTTTTCAAAGCTACCCCAACTTTAATTTTAATCGTTTTTTCTCTGCCAACTAATAACTATTCTGACGTGGTCTATTTTTCTCTAGCAAAGCTTTAGTAAAATGATACCTGTTCTTTTGCTCATGTGTGTTGTGTTTGCATATTCAAGATTTATCTTAGCGTGGTACACGTCACCTATATCTTAGCTTACAATACTCACCAGTACTGCTTGACTTTTCTAGTAGACAAGGATGAAATGGTCTCTGTTATCAACCTTTAATTTCAAAGCTAGCTTTCTATTGCTACTGTAATATAATCTGACGTGGGGGATCATGTGTGCGTGTTTTGGGACACTCTGAGCTCAACCTTAAGCGCACCTTTTGCAAATGGAGTTTGCCATTGTATCTTACTATCCGATCGATTGAAACCTTGTTACTGATTGGTGACCCTCAGCTTCTACGTACACCCATCAGGGGAGTGCTCACGACCATGTAACCTGTTAATTTTGTGCACAAGGATTTTGAGAGTGTTGGGTGGAGTCATATACACTGCTACAAAAACTAATTAATAGCGACCTTTTTTTAGCAGCCTTGATGAGGCAGGCACAAAAATAATTGCCGCTGTTAATACCTAGCATTAACGGAGCCGGTCATTTCTTATCAACAGAGGCGGTTAAAAAACCGCCTCAGAAAATTGATTAACAGAGTCGGTCACCTTTAACGTGACCACCTCTGTTAATCATCGTATTTTCAGAGGCGGTCCATTTACAACAGCTTGCCTCAATTAATGGGTCCAGCCCATTAAAAACCCATGCCCCAGCCAAACCCTAATTAATATCTCTCTCTTTCTCCCCCGCCCCTCCGATCTCTCTCTCCCTCCAATCCACTCAACCCGCCGCCGCTCTCATTCTCCCTCCAACGTGCGGGCGGGCGGGCTCGTGCCGGTGGCTCCACCTGCGGCGGATCCGAGGGGCCAGCAGGCAGCGTCGCCACCTCGAACCCCGGCGGCCCCATGTCGACGGCAGCCAGCGCCTCTACCGGCCTAGCGCCTCTACTGGCCGGCCGCACGCCCTAACCAGCGGATCCGAGGGGCCAGCGGTGGATACGGGCAGGGGCGCGGCGGTTCCGACCGGGGGACGGCGGCTCTGGGTGGGGTCCGGCGGATCCAGCCGGGTGCAGTGGATCTCGCGGTGGCGACGGGCGCGACGGCGGCGGCGGGGACCACAGCGTGCGGCGCGGCGGATCCCGTGGCGCCGACGGGTGTGATGGCGACGGGGTCGCGGGCGCGGTCGTGGCGATGGTCGCGGCGGCGATGGGGTTGCGGGCTCGGCGGCGGCGAGTGGTCGCGGCGCGCGGCGGGCGGGGCGGATCCACCGGCGGCGGCGGCGGGCCATAGTTTTTTTTATTTTATTTTCTTTTTTATTTTTGATTGTCTGAGGTGGGCGCACAACCGCCTCAAAAAAGGGTTTATTTATTGTGACCCTTGGTCTGAGACTGTTGCAAAAACCGCCTCAGTTAATTGATTTTGACCGTCTCAGAAAAGATTTGTATAGTAGTAATATATATACCCCACAACTCCGCACCTCTACACAAAGGTGCTTTCTCAACGCTTGAAATCATTGGCAACCACACCATGATTGAGGCGTCCCATAAAATTTGTAGGAGATTTTTAAGAAATGTGTCTTTTATTAATTAACATAACACAGGGTCGATCACGATGCATCCTAGTATGTTATTAATGATTAATTACAAAGCCTATTTTTTCAATAATTTCAAGGCTGAAAACATAATTGGTATAAAACTATTAATGTAAAACTTAATTTTGTGCCTTTAGTCCAGGACTAAATGGTGATCCTTTAGTACGGGTTGGTGTTATCAACTGAGACTAAAAAATCGAAACTTTTAGTCCCGATCAGTAAGAATAACCAGAACTAAAGAAAGGCTTTTAGTCCTAGTTGGTGGTTTCAACCTGGACTAAAGATCCCTCCCATCCTCTAGCCATAGGATCCGGAACTAATGCCTAGATTAGTCCTGTGGTGTTCTGTAGTAGTGGTTAGAGAATACAAACACGTCACTCTTGTTGGGCACCTTCAATTGCAAGGGCGGAGCCCGGATTTAATATTAAGTGGTATAATAAAAATGTAAATAATTATTCTAAGAAGCAAATATATATCCGTTCCATAGTTAGGACGGCTCGAGCAAAATCAATCCAACTGTAGGACTGGGACCTTCGAATTTCGATGGTGTCTCGCGTCATGACGCGGACGAGCACCTCAGGTACGCTCCGATGAGGCGAGGCTTGGGAGCAACATGGGCGGGCAATGGCGAGGCAAGGGTAGAAGGCTACGTGGCTGAACGGTTCCAGCTTGGATTTTAGCGAGGCAACACTCAAGTATGCATGGGTGAGAAGCTTGGCCCAGAGGTCAGTTCGCGCCAGATCCTAATAACTTATTATGTGACACGACTATGATGGAGGCGGATGGATTCATCCCATTATATCTCGTTCTCCAACAAAACACATTTTTTGATTAAATTAGATTCTTGGAAAAAAGTTGTAACAAGCTCCAAATAAAAAAAAAAAGAAGATGTGGACTAGAGTAGTACAATTATGCCCGGTTGCAATTTGAAGTTGGATTATAATAAACAATTTTTTGAAAATTTAAAACTACATACTCTAATTTAATTAATGTAGAACAAATTTATTTCATTCAAACTACTTATTATATTATTGACATCCAGTACTACGCGTTACAACTTAATTTGCAAGTGCATGATTTTACTTATCTAATCATATAATTTGCTGCTATCTATTAGCCCCCGCCTCTGCCACAATCAATTGGCAAATACCTTGCAGTTTTATGGAGTGGACATGATGAAAAAACCAGAGTGTGCCCTCAGGGGATTCCCTGCAGGGTGTTAGAGGCCATTATTATATTGATATGCATGATGGACCCTACCCTGGTCTTGACGCATGTAAGGAATATGGTTATTTAAGCCATAGTTTGTGATTTTGGTGATTGTATGAAAACATGCATGAGACTAACAAGTTGTCAACTGAATGATATTAGGTCCTAAAGATGAAGTACAAAGCCCTATCAAAACAAGAAATGAAGAAAGAACTCAAAGAAATGTCGAATTAGACGAGTTCAGCTGAAGAGAGGGCGTTGGTTAAACCGACGGTACGATAATATAAAGCGTCGGTGCAATGGATTGGGCAATGCTGAGAAGACACATGGAACATTAATAGCACTGGTTAAACCAACAGTGTGCGCCGGTGCAATGCTAATTCAACACAGTGAGTGTAGAGAATCTGTTTTTTTGAAGGAAAAACTGTGGGGGAGATCCCCACAGTATAAAAAACCTTTTATAAAAAGAAGCGAAGGGTTACAGGGTGTTTACTTACATAGAGTTTAGCTGAAAGCATCTAACCAAAAGCAAAAAGCTGACCGTAGGTCTGCTTTAAATCTAATAGACTGAAGAAGACTTTGACTTTTAAAGTTACAGAACCATCTATCAACGCTAGGACTCCCTCTATTAAAAATTTTGTCATTTCTAATTTTCCAAAGCTCCCAGGTGGCAATCATGGAGGCTTCCAAGATGAAGTTCAGCCCATTGTTCTGTCTTCCCTGATTGAGTCGGTCTTCCAAGTTGAGTGCAAGGTCCCAGTTGATATTGATCTTGTTCCAGCATAAGGATGCAAAGGGGCAAGTGAAGAATAGGTGCTCGATGGTTTCATCTTCTCCGGTACTGCACATTACACAAAGATCATCCCCATGGACTTGTATGTGTCTTCTACTCAGCATTGTTTTGGTATTCAGCCTGTCAATGAGAAGGAGCCAGGTGAAAAATTTAACTCTTGCAGTGCACTGTGATTTCGAGATCATTTTGAGAATTGGTGAGGTTGGGAGGTTGCTGAAGACAATGTTATAGAACTTCTTGGAAGTGTATTCATTTCCCCAGAGTGGTTGCCATTGGTCTTTTGCATTTTCATCATAGGGGACATTCTGCAGTTCATTTTGGAGCTGGTCTAACTCTTCCATGGCTTGCTGTGATAGTGGCAGGATGAAAATTGTGTCCAATTCAGTAGCTTCCATAATTTCCTGAACTGAGATTATGTTGGACTTTGAGAAGGAGGCAAGTCTTGGATATTTGCTTTTTAAAAGAGAAGAGTTCCACCTGTCTTCCCAAAAGCAAACTGTAGTCCCATTGCCTATGATACAATGGGAAATGCCTCTGTATAAAGGGTTCAATCTCAGAATGTCTTTCCACCAGAATGACCCTACCTCTCTTGAAGCATATGGAACTTTCTGCTCATAATATTTGAACCAGATTAGTTTGACCCATGGTATGTCTGCCTGGTTGTAGAACTTGTGGAGATGTTTCAGTAGTAAAGCATCATTCTGTAGTTTCAGGTTGATCACCCCAAGGCCTCCTTTTTCTTTTGGCTGCTGTACTGTTTCCCAAGCCACTAGGTCCCCCCCCCCCTTTTCTTTTCTGAGTTCCCTCTCCATAGGCATTGCTTTCTAATGCGATCAATGTTTTCTATGACTCCTTTGGGAAGTTTGATTGTGCACATTGCATATGTGACAATTGGTGAGATAGCCGAGTTAACCATTTGTAATCTCCCTGAAAATGATAGCCAGGTTGCACATCCAGAGAGTTTTCTTTCAACTCTGTCCATCATGGGAGTGAGGTCATCCATTCTTGGTTTTGTGGTGCCCATTGGTAGGCCCAGATAAGTAAAAGGCATTGACCCAACTGTGCAACCAAAGGTTCTGGCAAGGTGTTGGATCCTCTTCTCAGAGACATTAATTGGGATCATTAGAGATTTCTTGTAGTTTACCTTGAGACCAGTAGATTCAGCAAAGGTGTTTAGCTGAGCTTTCAGAAAATGCAGTTGTTTGGCATCAGCTTTCAGTAGAAGGAGTGTGTCATCTGCATACTGCACTATAGGGAAATCTTCATCAGGCTGTGGAATTGGTGCTTTTAGGAGGTTTTGTTCTGCTGCTTTGTTTATCAGGATCTGCAGTAGTTCTGCTGCTAGGACAAAGAGTAGTGGGGACAGAGGGTCTCTCTGTCTAACTCCTCTCTTACATTTGAAAGATTTTCCAGGCACTCCATTGAGAAGAATAGTTGAGGATCCAGAGCTGTGAATAAGTCTGATCCAGTTGACCCATTTTTGTGGAAAACCAATGTGGGTTTATCATTTGTATTATGACTTCATATTCAACAGTGTCAAAAGCTTTTTCGAAGTCCAGCTTTAGAATGAGAGCTTCCCTCTTGGAATGATGGCACTGGTGTATATATTCAAAGCTCCAAGCTAGGCAGTCTTGGATGGTTCTTGTTTTGATGAATCCATATTGATTCTTGTGGATCAGCTGGATGATTTCTCTTTGCAATCTATTTGCCAATAATTTAGCAAGGAGTTTCAAGCTGATGTTCACCAGTGAGATTGGTCTGTAATCATTGACTGTTTCTGGGTTTGTAATCTTGGGGACCAGAATAATGTATGATGTATTGATGCCTTCGAGATTCAAGTTTTCAGAGTAGAAATCTTAACATAGTGACTAGAAATCCTCTTTGATAATTGGCCAGCATTTTTTCATGAAGAGGCCATTAAAGCCATCTGGTCCTGGAGCTTTATCTGTTGGCATGTATTTTATGATGTCATCTATCTCTTCATGTAAAAAAGGTTCTGCCAGAGCTTCTAGATTGTCTCTGTGTTGGATAAGATTGTGGAGATCAAAGTGTTGATTGATTTCAGAGCTGATTCCCATTCTGTTCTTGAAGGCATTTAATAATAGTCTAGCTTTTCCACTATGATCTTGTACCCAGATCCCTGTGTCATTTCTGATCTGTGTAATTGTGTTTCTTTTGTACGATATAGTAGCCATTGAGTGAAAGAATTTTGTACATTCATCACCAAATTTTACTTTGTTGTTTGTGAATCTTTCTCCAATATTCTTTTTTGTAGTGCAGCAGGGTCCTCAGATGTTTCGTCACCAGATTCCTTAGATTAATTTCAGTGTTGTAAAGTAATCTTCTGTCTTCCAAGGAGTCAAGAAAGCCAATTACTTTGTTGCAGTTGTTGATCAGGAGAGATAAATTGGAGAGATTCCTACTCCAAGCTTTTAGTTCTGCCCTGAGCCTTTTGAATTTCATAGATATATTTCTTAAAGAATTTGTGGAATGTCCTGAAGTCATCCAGCTGTTGTGCACTGTGTCAAAAAAGTTGTGCTTCACCCAGAAATTTTCGAATATGAAAATATTTTCCCTGGGAATCTTTGTGCTCACAGATATTCGCAAGGGATATGATCAGATGTTATTTTCGCCATTGGTAGTACTTCAGTATTGGGATAATCTAGTGTCCAGTTAGGTGATGTAAAAAACCAATCCAGTTGCTCTTAGAGAGGATCCACTTGCATGTTGCTCCAGGTATAAGTTCTCCCCTTCAGTGGGAGTTCTATGAGACCCAAGTACCCAATTGCATCATTGAAAATCAGAGTATCATTTAAGCTGCGACCAGATCTGTTTTTGTTTTCCAGAGAGCGATAAAAGTTGAAGTCTCCCAAAAAAAGTCAATTAATAGTGTCATCAACATCACAGTCATGAATCCACGAGATAAATTCTGTTCTTTCCGGTTCATCACAAGGACCATAAATGTTAGAGAGGAGCCAAGAATCACCATTATGCATTGAGTAACTATACTAAGGCGCCAAGAATTGGCGCGCTCCCGTGCGTCGTGGCCCCACGTGGGGCCGGGGGTACTGTTCATGTGTGCCGGGAGTACTGTTCATGTGGGGCCAAGGGTACTGTTCGTAATAAAAAATAATAAAGTACTGTTTATGTGGGCCCCGGGTACTGTTCATAATTAAAAAATAAAAAATATAATTCATAATAAAAATAAAAAAATTATAAAAAGGCCCCCCGGGTACTGTTCGTAATTAAAAAAATAAAAAATATAATTCATAATAAAAAATAATAATATTATAAAAAACAAAAACACGTGGGCCCCACATGTTTAACTGTTTAGTTATTTTTTATACACAAAAATAATAAAAAAAATTGTATACTACATTCACCTCTATTATTTATTGGATTTTGTTTTCACTTTGTGAACTCACAAAATATAATTGAATCATCCATTCATTCCTAATCTTATTATTTTTTCTACCAAAATTAATAATTAGTGCAAGCTAATCCATCACCTATATCTGTTAACATACAAAAAATGAATTCCTACATATGCTATTTATACAGAACCCACGTGGGTCCTGTGTGCTATTCAGGTGGTACCCACATAATATTCAATTGCAATCCATCCACAAAATATGTTTAATTATTTATTCACACGAAAATAAGAAACATATTTCATACACTACATTTACATGTGCTAGCCCCTACTACTTAATGGATTTTAATTCCACTTCGTAAACTCGCAAAATATAATTGTATGACAATCCATGAACTATACCTCAACCCACCTACCGTACCTACGAACATAAAACAAAGAATACTCAAAAATATATATATCCATACTTAACTTTCAGACTTCATTCAATACATCAACACATTGTTAAAATACATCAACACGATATTACTTTAACTATATCACACAATAATATATTTTTATTATTATTTTAGATCAAACCTTTTGCTACAGGCGCGCATAGCGCGCCAACCTACCTAGTAGAAGTAAAAGAGGCTGTGATTGCAAAGTCTTTCTTATGAATTATTGTTCCCGTGAAAGTTGAGCTACACCAGAGTATAAAGAGCCCCCCCCCCCCCCCCCCCCCCCCCCCGAGGCTCCTATGGAGGGAATGTAATCAAAATTGTCAAAATGTCTTGGTGCAAAGTTTCTTATGTAGGAAATATCGAAGTGTTCACGTTTGGTTTCTTGTAGACATATGATCGAGCAGGAGCTCCCCTCTATTTTGTTTCGAATAGCGTCCCATTTGGTTGAAGCATTAATACCTTGGATATTCCAACATAAGATATTCCACACACGATTATCCATAAACAATGAGTTTAAGAGGTTCAGAGGCTGCCTGGATAGCCAGGCAGGTCAGGAATAGACACACCAGGTTCGAAACAAACATAAAGGACGTGCACACCAGGTCCAGAGAAAATAAAGTAGATAGACATAGCAAGTCAGCGAAGGTGGGATAAGCAGTGGGCAAAAGAAGGTGAGGGAGGCCACCAGCACTCCAGTCACTAAGGGTCTTCTTCTTCAGCATCATCATCAGTAACTGCTTGGGCTGTAGGCTCTTGTAGCAGCACCTCATTGGATAGCTCACTAGGAGTGATCCCACAGTTGATTCCCCAACTCCGTAGAACAGAAAGAGGTACTGGGTCAGTTTCTCTAGTTTCCTCATTGATCTGGATGATGCTGATCTTTCGCTTCTTTGCCGGTTCACGGTCGAGTCTCACTGCACAGAAGCCATCATTCTTGTTCAATCTGGAACTGCGTCGAACATTGCTTTCAACCAGAGGACTTGCATGGTTGGATACTGAGGTAGGCAAGGAAATGTGGCTACGTCTGACAGTTTTCTTTCTCAATTCACCATTTGCATCCTATCCATTGTTGGGCTGAGTTTCTTGCATAGTGGTTTCTGTTGCAAAAGTGACACCACTAAGAGAAACAGTCTCAGAGTCACATGGTGGGGTTACTTCCTCATGGGGGATAGTGGTCAGAGTGCTTGAGCCTGAAGTTTTTCTTTGATGTGCAGCCTCTAGTACCTCTGGTAGGAGCTGTAGAAGGAGAGCTGGGAAGCATGGTTTCCATGGTACAAGTTCAAGCCCAGTTGGTTCAGTGTTCATCTATGGGTTTTCGATGATGATGGGCCTGATGGCAAAGGAGCTCCTTTGAGTTGGGCCTCCTAAGTTTGGTCGGCTAGCACTTGGGATTCCTTTTCTGTGAAATAAGGAGATGGTGGCACAGTGGCTTCTAGCTGCAAGGAATCTGGCATGATCCTCAACTTGAACTGATGAAGCATCACTGGAAGTGGAAGAACCACATTCAGACTGCATGTCTTGAAAGACATCCTCTAGGGGGATGTCAGGGCCTGAGGCCCTTAGAAAACTCATCGTGGAGCTTGATAAGTCTAGATCCATTAGATGCTGAGGTAAGTTGGGCTGAGGTAAGTTGGGATGCTGTGGAACTTGTTCTTGCTGGTTATTTTCCACAAAGACAGCAGGGTTCCATTCAGGCCAAGGATCATCATCAGGTGCTTCCATTTCCTCATCAACATCCATGTCATCATCTTGCATGTTGTTGTCCTTAGCATTTTGGGCATTCTGTCCAGCTTGCTGTGGAGCATTGTTGGGCCCTGGCTGAGGGTGAGGGTTGCCACCAAAGACTCCAATGTTGGATGGTGCACCATTCTGCTCATCCTCCCAATTTAGTTCCTGTGCCTGGTGACCGATTACTACTAGTGGATGCTCTGGATGTGGCTCGCCATCAAATGCTACTGGATCCTCATCAGCAGGAAAAACATCAGGGAAGCGGCCATTCAGTATGTAAACCGGGACTGCCCAAGATCTGCCAGTTGCCCCAATCTGTGTGCCTCTAGAGATGATGATGCTTCTAGGAACTCTGTCAGGGCTTAAAAGCAGAACTTGAACAAGAATTCTGGACTTGTTGCTATCCCTGTACCACTCTAGTAATCGACCATAGGGGGCAACCGCAGCTCTAATAAAAAGACCCTTCTGGAAATCCAAAGGAAAGGCCAAAAACATGATCCAGCAGATTCTAGAGTAAGTGCAGGCTCTTGCATTGATACCTTCGTCATGTCTGGTAACTGTGATAATGTGGTTCTGCCCCAGATTCAAAGGTGAGTTGCGGATGAGTTGCTCTCTTTGTGCTACAATGCGCAGTTTAATCAGACCCAACCCTAGTGGCGTGTAGAGAATCTGTTAACACCGGTTAAACCAGTAGCTTCAAAATAGTAGGTGTTGGTGCATTAGGCAGAGCAAATGAAGATTAAGAGAAGAAGACACAGCACGAATGGTTAAACCGACATGCTGATATTGGCATTGGTGCAATGGTCGTTACATTGCCCAATGGTCGTTACATTGCCCAGAGAGCGTGTCAGGCTACACAGGAAGCATCGGTTAAACCGATGCAGCATCGGTGCATCCACATCTGCAACGGCTAGTGTCAGACTTCTAAAGGCTACTTGCTGGGTTCGGGTGACTGGTTGAACTAACACCCCCCTAGTATAGGCGTTGGTTCAATCGACACTATGCAGGTTTTCCTAGCCGTTGGAGCAATGGCTTCTTGAAGTTGCTGTGTCATTTATACACTTCACCCTGGGTCATTTGAGCTTGCTGGAATTCGTGTGAAGCTACCCACATACCAGAGAATTTCTCCAAGCCATCCAAATATTCATTGATCAAATTCTTAGGTTTAGCATAACCTTTGTGAGTGTTAGTGCTAGGATTAGCTCTTGAGAGAGTGTGAGAGCAAGGTGCTGCCTTGTGGAGTGGTTCTTGAGTGAACCACACTTGTACTCGGTGTGCCGGCCCTTTGGAGCTTTGGTGGCTCGCCGATAAGTCTTCGACCCTTCGGCTTGGTGTGTAGCATACACTACTACAATTTTAGATTTTGCGAGGCACTTAAAAAAGGCCTCTGAGGCGGGCACATAAAATAACCGCCTTGTTAATGCCCAGCATTAACAGAGGTGGTCATTTCCTATTAACTGAGGCAGTTAATAAATCCGGCTCACAAATCGATTGATAGAGGCGGTCAACTTTAACGCGACCGCCTCTGTTAATACCCATATAAACAGAGGCGGTTATTTGTAAAAAGTCCGCCTCAGTTAAACAGCCCAGCCCGCTCAGGCCCAACTCGGCCCGATAGAGGGCTCCATATATACATATGCACACTTAGCCATTTAGGGTTTCATTTCTCTCCTCCCCTCCCAATCCCCCCCCACGTGCCGCGGACGGCCAACCCTCCCTCTCCCACGCACGGCGGCCGGCCGACCTCCCCCTCACTCTGTCTCCCACATGCGACGGCCGTCTAGATCCGCGCCTCCCCGTGGCTTCGGGCCAGATCAGCGCCGGCCGAGCGCCGCGGAGGCCAAGCGGAGGAGCACTGGCGGGGCGGAGGCCCCTCTATGCGGCCAGCGGCGCGTAGACCTGCCCCTCCCCCGCGGCTCCGGGCCAAATCCGCGCCGGCCGAGCGCCGTGGAGGTCGAGCGGAGGAGCGCCAGCGGGGTGGAGGCCCCTACATGCGGCCAGCGACGTGCGGATCCGCCCCATCCCCGCATCTCCCAGGCAGATCCGCGACCGGCTAGGCCGGCGGTGCGCGGAGGGCCAGGCCGGCGGCGGGCGGCGCGCGGATTCGTGATGGGCTCGGCGGGCTGTCGCGGGTTTTCCTTTTTTTTATTTTTTTATTTGATTATCTGAGGCGGGCAAAAACGCCTCAGAAAATGTTCATTTTCTATGGCCTTAAGTCTGAGGCATTTCTTGTGCCCGCCTCATAAAATCAATTTTGCACGCCTATGTAAAGACCCCCTCTTTATGTTTCCGCAACTCTTACTTGCAACTTGTTTGTCTTTACTATTTGGCAACGTATGCTATGCAAATCACCTTCGTATGTAAACTATAGAAACTCCAATCTGAGACATCGGATCAACATCCAAAGGGCATGGAGATGGGATAATTTTACAATCTGGACCCGCCCTTGGATTGGGTAATCAGACTTTTGCAAATCCCCCCTCCCACCCCCATGCGCCCCTCCCCTTAGAAGTTGATCCGATGGCCCAGATTGGAGTTTATATAGTTTGCATACGAAGATGGTTTGCATAGCATACATTGCCTTTCTATTTTAGAGTAGCATCAAGCTAGAATTGACTATAGGTTGCAAAACTTGCTTTGGGATGAGGGTTTCACACTAGATGTACCGTAGTTTCACATCTAGATAATACGTTCTAGTTTATGTTTTATGTAAATTAGTTGGAGCCATAAGTTAAGGTTCTTAGTTTGCCTAGCTCACCCTTTCCCCTCTTAGGCTATGCGAGCACTGATTCCTAACAACACATTGTATGCATAGTCATGCCAAGGTTGGTTGCTTTGAATAAGTCAATCGGCTGCGATCAGTCTACGGGTTTTGGCAAACAAATCTATCCGCGGTGTAGTAGTGTGAACTCGTGGGCAGCAGAACTACAAGTTCAAGTAGATCGACCCTATCAATGGGTGGACATGGCCTGCCTTCTCGAACCTGATGCTGATGAAACAGCGTAGTTACGATTCCAGATTCTACTTTATTTGCACTGTACAAATTGGGGTTCGTAATTATTCTACTTCACTAGGCCTGGAAGACGCCCAGCGGCGCATAAGCATTGTTGCATATACCATATATATAACTTCTTGTTTCACAAATCACAATTATCTGTTGCGGGCTCCAAATAAACCCATGCGCTATATATATTCATATGTAAATTGGGGTTCGTATATAATTATTGTTTTATGCAATCAGACCAACACCATGAATACATATTATCGAACAAATTGTAGACAAGCTTACTTTAAATTATTCAAAGAGGGCAGTAACAACCCTCGCAGGTACACAATAGCATTGGCAGTACATAAATACTTGCCATTTATTTTACCAAACATAGCATAGAAACTAATTTAAAACAAATAGTCGTATACAAAATGCATGTAAAGCAAACTTTTTCATACAAGAAACCCATGCTTGATTTGAATTAGTTGTGGTTGTCCTGCCAGAACTGAGCCTGGAGCCAATCAATTGTCCCCTTCTCCACCTGGAATGCCTTGGCCAAAACATCATCTGAAATCGGTGGCTTTGATCCAAAGACCGCATTGGCGATGGTGATGGCCCCAGGGTTTTGGCTGCTGAGGGCAGCGAGGGCAACCGCTGGCTTGTCGTGGAAGGGGTTGAACTGGAAGTGGATGAGCCCTTGGGGGAATACGAACACGTCACCCTTGTTGAGGACCTTGGCAAACAGGGTGTTGTTTGGGTTGGAGGTGACAAACCCAACATAGAGTGTCCCCTCGAGCACCGTGAGGATTTCAGTAGCACGTGGGTGTGTGTGCGGGGGGTTCTCACCTAATGGCGCATAGTCGATGCGAGCCAGAGAGATGCCAAGAGTGTTGAGGCCAGGGAGCTCCATGGCGTTGATCAATGTGACAATAGACCCCACCTTGCTATACTTGGTGTCCTTTGGCTTGTCAAGGTTAGCCGCCTTGAAGAAGTCATCTGCATTCACGGCCATGGGGTCCTTGCAAACAAATCCATTCACCTTCACTGTACGCATAGAAGAAGCAAAATAGATATACAGATCAGAAACTAGGTGGCACAAACGATAACGAATTCACTATATATGCACATAGAAGAAGCAAAACAGACACACAATTATACATGTACCCTGGGCTAGATGAGTACTGTTTTGAATTTTGTTTACCACGTTAACATCAGAACTACATGAATCACAGCAAGAGTGCATGCATGCATACCAGGAGAGTGCTTGTCAGCGACACAGAAGTCCTGGAGCGGGCTAGGATCAGATGCATTGCCCTGACAAGCGACCAATGCTAGAAGAACAGCCAGAAGGAAGTAGGAGGATGAGGCCATTTTCTTTCCTCCCGTGCCTTTTTTGTTGGCGCTCTATGCAGTAGGCTAGCTAACCAGCTGCTTGAGTTTGTTTTGTTGATGCAGGGAGATGGGATGTGCTTATATATATAGCACAAAGCAGCGTGAACTTCTGAACAACTGAGCAAGTCAATAAGTTGAAATGTTGAATAGACCAACAGAAGAAATGATCTCTGGTTGGTAGAACCTGCTGATAAAATAGGAGCTATCTGAACCTTTCAAAGCTATATCGTTGTCAATATCTTTACACGGTACGGTAGTACCAAATCTGATCGGGTCGCTTTGCTCCTGGCCAAGAAAACTTATACCCGTTCCTTTCTTTGTGTTGAGTGTCATACTAAAGATGGTTACCCTTTTCAATTTGAAATATCAAATTTTAAACTGTTATTCCCTCTGTACCTATAATAAAGTCACACAGGGAAAAAACTCAAGACATATTAGCCATATTAATATGGTACTAATTGACAGCCGCATGTATATGATACGGACTAAGTATATATGGTAACAAGGATAGGGTTTTTTTGGACAAAATTTGAATCACATAATGACTTCCACATTAGAAATCTCCCAGCTGGTTCATTTCATTGAATTGGCCCACAAATTGTTCGAAGGGTTACAGTTCTACAAACCAGCTGGTTTGTAGAAAAGGAAATGAGTTTGGTCCAAAAGCTGCGTTGGCAACGATAATAGCCCCTGGATTATAGCTACTTAGTGCAGCACTGCCACCAGGCTTGTGTAAATCTGGGGATAAAATGCAAGTTCAAAATAAATTATCAACCACAAACAACCTCGCAGTTTGCCAGACTTGAACCCAACACATCTTGTCTCGGGTATAACTTCTTCACCACCACCTATGCAGCACATATACCTATAGTTGGGATCCTCCACATGTTAGTTTAAAATAATAGCCCCCGCTCTCTAGCCATTGGACATCCCAATAATATTTTATTGGGAGATGTTTATTGGGAGACTTGTGGAGATGCTCTTAGTCCTGGTTAGTATTACCCGCTCTCTAGCCATTGGACCCGGGGCTAAACCCTTCATTAGTCCTGGACCCAACAGCAATTAGGATAAATGTGAAAGATCAAAGACTATTTCTGAACTAGTGGGGCGTGATGAAAGAACCATAGAGTTCCCTCAGGGTTTCCTTGCACGGTCTTGAGGCCATTGATCTGCATGACGGAACCCACCTTGCTCTTCATGGTATCCGTAGGCATGTCAAGGTTGGCTGCTTTGAAGAAGTCGTCTGCTGACACAGCCACTGTGTCTTTGCAAACAAATCCATCCACCTGCACTGTGCGCAGCAGTGCGTGAGAACTTGTGGGCAGCAGAACGAGTCAAGTAGATCCATCCTATCAATGGATTTCTTGGTCTTTGCAAACAAATCCACCCACCTGCAATGTGCGCAGCAGTGGTGAGAACTCGTGGGCAGCAGAACAAGTCAAGTTGATCGATCCTATCAATAGATTTGTTTCTTGTCAGCAGGTTCACGGAAGTGGTGACCTCAGTGCTCCACTAGAAGCAGTTGGTTACTATGTTCATTTTGTCAATCCCTCAACAAGTCAGCTAAATGGTTGGTATTATTTCAGGGATCCATAAATGCACATACGTAATTAAAGAAGAGTTTTTTTTTAAAACGTTACAGAAGAGTTTAAGAATGTCATTGGAAATAAGCACAGATTGTTGCATATTTAAGGATGCAAGTGGGTACCCAATAGTTTTTTTTAGTCAGTTATTTAATTAGGATGATATAACACTAGTTCATTTCTCCTCTCAAATTATTTACGTAGAATGTTATTCTAGTTCATTTTATCAACTTTTGGATCAATCCAACGACCCAAAATATATATCACTTGTCATTGATCACATAGTGAACACTGTGATTTTTTCTCCATTGATCACACCAGTTAGAATTTACGGTCATCAAAAGTACCTTTGCGCGGCATATATTCAAGATATGGTTACCTAAATTTTAAGTGTTAGTTAGTGACTAAAGTAACATAAAAATGTGATTTCCGTACGACTATATAGATTGGTAGTGCAAGAGTGGAGGCCTCCCATTCACTAGAAACGAATTCCCAATGATGAATGGATAGTAACTATAAGGACTGTGATTGCTAAAGAAATTAAAGCAAGTGCCCTAACATGGGCGAGGATGATTCTTTTCTGCAAACAAATGGTGATTCATATGGTAGATCGTACTGGCATAGGCGCATAGCTACGGACATTAGTTTCACGTACTCCTAATTGACTCTTCACCGTCCAAATCTTCAAACCACTATTCATACAACTGTTGAACAATTAATCTCTGTTTTGTCATCGATGACCACAAAAGTCATAGAAGATAGTGTTTCCAATATTACTTGCTTAGCTTGTTTTGTTTAGTTGGAATACATACTTGTAGGAATTATTCGTAGTGCAATAATGCATCCGATATTACTAGGCGCGGGCAGAACCAGTTGGTATGATCACCCGGTGCCATTGGGTAATATTTAGCACCGGTTGCTGATCTCCAACCGGTGCCTTTGTGCCGGCACTATAAATACCCCGCCCCATTCCCCCTCCAAGCTGTCGTGAACTCACTGTAGTAGTGTTAGTCTCAGTTTCTTCCACACTTCACCCCCTCCAACTGGCACTATAATTAATCTCCAATATTGAGAGAAATATGGGAAATTAATCCATTTCCATATTCAATTATTGGGTGCAAAATTCGTGGTAGTGAGAAAAAAAGGGAGTTTAGATTGGTAGCAAGCAGGAATTTTGGTTGCTCATAGATTTGTTTGAGTCAGAAAATGAATCCCTAGTAAATAGTGGTTACATATTATTGGGCGCATGTATAATTTAATAAAGATCTACTATTGCATAAAAATTTGTTAACACATGCTTTAATAATGAGCCTTGTTTAGTTCTTTTGGTCAAAATTTTTTGAACCGGAATCTTACTATTTCCAAGTACTAAATAAAGTCTATTTACAAATTTTTTTGCAGGGATGGATTATAAATCCCGAGACAAATCTAATAAGCCTAATTAATCCATGATTAATTCATAATTAGCAGATGGTTATTGTAGCATCACTGTTGCATCATTGATTAAGTAGGCTCATTAGATTCGTCTCGCGATTTACAGCCCGTCCGTATAAAAAGTTTTGTAAATAGACTTCATTTAGTACTCCATGCATGTGTCCAAACATTCGATGTGATGTTTTTGGGTGTGAAAACTTGGGATCTAAATAGGGCCATAATCACCCGTATGGTGACAGAAAATGGGTAGCTGGTGGATTGTGAAGGAAGTTTAGGTGCACCATTGAATCCATGTATGGACTCAATATGTTTGGAAGAGTTGACAGTGCCAACAGTACATTGACATTACAATCAGGGCCTAATATATATAACAGTACCTTTACATTGCACCTAATCCAAATCCAAAGTAATAAACAATCTCACAGTTTCCTGAGTCACTCGACACATTTAAAATACTAATGTAGTAATGTTCCTAACTGTCATGGTTAGGTCCTACGCATCGGATGATGCAACTGGCACTACGGGATACATGTGCACTCGGTAAAGGGCCTGTTTGTCCGGGCTTGACATCATGGGGCAACACTGGATGTATGTATGGAGATGCTTGCCGGCAACAATGCGCTGTTCGTGAGCCCAGAATGTCATCGTTCCCGGTGTGTGTGTGTCTAGGTCCCTAATGGCGGGCTGCAGGAGCATCTGTACATACTTCCACTACTAGAGAACTAGTCATTGCAAATGGGATATCACTGCTAGTTGTGGAGTGGGTGGCCGTAGTGGCTGTTGGAACTGGCGGTGATGCTCCCTACCACCGCCAGTTCGTGTTATGAACCGTTGGTGATGCCCTGCGAATGCATCACTACCAATTCATAACACAAACAAACGGTGATAGGCAGCATCACCGCCGGTTCGTACCACGAACCGGCGGTGATGAACCTGTACAGTACAAAACTCCAACCCCTTCTTCCTCCCACCACCTTTCTTCTCCAAGCCGATGGCCACACCTCTCTCCTCCGTTGTTGTGGACGGATTTTGCCAAAATTATCATGAAACCTCACCATTCTTGATGTATTGGCTCCACCAACTTGTTCTAAGGTTAGTAGCCATCAATCCATTGGCTTTCTACCCATTTTCTTTGGATTAATGTTGCATTTCGTGATGAATTAATCATGGAGAGCTTTTTTCTCATCACGGGGGGCTTCTCTTTTTGTTGTATGAGTGCACCAACTTGTGCTGGCTAGCAATCCATTGGATTCATAGCCTTTCTCTTAGGATTAGTCATTCATTTTGGTGATGAATTGATAAAGGGAGACTCTTTTTCTTCACTTTAGAATAATTTCTCTTGAACACTCATCATGAAGTCATCATGGAGGCTCATAATATTTTGAGGGCTGGACTTCACATACTTGATTCAAGGTACGAACTAGCTCTTTATGTTTCGTAGTTATCGTATTTCAAACTAAACTATGTTTAAAAGTTTCCGCTGCGTTGGAACTCTGTTATTTGTACTTCGAAACCTAGCTGTATAATTGCTGTTGTAAATTAATTTGGGATTTCCTGTACACTTGTATCATCTATGCTCGTCTTTGTGCGAGCCATTCTGTGCAATTTGTGGTCCTGGAGTACAGTAGTTTAATCGGGATAACCCGACGGACTGTTCAAGTTTTTCTTGAACCTCCGAAAAGAAATAGCCATCATAGTATGTTGTGACCGGTATCAACATTGAAGCCATGCTTCCATGGAATTACGCCCATACCTCGAACATGTTCTGTGTGTTCCGGTGTCCCAAGAGCATACGCCAGCTCATCTTTCTCTCTATTAGGCTTGAAACTGCCATCGGATATGGCCTTTAGAGCCACATCGAGCCTGTCGGTCGGTTCTCTTATGGTGTCGGTAGTGCCAAATGATCCATCTTCCATGTTCAATGTGCCTCCATGTGCATAGAAGAAATACTTTGCTCGCAACGGTGAGTTGAAATTTGCCGGTACGATTCCTCTTGCAATGAGGTCTTCTTCCATGTTTTGCCATTTTGGAACCACCAATGAATAACCTTCTCTTCCAAGATGATGGAAGTGCTCCTTTTTGCTCGCATTCTCTTTGTTCTGTCTTGTTCGCTCCTCGTTGTCCTCTGACATTTTGTACTGCACGAATGCATCCCATAAAGGACGTTGTTTCTCAAAGTTTTTCTCAAAGTCTAGCGTGCACTACTGCAGTTAAAGGCAACCGCCCTTGAACAGTCAACTCTGAAAATACGGGATTTTCAGAGGCGGTTGCACGACCGCCTCTGTTAATAGAACACAAAAACAAAAAAGGACGGGCCCGCCGAGCCCATCCCGCTGGTCACCGCTCGTCGCCCGGTTGCTGCGTCCATCCGCGGCATCCGCCGCTGCCCGCTGCGTGGCCACCGCTCGCCGTCTGGCAGTCCGCTGCGTCCGCCTGCGCACCCCGACCGCAGCCACCGCTACCGTCGCCGAGACAGAGCACGGCCCGACCGCGGCCGCCGCCACCGCTGCCGAGAAAGAGCTCGGCCCGCCCACGCACCCCGACCGCGGTCTCCGTTGCCGTCGCCGCCACCGATCGCTCGTTGGGGAGAGGGAGAAGGTTAGAGAGTAGGGTTAGAGTTTGCGGAACGGGCTTAGATGGGCTTTATGTGGGCTACTCTATTAACTGAAGCGGACATCTATAATGTGTTCGCCTATGAAAATAGAGGCATTAACTGAGGCGGTCGAGTTAAAAATAACCACCTCAGTTAATGTATTTTGAGAGGCGGATATTGTAACTGCCTCAGTTAATAGTCAATAACCACATCTGTTAATGCTCGGAATTAACAGAGGTGGTTATTTTTGGTGCCCGCCTCAGAGCCTCTGAAAAAAGGTCACTGTTAATCAGTTTTTGTATTAGTGGTGAGGCCGTTTTGTACCTAGCCTTTGTTCAAGTTTTTCTTGAATGTCCGAAAAGAAATATCCGTCTTCTTGATGACCCAATCCTTGAAGACTTCTTTGTCCTTTGGAAAACTGAAGTGCCATTTCACATTGGCCCATAACATTTCCTTCTCAGTGCCAGGGATGATGTTAGCATCATTATCAATGTTTTTGAATTTCTTCCATAGCTTGAAGATAATGGGGATATTTTCCCTGACATAATATCCACATTGATTGACCACTGTCATCTTAACACCCATAGGAGATTTTGGTTCACCACCGGGTGTACTGAGGTGATGGTGGTACACCTCTCCATCTTTTTCTCGAGCCTCATTTATGTTTCGTCTTGTTCGATCCAAATGCCTGGAAAAATCTCTATTAATACACGTTGTACATACATACGAAATTCATATCATGTTTATATATATGCACGAATTCCATAAACCTCGGCTCGAACATCTTCCACAACAATTTCTTCCAAATGAGTAGCACTGCCATCACTCGTATCATCGAAATATTTTCTGTCATCATCCTCAGGTGCACCTTCTTGGAAAGATCCTTCATGCTTGGTACCTTCACGAATTATACTATGAGTGGACTCCTCATTGTCATCATGACTGGGTCCCATTTCGATTCCTGTTCGAACAAAACATATTTCATGGATCTCAATAATTATCGATGTGCTTTCGATTGTGTATTGTCAATTCATATTTTTCACACTAGGAATATAATAATAATTATAATAATAATAATAATAATAATAATAATAATAAAAACAACAACAACAACAACAACAAAATTAATGAACTCATAATTATCATATGCAATTTATAATTTTGTATAATAAATACATGAGGTTGTACATCACATAATTTCTTATAATACATAAGGTAATAATAACAAAATTAACCAACTCATATAATAATAATTTTCTACAATAAATACATTACTTATAGTGAATGAGTTGCTATCCATCGTATAGTGTCATGTTGTACATCACATAGTTTCATATAATTTTTTAGATACAATCAATAAATTTCTAGATACAATGCAAAGTTTCTTTAATTCTTTTATAAATTCATTAAGTTGTACATCACTTAATTTATAAATTATATATTCATATAATTTTTTAGATATAGTCAATATGTAGATATAGTCACTAAATACATTAAGTTGTACATTAGTTAATTTACACCACACATGAAAGCTGGAGATGACAAATATATGTTGACCTAGTCGATTCATACAACAAATATTCATATAAGAAAAAAAATAATTTGTACAATGTGCCATGAAAATATGTACTACCTAATAAAAAGTTTATATCTAGTTAAAACTAGTAAAGTCCTATATACATACAATTTCTATATACGTACATGAAGTTGTACATCATATAATTTACATACAATTTTCTACAACTTTTCACAATTCTTTTACAATTTTCCACTTCTTTCTACAATTTTTCACAATTTTCTACAATTAATCAGGTCATATATTCATATAATTTTCTATAATTTCCGCACCTTATTTTACAATTTTATGATTTTTCTACAATTTTCTATATTTTTCCTTGAATTTTATTAAGGTTTTCTAAACTGTATACAAAAATAAAAAAAGCCAAAGCCTGGTACAAAATGGAGAAGTTTAGTACCGGCCAGGGCTTCCCTCGGAAATAAACTTCCTTTGCTGTCTGGAAAATTTCGTGGAGGCATTTTAACACTGGGAAGAGCCTTGGCCCGGTAGTAAACTGCCAAATTTTTATTTCTCTCGTATTTTCTTCTATAGGTGTTTCAAATATTTTTATGTGTAATAAATTAACATGCAAAAATATAGTATCATACTGCACATTATTTGATCACGTAAAATATAATTTTATGCAGTTAATTCGTATGTTGACTCCAAATTTTGTTTATATTGTTTAAATATGTTTTTGGTGTAATAAAATAAATGAAGGGATTAAAATACAAATATATGCTATTTTGACCATGAAAAATTATAGTATTATACTTTGCATCACTTCATTAAATCGAGTATAGGTTTATGCACTTAATTTGTCATATTGGTCCAAAATTTCTTTTACATGTGTTTCAAATGTGTTTGGTGTGTAAACAATTGAATAAATTTATAAAATGCTAATATATGTTCTTTCGACCATGCAATATTATAATTTTTGTACTTTACATTAATTCGTCAAATCGAATATAGGATTACGTAGTTAATTCTTCATATTGGATGCACCGACAGTTGTACCAAAAGGGTGTCAGTTTAACCGGTTCTAAAGGCTTTCTCTCTGGACGATGGTCAGATTAAAGCACCGACGTCACTTGCTAAACCGTTGGTATTACCGGTGTATTTGAGATTTCTTCACCTGCTCTAGCATTGCACCACCCAATGCATCGACGCTTCCAATTTGCATGTTGTCGGTTCAACCGGTGCTTACTAGGCTTCTTTCCACTTGATCACGGAAGCAACTATCAATGCACCGACCCATTGAACTTCGATATCGTCGGTTCAACCGATGCCCTATTTTCTGCAAAACTCATCCAATTCAACATTTATTTGACTTCTTTCTTCATTTATTATTTTGCCAGGGCTTTGTACTTCATCCTTGGGACCTAAGATCATTCACTTGACAACTTGTTAGTCCCATGGTTTAATGGTGCTATGTTCCTTACAGTTTGGTGTGTAAGAAATTAAATAATGCTAATATATGTTATTTTGACCATGAAAAAATATATTTTTGTGCTTTACATCCCTTCATCAAATTGAATATAGATTTATGCTAGTTAATTCATCATATTGAGTCCAAATTGTCCGAATAGTATCGTTATTCGAGATACCACCACAATATATATTACACAAATCACTTCATTACATGAATACCAAAATACAATATAATGGTTACGCAATACTACTCATCATTATTTAATGAAAAATTGATAGCTTTCCTTTTGACGAACATCCTTTGGTTGCAATCGTGGCGTAAGTAAGGAGCGTCCCTTTTGGATAATAGGATGCTGGGGTCAACGTCGCCTGAGAATGAGGGACGGTCATCAAACTGATCAAAATCTTTTAACTTGTCTGAAATATCCTCAACTCCAATGATTTTTCTTTTTCCTAAAAGAACTATGTGACGTTTTGCCTCGTACGGAGATGGCGCAACATGAAAGTGGCATGCTGGGGAGGCAAGGAGGGTGCTAGATTAGGCAGTGATATTCAAAGCGTGCAGTTTCTTCTCCTTACCAAAATTAAAAGGGTCGTAATGATTGTGCAAATGGAAGCTGTAGATGGTTTGATGACACATAAGTTTGCCTTTCCGCCTTTGATGACACATAACTTATGTATAATTGCATCATGAGTCAGCTGTCAATATAAAATTTCTGTCATAACTTCATGCAACTTACCACTTTATTCATGTAAAGGAAAACTCATTAGTACATCATATCATACAACATTATTTTGATAGGAACTCTAATTTTCGAAGTGATTTGAGGGCCTTAAACAAACTTGGTACAGAACTCGATACACACCATTTGCTTTTATTGTTTGTTACATAAAGATTAAACACATGCATTTCCTGGAGATTCAAGATATGCATCATCTCACATGTTGTAGTTTTTAGTAGTGGTTGTCCTCCCAGAACTGAGCCTGGAGCCAATCGATTGTCCCCTTCTCCACTTGGAATGCCTTGGCCAAAACATCATCAGAGATTGGTGGCTTTGATCCAAATACCGCGTTGGCGATGGTAATGACCCCAGGGTTTTGGCTGCTGAGCGCAGCAATAGCAACTGCTGGCTTGTCGTGGATGGGGTTGAATTGGAAATGGATGAGCCCTTCAGGGAATACAAATACATCACCCTTGTTGAGAACCTTGGCGAAGAGTTTGTTTGGGTTGGAGGTGACAAACCCAACGTACAGGGTCCCCTCAAGCACCGTGAGGATCTCAGTGGCACGTGGGTGGGTGTGCGGTGGGTTCTCACCCATGGGAGCATAATCGATGCGGGCCAAAGAGATGCCAAGAGTGTTGAGGCCAGGGAGCTGCATGACATTGATCAAAGTGACATTAGAGCCCACCTTGCTCTTCATGGTGTCTCTAGGCTTGTCAAGGTTGGCTGCCTTGAAGAAGTCATCTGCACTAACAGCCATGGGGTCCTTGCACACGAATCCATTCACCTTCACTGTATGGATTATAGAAAGTACACAGACATAAGAAATTAGGATGTACATATAAATGTTTGCAGTATGCATTTGTGTGCTTAACGAATGAATACTGTGCTGATCAGTGGTTTAGCATGAGAACATAAAAAACTGAAGTAAACTAAGTGCACATACGTACCAGGAGAGTACAGGTCGGCGACACAGAAGTCCTGGAGCGGGCTCGGATCAGAAGCAATGACCTGAGAGGACAGCAGTGCTAGAAGAGCTGACATAAGGAAGTAAGAGGAGCTGGCCATTTTGTTTGAATTTAGCTTTCTCCTCCCTTTTGTGTATTTGTGCTCTGTACAATGCAATATGCTAAGCACAGGTGCGTGTGTTTGTTCTGCTGATGGTCCGCTATGGAGGAAGATGGATGTGCTTATATAGCCACACCACGCGGCAGCGGGAACTTGTGGGCGACTGAACAAGTCAAGTTGAGCCGACCAACAGAAGAATTGGTCTCCGGGTGTGGTAGAGAACCTGTTGATGAAACTACGTAGTACATTATCTTTATGAACTTTTCAAAGCTACCCCAACTTTAATTTTAATCGTTTTTACTCTGCCAACTAATAACTATTCTGACGTGGTCTATTTTGCTCTAGCAAATCTTTAGTAAAATGATACCTGTTTTTTTGCTCATGTATGTGTGTTTGCATATTCAATATTTATCTAAGCGTGGTGCACGTCACCTATATCTTAGCTTACAATACTCCCAGTACTGCTTGACACTACTAGAAAACGGGCCATGGAAACCGGTTGGAAATGGCCTTAGGCACCGGTTTTTCAACCGGTTCCTGCCAACCGAGACCAATGGCCTCGCCTTAGGACACCGGGTATTTAACCCGGTGCCTTAGGCACCCATTGGTACCGGTTGGTCTTTCCAACCGGTATCAATGACCTTTTCCCTTTTTTTTCCCAAATTCAGTTTTGTTTGTTATATTTATTACTGTTTATTCTTTTATAATTGCTAAACGCACTCAAGTTCTACAGTACTATACGTTCATTGGTCGTTCGTGTTTGTTTTCAGAGAATATTTGAAACTAACTAAAAGTGAAATGCGAGCATATAATTAAGCTAATTAGATGAACTAATATATTTACAAATTTACAAACATCAAGACATAATGTTTAAAAATATTTACAAATGTACAAGTCATGTTTGTAGTCCAACTACTGGTCCCCTTAGGAGGTCGATGAAAGTCCTCTATGGATGTGACCGTCGTGGTAGAACTCGCCTCTAGGATCCAAGATCTCGTTCAAAATGAATCCGGCGAGCTGCTCGCACACGGCGTTGATCCGATCAGTAGAGTAACATTCATCCCCCATTTGAGACATCTATCATTTAGAAAAAAAGAATTAACATCATGTGCGTTAATACAATTATGAAAATATACTAGTGAACGGTTTGAACGTACTCTCGTGTCTTCATCAGTAGCCTTCCCGCATGGAGTCATGATGTGCAAGTAGTCGCATACGTAGTACCTGCACCAATCAGTTCCTTGTTGTTGTCTCGCACACTTAAGGAGAAAAAAATAAATTGCTCAATTTAGAACAATTTGGGATTATATACTTAACTAGACAAATCTTTATGAATCAACATACCGGATAATCCATGTTAATGTTCAGTTCGGGCCTCCATTGACCACGTCCTTTGTTATTTTTCACAAATTTTTTCAAAACCCTGCGCTCTAAGTTAAGTTTGATATTTAGAAATTGTTATTAACAAAAAAAAAGATTTAATTGTGCAAACTGAACTTACCTGTTCAAGGGGGTCTAGGATATGTTGTATTGCGGACTTTGGATTTCTCATTAAGTCAAAGACTATAAGATTGCCGGTCTCTACGGAAAGTATGAGTAAAATCCAATGATAACTGCGGATATAGATAGGATATATACATACATGCATTAGACGACTTAGTATTTATTTAGTAATATAACAGAGGATTGAGTCGACCAAGGCTTACCCAAAGTTGTATGGTATGAATATATAGGATTTGTAATTTTGCCTAGTCAATGAATCGTATATGTTTTGGCACGTTTCCTTGTAATTTTCGTTGAGCACTTTCTGGTTGACTAGCAAAGGAGACATGAAGCCGATCTGATGGTGACATCCATGTTTTCGGCTTCTTTGGGTCTCCTGTCTAAACGATACAATAGAAATTTTATAATGCACACATATAATTATGTTCTTGTTAACAAAAAGTATTAATGTAGAGGTAGGTGATACTTACAAAACCCAAATGGTGATGACAGAGGCGTCGAGGGCTTGTCGATGGTAAATGTGGTATAAATACAATAATTTGATAGTATTCACATATCAAATAAATTGATAATGCACATAACTACAATAAAATGCTACAACTAAAAATAATTATCACATTTATAAACTAAATTAAGTGATAACTGCTTCTAAAAACCAATTACTAAATTATGGAGAAAAATAACTAACTTTTTTAAAAAAAACAAAAATTCACCTCCCCTCCCCTCACTCAGCTGCCATGAATAGTGAGTTCACGACAGCTTGGATGGGGAAGGGGTTGGGGTATTTATAGACGTGGTTCAAAGGCACCAGTTGGTGCTCAACAACCGGTGCCAAATAATAGACATAGACACCAGTTGAAGTTACCAACCGGTGCCTTTGTTGTGGGCAATTGGCGGCACCGGGTCATGGCAAAACCCGGTGCCATTGTCCGCCCTTTAGGCACCGGTTAGTGCCACCAACTGGTTGGTGGCACTAATCGGTGTCTATACTGGGGTTTTGGTACCGGGTAATACTTTAACCCGGTACCAAACCCCCTACCTTTGATCGCCGGTGGCCAAAGATATCAGTTGCTTTTGCAACCGGTACTGATGCGTGTCAGTACCGGTTGCAAAAGCAACTGGTACCTTTGGCCCGTTTTCTAGTAGTGTGACTTTTCTAGTAGACAAGGATGAAATGGTCTCTGTTATCAACCTTTAATTTCAAAGCTAGCTTTCTATTGCTACTGTAATATAATCTGACGTGGGGGATGATGTGTGCGTGTTTTGGGACACTCTGAGCTCAACCTTAAGCACACCTTTTGCAAATGGAGTTTGCCATTGTATCTTACTATCCGATCGATTGAAACCTTGTTACTGATTGATGACCCTCAGCTTCTACGTACACCCATCAGGGGAGTGCTCACGACCATCTTACCTGTTAATTGTGTGCACAAGGAGTTTGAGAGTGTTGGGTGGAGTCATATACACTATTACAAAAACTGATTTATAACGACCTTTTTCAGCATCTCTGATGAGGCGGGCACAAAAAATAACAGTCTCTGTTAATGCCCAATATTAACAGAGCCGGTCATTTCTTATCAACAGAGGCGGTTATAAAAACCGCCTCAAAAAATTAATTAACAGAGGTTGTCACCTTTAACGTGACCGCCTCTGTTAATCATCGTATTTTCAGAGGCGGTCCATTTACAACAGCCCGCATCAGTTAATGGGTCCAGCCCATTAAAAATCCATGCCCCCAGCCAAACCCTAACCAATATCTCTCTCTCCCTCTCCGATCTCTCTCTCTCCATCCAATCCGCTCAACCCGCCGCCGCTTTCTCCCTCAAGCACGCGGGCGGGTGGGCTCGTGCCGGCGCCTCCACCGGCGGCAGATCCGAGGGGCCAACGGGTAGCGGCGCCACCTCGAACCCCGGCGGCCCCATGTCGACGGCAGCCGGCGCCTCTACCGGCCTAGTGCCTCTACTGGCCGGCCGAGCGCCTCCACCAGCGGATCCAAGGGGCCAGCGGTGGATGCGGGCAGGGGCGCAGTGGATCCGACCGGGGTACGGCGACTCTGGGCGGGGTCCGGCGGATCCGGCCGGGTGCGGTGGATCCCGCGGCGGCGATGGCGACGATGATCGCTGCGGCGGCGGGGGCCACAACGCGTGGCGCGGATCCGGCCGGGGCCGCAGCGCGTGGCGCGGATCCAGCCGGGGCGCGGCGGATCTCGCGGCGCCGATGGGCGCGATGGCGACCGGGTCGCGGGCGCGGTGGCGGCGATGGTCGCGGCGGCGGTGGGGTCGCGGGCTTGGCGGCGGCGGGTGGTCGCGGTGCACGGCGGGCGGGACGGATCCGCCGCCACTGCCGACGAGCCACTGTTTTTTTATTTTCATTTGTTTTTTATTTTTAATTGGCTGAGGTGGGCGCACAACCGCCTCAGAAAAGGGTTTATTTACTATGACCCTTGGTACGAGACGGTTGCAAAAATTGCCTCTGTTAATAGATTTTGATCGTCTCAGAAAAAATTTGTGTAGTAGTGATATATATATACCCCCACAACTCCGCACCTCTACACAAAGGTGCTTTCTCAACGTTTGAAATCATAGGCAACCACACCATGATTGAGGCGTCGCATAAAATTTGTAGGAGATTTTTAAGAAATGTGTCTTTTTATTAATTAACATAATACAGGGTCGATCACGATGCATCATAGTATGTTATTAATGATTAATTACAAAGCCTATTTTTTTCAATAGTTTCAAGGCTGGAAACATAATTGGTATAAAACTATGAATGTAAAACTTAATTTTGTGCCTTTAGTCTGGGACTAAATGGTGATCATTTAGTACGAGTTGGTGTTATTAATTGGGACTAAAAAATCTGAACTTTTAGTCCCGATCAGTAATAATAACCATAACTATAGAAAGACTTTTAGTCCCAGTTGGTGATTTCAACCCGGACTAAAGATCCCTCCCATCCTCTAGCCGTTGGATCCGGAACTAAAGCCTTGATTAGTCCCGGGCTCAAATGTGACCGGGACATATGCACATAATTGATGTGGTGTTCTGTAGTAGTGCTTAGAGAATACAAACACGTCACTCATGTTGAGGACTTTCAATTGCTAATAAAAATTTAAATAATTATTCTAAGAAGCAAATATCCGTTCCATAGTTAGGACGTTCCATAGTTAGGACGACTCGAGCAAAATCAATACAACTGTAGGACTGGGACCTTCGAATTTCGATGGTGTCTCGCGTCATGACGGCTAGAGGAGGCGAGGCTTGGGAGCAACATGGGCGGGCAAGGGTAGAAGGCTACGTGGCTGAACGGTTCCAGCTTGGATTTTAGCGAGGCAACACTCAAGTATGCATGGGTGAGAAGCTTGGCCCAGAGGTCAGTTCGCGCCAGATCCTAATAACTTATTATGTGACACGACTATGATGGAGGCGGATGGATTCATCCCATTATATCTCGTTCTCCAACAAAACACATTTTTTGATTAAATTAGAATCTTGGAAAAAAGTTGTAACAAGCTTCAAATAAAAAAAGAAGAAGATGTGGACTAGAGTAGTACAATTATGCCCGGTTGCAATTTGAAGTTGGATTATAATAATTTTTTTTGAAAATTTAAAACTACGTACTCTAATTTAATTAATGTAGAACAAATTTATTTCATTCAAACTACTTATTATATTATTGACATCCAGTACTACGCGTTACAACTTAATTTTCAAGTGCATGATTTTAGTTAGGGGAAATTCCTTGCATGGCCCTAGAGAAAATAGCACTTCCTTGTATGGCCCTGATAAAATGAAACTTTCTTGTATATCCTTTGTTTTATTTTCTATCCCTTGTATGACCTTCCCGTCACCTTCCGTTAGAAAATTCTGTCAACATCAGACGGAGCTCAGCCCGGCCGTCCGTCCCCTCTGCTTTGCTGCCAATGCCACCGAGAACGCTTCACATCCCCGTGGCAGCCGCCTCCGCCGAAGCCAGGCAGCCGCCTCCGCCGACGCCGCCCGCTACGCAGGTGCCACTGCCGACGCCGCCCACTACGCCGCGCAGCTCCCCTCTGACTACGGCGCCGTCATCGCCACCATCGGGGAGATCTCCGCCACGACGCCCGACCCCACGCGCCGCAGCGAGCGCGTCACGCAGGACGACCCGGCCACGCTGCTCTACTCCTCGGGGACCACGGGGCCCAGCAAGGCCATCGTCGCCACGCACCGGAGCCTCATCTCCATGGTGCAGATTATCATGACGCGATTCCGCCTCGAGAGCTCTGACAGGACTGAGGCCTTCCTCTGCACCGTACCCATGTTCCACGTCTACGGCCTCGTCGCCTTCGCCACGGGGCTGCTCGGATGCGGCGCCACCATCGTCGTGCTCTCCAAGTACGAGTTCCCCGAGATGCTGCGCGCCATCAACGAGTACGGGGTCACCTACCTGCCGCTCATGCCGCCCATCCTGGTCTCCATGGTGGCGCACCCTAAGCCGCTGGCCCGCTGCCGCTCGGCCAGCTGCGCAAGGTGCTCTCTGGCGGGGCACTGCTGAGCAAGGAGCTCATCGAGGGGTTCAGGGACAAGTACCCGCAGGTGGAGATCCTGCAGGGGTACGGGCTCACGGAGAGCACGGCCATCGGCGCGTCCACGGACTCCGCAGAGGAGAGCCGCTACTACGCCGCGCGGTTGACGCGAGCGGTGCTCACGGATGGCGCGCTGTGGCAGTTCCTGTGTAGCGTGGATGGGCTCTGGGCCGCGCTCGCCATCCGCGCTACCACCGCGCTCGTGGGCGACCACGACAGCCCCGCTCGTGTTCCAAGAGGACGCCGCCACCGGGGGAGGTGACGGTGGCGTGCAGCGCGCAGTGGCAAGGCGTGCTGGAGGTCCAGGAGGGGCGCGCGCGACAAGGGAGAGTGGCGCGTCCGCGGCCGCGGCGATGAGCAAGGCGAGGAGCAAGGCATCCATGGCACGTGCGACGGGGGCGGCCGGGTGGGCGGGAGGGCATAGGGCATCGTTGCCTTCGCTGGCGGCGGCGACGCCTCCAGCGGCAGGTCATCGGGGGCGCGGGGCAGCGGACGGCTTGGGGCCTCCAGCGCGGGGATCCATGGCGCGCGCGACGGGGCGAGCGGAGGGCGTCAGTGCCTTCACCGACTGCGGCGGCGGCGGCACCTCCAGCTGGTCAATGGGGCGTGGTGCAGCGGACGGCGCTGGGCCTACATCGCAAGGGTGAGGGGATGTGGAGCGGCCGGCCGGCGGGGCTCCGTGTGAAATTGACGGAATTTTCTAACGGGAGGTGACGGAAGGCCATACAAAGGATAGAAAATAAAAAGAAGGCTATACAAGGAAGTTTCATTTTGTCAGGGCCATACAAGGAAGTGTTATTTTCTCTAGGGCCATGCAAGGAATTTTCTCTTTTAGTTATCTAATCATATAATTTTCTGCTATCTATTAGCCCCCGCCTCTGCCACAATCAATTGGCAAATACCTTGTAGTTTTATGGAGTGGACAGGATGAAAAACCATAGAGTGTGCCCTCAGGGGATTCCCTGCAGGGTGTTACAGGCCATTATTATATTGATATGCATGATGGACCCTACCCTGGTCTTGACGCATGTAAGGAATATGGTTATTTAAGCCGTAGTTTGTGCTTTTGGTGATTGTATGAAAACATGATCATGGGACTAACAAGTTGTCAAGTGAATGATATTAGGTCTTAAAGATGAAGTACAAACCCCTATCAAAACAAGAATTGAAGAAAGAACTCAAAGAAATGTCGAATTAGACGAGTTTAGCTGAAGAGAGGGCGTTGGTTAAACTGACGGTACGATAATATAGAGCGTCGGTGCAATGGATTGGGCAATGCTGAGAAGATATATGGAACATTAATAGCACTGGTCAAACCAACAGTGTGCGCCGGTGCAATGCTAATTCAACACAGTGAGTGTAGAGAATCTGTTAACACTGGTTAAACCAGTAGCTTCAAAATAGTAGGTATTGGTGCATTAGGCAGATCAAATGAAGATTAAGAGAAGAAGACCCAGCACGAATGGTTAAACCGACATGCTGATATTGGCGTTGGTGCAATGGTCGTTACATTGCCCAATGGTCGTTACATTGCCCAGAGAGCGTGTCAGGCTACACAAGAAGCTGAGGGACGAAGTCTTCAGCATTAGTTAAACCGATGCAGTGTTGGTGCATCCACATCAGCAACGGCTAGTGTCAGACTTCTAGCGGCTACTTGCTGGGTTCGGGTGACTGGTTGAACCAACACCCCCTGGTATAAGCGTTGGTGCAATCGACACTATGCAGGTTTTCCTAGCCGTTGGAGCAATGGCTTCTTGAAGTTGCTGTGTCATTTATACGCTTCACCCTGGGTCATTTGAGCTTGCTGGAATTCGTGTGAAGCTACCCACATACCAGAGAATTTCTCCAAGCCATCCAAGTATTCATTGATCAAATTCTTAGGTTTAGCATAACCTTTGTGAGTGTTAGTGCTAGGATTAGCTCTTGAGAGAGTGTGAGATCAAGGTGCTGCCTTGTGGAGTGGTTCTTGAGTGAACCACACTTGTACTCGGTGTGTCGGCCCTTTGGAGCTTTGGTGGCTCGCCGACAAGTCTTCGACCCTTCGGCTTGGTGTGGAGCATACACTACTACAATTTTAGATTTTGCGAGGCACTTAAAAAAGGCCTCTAAGGCGGGCACATAAAATAAGCGCCTTGTTAATACCCAACATTAACAGAGGTGGTGATTTCCTATTAACTGAGGCACTTACTAAATCCGCCTCAACTTTAACATAACCGCCTCTGTTAATACCCATATAAACAGAGGCGTTTATTAGTAAAAAGTCCGCCTCAGTTAAACAACCCAGCCCGCTCAGGCCCAACTCGGCCTGATAGAGGGCTCCATATATACATATGCTGACTTAGCCACTTAGGGTTTCATTTCTCTCATCCCCTCCCAATCTCTCCCCACGCGCCGCGGCCGGCCAACCCTCCCTCTCCCACGCACGGCGGCCGGCCGACCTCCCCTTCCCTCTATCTCGGAGACAAATGTCCCGGGGTTGTGAATCTCTAACCTGGCCAACTGGCTTCGAGAGTATCGGAGACTAGGGTCGGAGTACTCGACCGGGCCCAACGCACCCCGAATAGCCATGGGCGTGCGTGGCCTACCCTCTCCTGACACAAAGCTCCTACAGTCCTGGTACCGCACAGCTAGGAATGGCTGGAATGCCCGCCCATACAGGGGTAAGTGGCGTGCACATTTGACATAGTTCCATTTCCAGGTCCACAAACTCAATTCCTTAGTCTTGCCGGGGTAAAGCATCTTCTCACGTGGTCCTCCAAAGTGGTCCGCCAAAGGCACCCATAACAGGTAGCGCCTCTCCTTGGGCACCCATAACAGGTATTGCCCCTCCTCATCCTACACCCGCCATAGGTGCTCCTTAGGATGTGCCCACTACACATCCCCGGCCAGTCGCTTGCCCCCGCAAAAAGCCCCATCACTGGCTCCTCACATGGTGGATCTTCAAGCATGCCAAGACTATCATATCACGGATTCGCATTCCCATTTACTCTCGTAGTAGCCAAAGCATTCGAGAATCAATCAAGGAATCATAAGTATGCAAGGAATATGGTAAATAAATAGGTCACGCAGGTTTATCTCACACACACAAAGCAATAGCAATTCTAGCAAGCAATGCCTAATAGGAATTCAAGTCGTAGATGGGCGTGAACCTGGTATCTCTTCATAGTGCTCCTGAGTCTCCTGGGGCTTATGGCCTCTGGGCACGTTCTTCTGGATCCTCTGATCGCCCGGGGCGTCGGTCAGCTCCTTCTCACAGGGACCTATTCATAATTATGTATAACTACGGGGACCAAAGTGCAAAAGTGCACAAAACTACTCAAATAATATCCAACCACACAACAAAACCTACTCTAATGGATAGAGCATGATTTTAGAAGAATTATGAAACTGGTTTCATAATTTTCGGAGGTCCGGTTGATTTATTATGAATTTTCAAAGATTAAACTAATTTCTAAAATTAATAAATGATTTTCGGAAAATAAAAACACACAGCGCACCACGTGGCAGCCTCTGGGCGTGCCACGTGTCATGCTGATGTCAGCATGGGGTCAGCAGATGTTGATGTCATCATGATGTCAGCGTTGACCTGGTCAACGCTGACCAAGCCAACGGTCAATGGGTCCACTTGTCAGCGGGGGCGGCTGGGCCCTCGTGTCAGTGGCACAGAGTCACTGACGGTTGGGGCCCACACGTCAGGGTTTTCAGAAAAAGAAAAAGGTAAGGTTTAAAGGGTTACCGGGCCGGAAGTTAGCACGCGGCCCAAAAAGGCTCGGCTCGGTTTAGCAGGTCGGCTCAGGGCCCTCGGCTTGGTGCGGCGGGCCAGCTCAGGACGGCGGCCCAAAATGAACTGGACTGGCTTGGGTCGGCTTCAGTTACTAGGCTGGAAAGGAGGTGGCCTCGGCCCAACGGTGGCCCTTTTGGCACCGACCACGCCGACAGGCGGGCCCCATCTATCAGCGGGTCAGGCGGATCTGGTACGGCCAAGCACCGATCTGGTGTGGCTCAACTGCGTGCTTGTGGGTGCGCTGTGATGGGGTGGCAGCGGGCGTTTCCCGGTGATGGTGATGCTTCTCCCATCCTCTTTTCTCTCCTTGTTCCCCTTCTTGGCAACGAAGTCTGGTAGCACGGCGGGGTCGACAGCAACAGAAAGTCGGCGACGGCGGCGGTGATGAGTGGTACAGCAGGAAGGCGGCTGGTGCAGCGAGGTCGGTCCAAGGCAAGGTGGTGGCTTGGGCACCGTGTCGTGCGCGCAGAGGCCACGGGCGTCTTCGGCCCACGGTGGTGGCGAGGCAACACCCAAGAGGGAGCTTCTCCTTAGGGGTCGCACAATGTCGCGCCACGACATCGCGTTCGCAGGGCATGGTCATCGTGCGCGATGACGTCATGGGCAGGGCGAGGCAAACACAACGGTGTCCGCAGTCCATGGTTGTGAACGGCGTGGCTGTGCTGGACTCGTGTCCTTGGTCGTGTGGTTGTATGGCGAGGGAACGACAGTGGAGTATGGCGAGGGAACCTTCCAGCAGCATGGGGACATCAAGCTCGGAGCAGAGGCGAGGCGTGTGCGCACGGGCACAAGGTTGGGCCAAGGCTTGGCCTTTGGCCAGCGTTCGGGCAAGGCACGCCGGCGAGATTGAGACACGGCCGGCGGCGGCATGGTGATGACCGGGGGCGGCGTCGTGGTTAGGCGAGGATACTAGGTCGGGCTAGCGCCGGCGAGGCGGGCTCCTGGCACTCTAGGGCCGCGGCGTGGCCTTGCCGAGAGGGCTCGGCTTGGCGGCGCGGGTAGAACGACGGCGGCGGTCTGCGGGCTATGGTTGCGGCACGACGGGTCCCTGCAAGCAGCACTCAAAAGGCAAGGAGGTCCTAGGGCCATCTAGGGTTAGGCCATGGCGGCCAAGGCTCACCGGAGCAGAGTGAAGGCGTATGGAAGGGTGCAGCGGCGGAGCTCACTGTCGGGCCTGTGGACGACGGGGCTTGGTGCAGCGGTGAGGCGGTGCAGGCAGTGGCGGCTCCTCCTCCTTCTTCTCTCCCTCCTCTGTTTTCTCCCTTCCTCTCCCGAATTCGGCGGCGGCGTGAGGTGGAAACCCTAATTGGGTGTGTAGGGTTTGGGTCCGCGGCGGTATGGTACGTGAGGTGCATCCAAGGCATTGTCGACCCGGGCTCGGAGTCGCGCGCAGGAGGTGGCCAACCGGGGGTGCAGGCGGTGGCGTCAGCGGGCAGGCAGCCAGCAGAGGACGCGCTCTGCGCGTTGTTGCAGCGCGGAATGGCGCGGCGGGGAAAAGCAAGGAGGGAAAAAGGTGGACGATGGGGGCACAGTGACGCGAGCGGGCAGCGTGAGGTGCGGCGGCGGTTGTGGGCCTCTGTCGTGGAGCGGGGGTGGCATCGCGCGGCGTGAGGGAAAATGCAGAGCAGGCGGCGAGCGGTGTCAGCGCGAGGGAGAAAGGGGAACAGCGTCGGCTGACAGGTGAGGGCCGGCTGTCAGCGGCAAGGGGTGAAGGAGCGGGCTGATAGGCGGGGCTGGGATGTCAGCGGCAGCAGGCGTGGGGAGAGGGGCGACGCGGCGAGCTAGGCCGGATGGCTGGTGGCCGCGCGGGTTGAGCCAAGGCGGGAGACTGGGCCGGTGAGGTGGGGGAGATGCGGGCCGCACAGGTTGGTTTGTGGACCGTGCAGTCCAGGTCAAGGTGGGTCAGGCCTGGCCAGGTTTAGATCTTGGGCTGGGTTTAGGCCTGTTAGATGTTAGAGTTTAGCCTTTGGAATTAATTTGAATGGCCATTTCAAATTAATTCCCACCCAAATTCAAACAAAGAATCATCAAATATATTTGAAACAAGATAGATTCAATAAATCCAATTAAAACCCAAATAGTTCACATTAACATTAGAGTCCTTATATTTAATTTGGTTTTAAATTCCAAGAATTTTAGAGAGAGATAGAAGGCATTCATAGATTATTCTAGCCAATAGCACAAGCACACAAAAAGTTTTTGAAAACTCGCATTTTTTTGGAGAATTTAACATTCCGTAAAAATGACGGGATGTTACAGACGCCCCCCCTCAAAAGAATCTCGTCCTCGAGATTAAGGGGTAACTAAGGTTCCGAAGAACAAAAACTTTTTGGAGTCAAATGATGTTAAAGCTTGGAGTCTCCAGCGAGTTGCTCACCAGTCATGGCGTAGGGTGCATCTCTGGGTTTCCTTCCTGTCAGGTGAGTGAGTTGACCACGATCGGAGGTACGTGGGGTTTGAGCAGACTTGCCTGTTGTTCTTGGGGCCTAAGTTGACATCTGGTTGTTCTTCTTGCATACTTTCTTGGCTGCCTTTTTCTTGCCAAGTGCTTTCCTTCCAGGGCACTCGGCTCTCTTGTGTCCTCGTTGTCTACAGCTTAGACACCTCAGCGTGATCTTTCCCGAGGCACTACTCTCTCCCGTGTGTATCACCCCGGTATATTGTTCTAGAGTCTGACCGATGTGTTGCCTGTTCTGGTCTTGCTGGTATTCATCCTCTTGGTGCACTTGGCTGTTCTGGCCAAACATGTTAAGGTGCGACTGGTGGTAAGCTCTTCTTCTCTTAGCCATGAGGCGCTCTGCCCCAAAAGTTACTTCCTTCTCAACTGCCATTGCTCGGTTCACCATGCTCATAAATGAAGAGTAGTCATCACCAGCTAAGATAATTCTAATCTCATAGTTCAATCCTCGGTGAAACCAAAACATCTTCTTCTCTTCAGTGTCTGTCTCAACGGGAACATACCTCATCATTCTAGTAAAGTGTCGTGCATACTCGTGCACCTTCATGGTTCCCTGAGTCATATTGCGGAACTCTTCTACTTTGTTGATGATCAACTATCGGGGGATGCGGTACTCACGAAAGGCTTCAGTGAAGTCCTTCCAAGAGATGCGTGTAGGATTCTTGTGGGCATAACAGTAGTTTTCCCACCAATCTCTAGCTGTGCCCTCCAACTAGTGTGCAGCTAGGGCAACGCACTCCTCATCGGTGTTGGCCGTTAGGTCAAGTTTCTTCTCGATTACTCTCAACCAATCTTCAGCTTCAAGTGGGTCGTCTGAGTGATCAAAGGTAGGTGCCTTCAACTTAATGATGCTCTCAATCCTTCTTTGTAGGCCTTCCTTGGGTGTCTTCTGGTTCTGGGCAGCGATTTGCACCAATTGCTGAAGTATCTGTGTCTGAGTTGCCATTGCTTCTGCTACGGTTGGCTCTTGGTATAGTTGTGCTCCCTGCCGGCGATTGTTCTCATCCCTGTCTCTCGGCGACGAGGGAGGATCAGCGTTGATCTCTTCGTTGACATCTTCTTCCTCGTCTTCTCCTTCGACCACCTATCCCGCAGGAATTTGGGGAGCTCCAGTAGTCTGGGCTGTGCCGCTGCCTTGCTCCGCAGGTGGGACCGATGCCTGAGCACGTCCTTGTGTTGTGGCGGTAGCATCCTCTCGAGCGGCTTCTTCTGAGCATGTCATCAGACGGCTAGATCTTCGAACTGACATCTTCTGCAAAGGATAGACGAAAGGAACTAACTCGTTTAAGGTTCGTCACTCACCTCAAGGGGGGTAGACAGGCGAATACACTCAACACAAATTCACACAATAGGAAGAAGCGAGTAAATCTATTAAGAAGGCACATTAAGATCCAAGCACTCATTCAGCATTACAAGTCTTACACCCATGTCATCTCGAGGTTACAGCTAACCTTGCAGACAACACAACTAGTGTACTACTAATACATCGTGGAAAGCTTACAAAAGAGGGTGACTCATAACGAGACTACCTGAGCAACTCTAGTCTACTCTGACTGACTCAGCCAGCATTTGACATCGGCTCCTGATTTATCTAACGTAGACTTACGCCGGAATGGGTCATCGGCGGCTCGATGCATTTGGACTCTTACCAGAATGGGACATCGGCATCCTACTTATCTTACAGCTCTACTCTTATTCCGTGAACCACATCACGTGCTCAATCCTCAGAGCGGCGGGGCTTCTTGTGTGGCTGCACCATCTGACTCTCTTCTGGGTGGTCCTCGGGTGGGATCAAGTCGGCGATGGTAGCGGCCCTCCACTCCTCCTCAGCTTCAACTGGGAGCGGCAGGTCCTCAAGCATGCACTCCTTCACTTGGGGCTCTGTCGGTACCAGCGAAAAGTCCTCCTTCCTAATGCCAGGTTGGTACTCTTCGGGCAGCATGTCCAGTAGTTCCTGTATCTCGTCGACTCGAATCGAGTCCGACTCCATCCAAGTCTTCAAGGTACGGTCGGCCTTATCCTGCACAAGCTCCATGGCTGCGAGGTGTGCTTCCTCCTTGCATTCCATCTCTACCTGGTGTGCTTTGAGCTTAGCAAGCTCGGTCTCTGCCTGGGCAAACTTGATCTCCGCGGTAATCCTCCTGGTGGTCTCCTCATTGAGCTTCTTGGCTAGAGCGCTCTGGTCCTTTCTGGCGGCTCTAGCAACCCTAGTTGCCTTCTGAACTTCTTCCATCAAGGCCTAACTGTTCTGTGCACAAGCGGCGAATTCCCCCTGTAGGATGTAGCTTTCCCTCTCCATGTTCTTCAGCAGGCAGTCCACGTGATACAGGTAATATCCGGTGGTGGCAGTCAAGAGCTGGCTCTCTCTTTGCAAGTGGTACGGGGCTTGGGCAATTGTTGACTGGGTGGCCATCACATCCTCAGTCTCGAAGATAGCTCTGGGAATCAGTCTGTACTCAATTGTCTCGATCTTGGTGTTCCAGAACCAAGCGAGAATCCTCCTTGTCATTCCTCTAGCTGCTGACTGGATAGCTGTGGCGAGCAGAACGCTTGAACAGATGACCATTTCTTCGGGAAATTCTGGCCTCTCTAGGTCGGGCATCACCACTAGCACGATAGTGTAGCTGGTGAATTATGAGTGGAGCTTCACCTCTTGAGAAGACAGCTTGATACAGCCCTGGTTGATGCCGGCTTTCTGCAGAACACGCTCCATCACGGGGATCAGTCCTCGACAGTGACTAGCGTACGTCCATGGCTCATGGATCACCTTCTCCAACATGCTCTTCAGGACGGCGGGATCCATTCTGCGCACACTAAGAGTGGTGTTAGCGTAGGTAAGAGAATGAGTTGAAGCATGTAAAAATCAATCAAGGGGGCAGGCAGATCATAGTTTAAGGCAATATAGCAAACAGGCAGAAGCATTTAGAGAGTCCTAAGTCTAACGACCATGTCTACGGCTCGAGCTACGGTCAAGTATGCTCTGATACCAACTGAAACGACCCGAGTTTCCGAAAGGAGAACTCGAATCCCTGTATCGTCGTGATAGTCTCTGGATCAGTAGCTATCACATACAGAACTCATTTCAATTAGATATCATCGACATACAACGTTGAAAATCATTACATGGATTTATTTATTACATAACCCTGAGGGTTGTGGTACGAAAATCAGAGTACAAGCCCTTTGGGCTAAAGGAAAGCAAACAGAAATTGAAAGTGGTGGCTATTCTTCTGGGCATCCTTCGTCTTGATGTCTCCTCTCCACAGGCAGCACTTGAGCGTAGCACATACCATCCTTAGCTTCATCCTTCATCTTCTTGGTTGATCCTCCGCTCAGATCCTGCATCTACCAGGCTATCCCCAAGGATGGGATAGGTTCACGTCACAATCTGTATGCAAGCTTTAAGTGGATGCAAAAAGGTATAAAAGTAGCCAATGGATAGGTTGAGGTTTCCTATGCAAGCATATCAATAGGTATAAATATATCTCTCACCCATCCCAGGTCGGTGCAGGAACTCCCTCTCCCTGCACCTCATCTGACTCCACAGGGGGAAGTGGACTAGAGGGAGGTAAAAATATAGCAGGTGGATCTACTCTAGAATGTGAAGCTGAATTCAGAGTTGTACATGACCGAGTACGCGGCTATACGTATAGTTTTCACCCTGCAGGGGTTGTACACCTATACCCACTCGGGCTGCAAAGATGGCCATCGCCGTCCTGAGACACAGCCCACAACCATGACTCCCTAACTATGACGGTACCATCCTGCTTCCCCGGGGTGGGATACATTCGCCGCAATGAATGTCCCGGGGTTGTGAATCTCTAACCTAGCCAACTGGCTTCGAGAGTTTCGGAGACTAGGGTCGGAGTACCCGACCGGGCCCAACGCACCCCGAATTCCCATGGGCATGCGTGGCATACCCTCTCCTGACACAAAGCTCCTACAGTCCTGGTACCGCACAGCTAGGAATGGCTGGAACTCCCGCCCATACAGGGGTAAGTGGCGTGCACGTTTGACATAGTTCCGTTTCCAGGTCCACAGGCTCAAGTCCTTAATCTTGCCGGGGTAAAGCATCTTCTCGCGTGGTCCTCCGCAGTGGTCTGCCAAAGGCACCCATAACAAGTATCGCCTCCTCCTTGGGCACCCATAACAGGTATTGCCCCTCCTTGTCCTACACCCGCCACAGGTGCTCCTTAGGATGTCCCCACTGCACATCCCCGGCCAGTCGCTTGCCCCCGCAAAAAGCCCTATCACTGGCTCCTCACATGGTGGATCTTCAAGTATGCCAAGACTATCATAACACGGATTCCCATTCCCAATCACGGATACAGCCCAAAGCATTCTAGAATCAATCAAGGAATCATAGGTATGCAAGGAATACGGTAAATAAATAGGCCATGCAGGTTTATCTCACACACACAAAGCAATAGCAATTCTAGCAAGCAATGCCTAATAGGAATTCAAGTCGTAGATGGGCGTGAACCTGGTATCTCTTCATAGTGCTCTTGAGCCTCCTGGGGCTTCTGGCCTCCGGGTACGTCCTTCTGGATCCTCTGATCGCCCGGGGCGTCGGTCTGCTCCTTCTCGCAGGGACCTATTTGTAACTACATATAACTATAGGGACCAAAGTGCAAAAGTGCACAAAATTGCTCAAATAATATCCAACCACACAACAAAAACCTACTCTAACGGATAGAACATGATTTTAGAAGAATTATGAAACTGGTTTCATAATTTTTGGAGCTCCGGTTGATTTATTATGAATATTCAAAGATTAAACTATTTTCTAAAATTAATAAATGATTTTCAGAAAATAAAACACACAGCGCGCCACGTGGCAGCCTCTGGGCATGCCACATGTTATGCTGACGTCACCACGGGGTCAACAGATGCTGACATCATCATGATGTCAGCGTTGACCTGGTCAACGTTTACGAAGCCAACGGTCAACGGGTCCACTTGTCAGCGGGGTCGGCTGGGCCCATGTGTCAGCGGCACAGAGTCACTGACGGTTGGGGCCCACATATCAGGGTTTTTAGAAAAAGAAAAAGGATAAGGTTTAAAGGGTTACCGGGCTAGAAGTTAGCACGCGGCCCAAAAAGGCTCGGCTCGGCTTAGCAGGTCGGCTTCGGGGCCTCGGCTTGGTGCGGCGGGCCGGCTCAAGACGGCAGCCCGAAATGAACTAGACTGGCTTGGGTCGGCTTCAGCTACTGGGCCGGAAAGGGGGTGGCCTCGGCCCAACGGTGGCCCTTTTGGCACCAACCGCGCCGAAAGGCGGGCCCCATCTGTTAGCGGGTCGGGCGGATCTGGTATGGCCAAGCATCGATCTGGTGTGGCTCAACTGCGTGCTTGTGGGTGCACTGTGATGGGGTGGCGGCGGACGTCTCCCAGCGACGGTGATGCTTCTCCCATCCTCTTTTCTCTCCTTGTTCCCCTTCTTGGCAACGAAGTCTGGTGGCACGCTGGGGTCGACGGCAGCGGAAAGTCGGCAATGGCGGCGGTGACGAGTGGAGCAGCAGGAAGGCGGCCGGTGTAGCAAGGTCGGTCCAAGGCAAGGTGGCGGCTTGGGCAACATGTCGTGCGCGCAGAGGCCACGGGCGTCTTCAGCCCACGGTGGTGGCGTGGCAGCACCCAAGGGGGAGCTTCTCCTTAGGGGTCGTGCGACGTCACACCACAACATCGCGTTCGCAGGGCGTGGTCACCGTGCTCGGCGACGTCACGGTCAGGGCGAGGCAAACATAACGGTGTCCGCGGTCCATGGTTGCGAACGGCGTGGCTGTGCTGGACTCGTGTCCTTGGCCGTGTGGTTGTGCGGCTAGTGGCGCACGTGTCCAGGGCAGCCCCTGGCCGCGGCCGGGCATGGCGGGGTTGTGGCAGGTTGGCGCGACGAGCTCGGCTCAGGATAGGGCAAGGGCGATGGCTTATGACGGTGGCGCAGCTGGCAAGGCCAAAGGCCTATCCTTGCGGCCAGTTAAAGTATGTGCGTGTGTGTGTGGTCACCCCGTCGTGGCGTGGCCATGGCGCAACGACAACGGAGTACGGCGAGGGAGCCTACCGGCGGCCTGGGGACGTCAAGCTCGGAGCAGGGGCGAGGCGTGTGCGCACGGGCACAAGGATGGGCCAAGACTTGGCCTTTGGCCGGCATTCGGGCAAGGCACGCCGGCGAGATTGAGACACGGCCGGCGGCGGCGTGGCGACGACCGGGGGCGGCATCGTGGTTAGGCGAGGATACTAGGTCGGGCTAGCGCCGGCGAGGCGGGCTCCTGGCACTCTAGGGCCGCGGCGTGGCCTTGCCGAGAGGGCTCGGCTTGGTGGCGCGGGTAGAATGACGACGGCGGTCTGCGGGCTATGGTTGCGGCACGATGGGTCCCTGCAGGCAGCACTCAAAAGGGCAGGGAGGTCCTAGGGCCATCTAGGGTTCGGCCATGGTGGCCAAGGCTCACCGGAGCAGAGTGAAGGCGGAGGGAAGGGTGCGGCGATGGAGTTCACCATCGGGCCTGTGGATGACGGAGCTTGGTGCAGCGGTGAGGCGGTGCAGGAGGACATCGGAGCAGTGCCGTGCCACGCACCTGCGTCGACGTCGACGTACGGGCGTTGGCTCGAAGGAGATTCCCGGCGGCGGCGGATCCTCCTCCTTCCTCTCTCCCTCCTCTGTTTTCTCCCTTCCTCTCCCGAATTCGGCAACGGCGTGAGGGGGAAACCCTAATTGGGTGTCTAGGGTTTGGGTCCACGGCGGTGTGGTTCTTATAGGCGGCTGCTAGGGCTCCGATGGGCACGGACGCCGAGGATTGCACAGCGGGTGGCGATTCGCGGTGCGGGGTACGTGGCGTGCATCCAAGGCATCTTTGACCTAGGCTCGGAGTCGCGCACGGGAGGTGGCCGACCGGGGGTGCAGGCGGTGGCGTCAGCGGGCAGGCGGCCAGCAGAGGACGCGCTCTTCGCGTTGTCGCGGCGTGGAATGGCACGGCGGGGAAAAGCAGAGGAAGAAAAAAGGTGAACGACGGGGGCACAGTGACGCGAGCGGGCAGCGCGAGGTGCGGCGGCGGTTGCGGGCCTCTGTCGTGGAGCGGGGGCGGCATTGCGCGGCGCGAGGGAAAAAGCAGAGCAAGTGGCGAGCGGCGTCCGTGCGAGGGAGAAAGGGGAACAGCGCCGGCTGTCTGGTGAGGGCCGGCTGTCAGCGGCAAGGGGTGAAGGAGCGGGCTGACAGGCGGGATCGGGATGTCAGCGGCAGCAGGCGTGGGGAGAGGGGCGACGCGGCGAGCTGGGCCGGATGGCTGGTGGCCGCGCGGGTTGGGCCAAGGCGGGAGACTGGGCCGGCGAGGTGGGGGCGATGCGGGCCGCACGGGTTGGTTTGTGGGCCGTGCAGTCCGGGTCATGGTGGGTCAGGCCGGGCCAGGTTTAGATGTTGGGCTGGGTTTACGCCTGTTAGATGTTAGAGTTTAGCCTTTGGAATTAATTTGAATGGCCATTTCAAATTAATTCCCACCCAAATTCAAACAAAGAATCATCAAATATATTCGAAACAAGAGAGATTCAATAAATCCAATTAAAACCCAAATAGTTCACATTAACATTAGAGTCCTTATATTTAATTTGGTTTTAAATTCCAAGAATTTTAGAGAGAGATAGAAGGCATTCATAGATTATTCTAGCCAATAGCACAAGGACACAAAAAGTTTTTGAAAACTCGCATTTTTTGGAGAATTTAACATTCCGTAAAAATTACGGGATGATGTTACAGAGAGTTTCACACTAGATGTACCGTAGTTTCACATCTAGATAAAACGTTCTAGTTTATGTTTTATGTAAATTAGTTGGAGCCATAAGTTAAGGTTCTTAGTTTGCCTAGTTCACCCTTTCCCCTCTTAGGCTATAGGAGCACTGATTCCTAACAACACATTGTATGCATAGTCATGCCAAGGTTGGTTGCTTTGAATAAGTCAATCGGCTGCCATCAGTCTACGGGTTTTGGCAAACAAATCTATCCGCGGTGTAGTAGTGTGAACTCGTGGGCAGCAGAACTACAAGTTCAAGTAGATCGACCCTATCAATGGGTGGACATGGCCTGCCTTCTCGAACCTGATGCTGATGAAACAGCGTAGTTACGATTCCAGATTCTACTTTATTTGCACTGTACAAACTAATCTGACTCTGCCTGGATCCGTCACGTCCATGGTATGCGAAATGTACACCTTCTTTGTCCTCTAGCTTTTATGTTTCTTGTCAGCAGGTTCACGGAAGTGGTGACCTCAGGGCTCGTGTTAAAAGTAATTGGTTACTATGTTTATTTTATCAATCTCCCAACAAGTCGATCGTCAACTAATGGTTGGTATTCCAGGGATCCATAAATGCACATAGTGCGTACGGATGCCGGGCTGCAGGAGCATCTACACCCACTTCATTGGTTGTTACATGCGTGCATATCAACGATGGTGAGACTGAGAGCACCTAGGGCGTGCACTACATGAAGGAAGAAGGCTAGGGTGATTCTATTTGAGCACGGCTTCACTAGGCCATGAATACATATTATCGAACAAATTGTAGACAAGCTTACTTTAAATTATTCAAAGAGGGCAGTAACAACCCTCGCAGGTACACAATAGCATTGGCAGTACATAAATACTTGCCATTTATTTTACCAAACATAGCATAGAAACTAATTTAAAACAAATAGTCGTATACAAAATGCATGTAAAGCAAACTTTTTCATACAAGAAACCCATGCTTGATTTGAATTAGTTGTGGTTGTCCTGCCAGAACTGAGCCTGGAGCCAATCAATTGTCCCCTTCTCCACCTGGAATGCCTTGGCCAAAACATCATCTGAAATCGGTGGCTTTGATCCAAAGACCGCATTGGCGATGGTGATGGCCCCAGGGTTTTGGCTGCTGAGGGCAGCGAGGGCAACCGCTGGCTTGTCGTGGAAGGGGTTGAACTGGAAGTGGATGAGCCCTTGGGGGAATACGAACACGTCACCCTTGTTGAGGACCTTGGCAAACAGGGTGTTGTTTGGGTTGGAGGTGACAAACCCAACATAGAGTGTCCCCTCGAGCACCGTGAGGATTTCAGTAGCACGTGGGTGTGTGTGCGGGGGGTTCTCACCTAATGGCGCATAGTCGATGCGAGCCAGAGAGATGCCAAGAGTGTTGAGGCCAGGGAGCTCCATGGCGTTGATCAATGTGACAATAGACCCCACCTTGCTATACTTGGTGTCCTTTGGCTTGTCAAGGTTAGCCGCCTTGAAGAAGTCATCTGCATTCACGGCCATGGGGTCCTTGCAAACAAATCCATTCACCTTCACTGTACGCATAGAAGAAGCAAAATAGATATACAGATCAGAAACTAGGTGGCACAAACGATAACGAATTCACTATATATGCACATAGAAGAAGCAAAACAGACACACAATTATACATGTACCCTGGGCTAGATGAGTACTGTTTTGAATTTTGTTTACCACGTTAACATCAGAACTACATGAATCACAGCAAGAGTGCATGCATGCATACCAGGAGAGTGCTTGTCAGCGACACAGAAGTCCTGGAGCGGGCTAGGATCAGATGCATTGCCCTGACAAGCGACCAATGCTAGAAGAACAGCCAGAAGGAAGTAGGAGGATGAGGCCATTTTCTTTCCTCCCGTGCCTTTTTTGTTGGCGCTCTATGCAGTAGGCTAGCTAACCAGCTGCTTGAGTTTGTTTTGTTGATGCAGGGAGATGGGATGTGCTTATATATATAGCACAAAGCAGCGTGAACTTCTGAACAACTGAGCAAGTCAATAAGTTGAAATGTTGAATAGACCAACAGAAGAAATGATCTCTGGTTGGTAGAACCTGCTGATAAAATAGGAGCTATCTGAACCTTTCAAAGCTATATCGTTGTCAATATCTTTACACGGTACGGTAGTACCAAATCTGATCGGGTCGCTTTGCTCCTGGCCAAGAAAACTTATACCCGTTCCTTTCTTTGTGTTGAGTGTCATACTAAAGATGGTTACCCTTTTCAATTTGAAATATCAAATTTTAAACTGTTATTCCCTCTGTTCCTATAATAAAGTCACACAGGGAAAAAACTCAAGACCTATTAGCCATATTAATATGGTACTAATTGACAGCCGCATGTATATGATACGGACTAAGTATATATGATAACAAGGATAGGGTTTTTTAATTTGGACAAAATTTGAATCACATAATGACTTCCACATTAGAAATCTCCCACCTGGTTCATTTCATTGAATTGGCCCACAAATTGTTCGAAGGGTTACAGTTCTACAAACCAGCTGGTTTCTAAAAAAGGAAATGAGTTTGGTCCAAAAGCTGCGTTGACAACGATAACTGCCACCAGGCTTGTCGTAGTCCCAGATATTTGTGTAAATCTGGGGATAAAATGCAAGTTCAAAAAAATTATCAACCACAAACAACCTCGCAGTTTGCCAGACTTGAACCCAACACGTCTTGTCTCGGGTATAACTTCTTCACCACCACCTATGCAGCACATATACCTATAGTTGGGATCCTCCACATGTTAGTTTAAAATAATAGCCCCCGCTCTCTAGCCATTGGACATCCCAATAATATTTTATTGGGAGATGTTTATTGGGAGACTTGTGGAGATGCTCTTAGTCCTGGTTAGTATTACCCGCTCTCTAGCCAAATCTGATCGGGTCGCTTTGCTCCTGGCCAAGAAAACTTATACCCGTTCCTTTCTTTGTGTTGAGTGTCATACTAAAGATGGTTACCCTTTTCAATTTAAAATATCAAATTTTAAACTGTTATTCCCTCTGTTCCTATAATAAAGTCACACAGGGAAAAAACTCAAGACATATTAGCCATATTAATATGGTACTAATTGACAGCCGCATGTATATGATACGGACTAAGTATATATGGTAACAAGGATAGGGTTTTTTAATTTGGACAAAATTTGAATCACATAATGACTTCCACATTAGAATCACATAATTTGCAAACAAATCCATCCACCTGCACTGTGCGCAGCAGTGCGTGAGAACTTGTGGGCAGCAGAACGAGTCAAGTAGATCCATCCTATCAATGGATTTCTTGGTCTTTGCAAACAAATCCACCCACCTGCAATGTGCGCAGCAGTGGTGAGAACTCGTGGGCAGCAGAACAAGTCAAGTTGATCGATCCTATCAATGGATTTGTTTCTTGTCAGCAGGTTCACGGAAGTGGTGACCTCAGTGCTCCACTAGAAGCAGTTGGTTACTATGTTCATTTTGTCAATCCCTCAACAAGTCAGCTAAATGGTTGGTATTATTTCAGGGATCCATAAATGCACATACGTAATTAAAGAAGAGTTTTTTTAAAACGTTACAGAAGAGTTTAAGAATGTCATTGGAAATAAGCACAGATTGTTGCATATTTAAGGATGCAAGTGGGTACCCAATAGTTTTTTTAGTCAGTTATTTAATTAGGATGATATACCACTCTAGTTCATTTCTCCTCTCAAATTATTTACGTAGAATGTTATTCTAGTTCATTTTATCAACTTTTGGATCAATCCAACGACCCAAAATATATATCACTTGTCATTGATCACATAGTGAACACTGTGATTTTTTCTCCATTGATCACACCAGTTAGAATTTACGGTCATCAAAAGTACCTTTGCGCGGCATATATTCAAGATATGGTTACCTAAATTTTAAGTGTTAGTTAGTGACTAAAGTAACATAAAAATGTGATTTCCGTACGACTATATAGATTGGTAGTGCAAGAGTGGAGGCCTCCCATTCACTAGAAACGAATTCCCAATGATGAATGGATAGTAACTATAAGGACTGTGATTGCTAAAGAAATTAAAGCAAGTGCCCTAACATGGGCGAGGATGATTCTTTTCTGCAAACAAATGGTGATTCATATGGTAGATCGTACTGGCATAGGCGCATAGCTACGGACATTAGTTTCACGTACTCCTAATTGACTCTTCACCGTCCAAATCTTCAAACCACTATTCATACTAGTGCAAGAGTGGAGGCCTCCCATTCACTAGAAACGAATTCCCAATGATGAATGGATAGTAACTATAAGGACTGTGATTGCTAAAGAAATTAAAGCAAGTGCCCTAACATGGGCGAGGATGATTCTTTTCTGCAAACAATTGGTGATTCATATGGTAGATCGTACTGGCATAGGCGCATAGCTACGGACATTAGTTTCACGTACTCCTAATTGACTCTTCACCGTCCAAATCTTCAAACCACTATTCATACAACTGTTGAACAATTAATCTCTGTTTTGTCACCGATAACCACAAAAGTCATAGAAGATAGTGTTTCCAATATTACTTGCTTAGCTTGTTTTGTTTAGTTGGAATACATACTTGTAGGAATTATTCGTAGTGCAATAATGCATCCGATATTACTAGGCGCGGGCAGAACCAGTGGGTATGATCACCCGGTGCCATTGGGTAATATTTAGCACCGGTTGCTGATCTCCAACCGCTGTCTTTGTGCCGGCACTATAAATACCCCGCCCCATTCCCCCTCCAAGCTGCCGTGAACTCACTGTTCATGGCAGCTAAGTGAGGGGAGGGGAGGCGAATTTTTTCAATTTTTTTTAAAGATTAGTAATATTATTTTCAATACTTTAGCAAATTAATTTTGTAGATTTAGGTAACATTTGATTTAGTTTATATACATGATAAATATTTGTAGATGTATTTGGACCCGATTTAGTTTTATAGTTATATATTATTTTTATATAAATTATTAGGTATATGATAAATATTTATTTAGATGTAGTTAGAAATTGGGATATGTTATTGTTATATTAGGCATGCATAATATTTGTAATCAATCATTGATTTATTTAATTCATTACTCTACTTCCAATATTGACTAATAAATGGTTTATGTTGACACTCGTTTGATGTTAATAAATGAAATGTGAACCCAGATGAGTCGGCAATAAATGGTATATTGTTCGGGCAAGAATTCCGATCACCACAAGACTATGGAAAACGAGCAAACCCGAAGAACAGCAACATGTCGTGCCTCCACATTAGAAGGAAATGCTATGGGCAGAACTCAAGGATATGTTCACTCTTGCTGAAGGAGCTGACCAAGAACTTGTGAAGAAATGTGCCTTGAAAAAGATGGCCCTTGACTTTGCAACTTTCAAGAAGAAGTTGTACAATAATTACATCAAGAAGGATAAGGAGCCGAACTGGGACTATCTTCCTCAGGTTAAACCATACTGGGAGGAGTTCAAACAATACAAACTATCAGAGGAAGCCTAAGGAAAATCCGTACAGGCCAAGGCAAATGCAGGAAATAAGGAGTACAGCCACCACCTTGGGGCTGGCGAGTACAAGAAGGCAGTCAAAAAATGGCAGGAAATGGAGCAGGATCTTATGGACAGTGGCATCAGGCCGACGACTTGGGATTGGCCGGATAGATCCAAGTGGTGGTTATTTGCTAATGGTGTGACACTAAACCAGTTGGATGGAACTTTGGTCGTGCCCGAGCATATGCAAGAAGTGTCCCGCGATCTGGTCACAGCAATAGATGAGGCCCAACATGAAACATTCCATCCTCAAAGACAGAATGATGAGCTGACCAGGGCATTAAAGAATCCGGAACACCCTGGACGAGCCCGCGGCATCGGTGTGGTCCCGTGGAAAATTGCTTGGGCCGGAGATTCCTCTTACAAGACTCACCGAAAGAGCAAAGCCGAACAAGAAGAGAAACTCTGTGCCATACAAGAAGAGATGAACAAGAAGGTTGCGTCCTTGGAATCTCAGATGGACGCCAGGGTCAATGAGGCAGTGCAGCTAGCTCTAAGCCAAAGGGGCACTGCTGGGTCGCACCCGGATGTTGTGATAAGCCCGGCCTCTCAGCGACGCAACAGCTGTGCATCCACGGTGGCGCCCGATGTACAAGCTGAACAGCAACCCCAGATTGAGCCAACGGCGGTAGATGACCAGAGGTATCCAGTGGATGATATCACCATGCCGACAGCGTGCGAGCTTCATATGCGAGCAAAGAATATATCCATTCATGTCGCATACGGGTCAGCCTTGCCCCTGAATCCTTGTACTACAATTCATGGAAGGCCGATACCCCCTGACTACACCTCCGTCACAGTCGAGCAGATAGTTGGAAACAATGAGGATCTTGAGCTCGACTTCGTTGGAGGGGATGGAGAGAAGACATTGGGAGACGCACTACACGGGGTCATTCTATGGCGCAAGGCCGACATCAAACTTACTGCAAGCACAACGGCTCCCATGCAGACCAATCGCCCATCTCCACGGCCTCCCTCACCTCCCTCCCCACAACCACCTCCCCTACCACCGTCTCCGCCAAGGCAAATGGCCACGAGTACTCCAACTCCTCTTGCACCAGAAAAAGGAAAGAAAAAGACAGCATCCCTCCCAGCGGCTGGACCTTCAAAGAAGAAGTAGAAATCAGTCGAAAGAAAATTGACCTACGAGAAGACCGCTGAGGAGTTGGAAGAGGAGACTGCTCGATATATAAAAGAACAGTTGAAGCCTAAAGTCCTCCCGCCGAGAGAAAAGGTACCTCTAGAATTAGGGAAAAAGCTTCTCGCGAACCTAGACAACCCACCAAAACCGAAAAGCTTACCCTCGGACTTTGATCGTACTCTGATAAAGGCACACAAGATGAGAAATGTGAATAAAAATGTGGCAAGACCATTCCTCAGCTTGGCACACAACAAAAAGAACCCGAGCTCCTCCGGGTGCCAAGGTTTCCAATCCTACGCCCGACGGACGTACAACTCCAGGCGGACCTACAGGCGGCGATATTTCTTTCTGAAATTGGATTGACGCTAGAGCAGGCAACGGGGCAAGACGAGGCAGCAGAAATCTCTGTCGCTCCCGTTCTTACTCCATTCGGGCATGGAAAACCTTTTGTCACTGAGGAAGAGGAGAAAAGTCTAGGCACGCAGATATTCAATTTGCATAGATGGTACCTGCGAATGTCGAATGATGAAGGGAAAATATTTGGAGTCACATATTGTGACCATGATTTCTTCCGCGGGGAGGACGACTTCTAGGTGTACTTTGAAGATTTATATCACATTTACCATCGACAAGCCCTCGACGCCTCTATCATCAGCATTTGGGTTCTGTAAGTATCACTTACCTCTACATTAATACTTTTTATTAACAAGAATATAATTATTTGTGTGCATTATATAATTTCTTTTGTATTGTTTAGACAGGAGATTTAAAGAAGCCGAAAACATGGATGGCACCATCAAATCGGCTTCATGTCTCCGTTGCTAGTCAACCAGAATAAGCTCAACCAAAATTACACGGACACATGCCAAAACATGTACTATGCGTTGACTAGGCAAAATTACAAATCCTATATATACATACCATACAACTTTGGGTAAGCCTTGGTCGACTCAATCATCTGTTATATTACTAAATAAATACTAAGTTGTCTAATGCATGTATGTATATATCCTATCTATGTCTACAGTTATCATTGGATTTTACTCATACTTTCCGTAAAGACCGGCAGTCTTGTTGTCTTTGACTCAATGAGAAATCCAAAATCCGCAATCCAACATATCATAGACCCCTTGAACAGGTAAGTTCAGTTTGCACAACCAAATCCTTTTTCAGTTAATAACAATTGTTGAATATCAAACTTAATTTTGAGCGCAGGGTGTGGAAAAAAATTGTTAAAATGAACAAAGGACGTGGTCAATGGAGCCCCGAACTAAATGTTAAAATGGATTATCCGGTATGTTGAGTAATTTATTTGATTCACAAACATTTGTCTAGTTAAGTAATTTCAAATTATTCTAAATTGAGAAATTTATTTGTTTCTCCTTAAGTGTGCGAGACAAGCACAAGGAACTGATTGGTGCGGGTACTACGTATGCGACTACTTGCACATCATGACTCCATACGGGAAGCCTATTACGGAGGACTTAAGAGTACGTACAAACCATTCACTAGTACATTTTTATAATTATACTATAACGCACATGATGTTAATTCTTTTTTCCTAAATAATAGTCTCGAATGGGGAAGAATGTTACTCTACCGATCGGATCAACGCCGTGTGCGAGCAGCTCGCTAGATTCATTTTGAACGAGATCCTAGATCCTAGAGGCGAGTTCTACCACGACGGTCACATCTATAGAGGACTTCCATCGAGCTCCTGAGGGGCCCAGTAGTTGGACTACAAACATGACTTGTACATTTGTAAATATTTCTAAACGTGATGCCTTGATGTTTGTATATTTGTAAATATATTAGTTCATATAAATAGCTTAATTATATGCTCGCATTTCACTTTTAGTTAGTTTCAAATATTCTCTGAAAACGAACACGTACGTACGACCAATGAATGTATAGTACTGTAGAGCTCAAGTGCACTTAGCAATTATAAAAGAATAAACAGTAATAAATAAAATAAACAAAACTGGATTTGGAAAAATAAGGGGAAAGGTCATTGGTACCGGTTGGAAAGACCAACTGGTACCAAAGCGGATGCCACCTTGCGTCAGCGTGGCAGCCTCTGTGGTACCGGTTGGTCTTTCCAACCGGTACCAATGGAAGCCTAAGGCACCGGTTAAAAAACTCGGTGTCTTAAAGCGAGGTCACTGGTCTCGGTTTGCGGGAACCGGTTGGAAAACCGGTGCCTATTAAGGCCTTTTTCAACCGGTTCCCATAGCCTGTTTTCCATTAGTGTTAGATTCGCGTACTCCTAATTGACTCTTCACCGTCCAAATCTTCAAACCACTATTCATACAATTGTTGAACAATTAATCTCTGTTTTGTCATCGATGACCACAAAAGTCATAGAAGATAGTGTTTCCAATATTACTTGCTTAGTTTGTTTTGTTTAGTTGGAATACAAACTTGTAGGAATTATTCATAGTGCAATAATGCATCCGATATTACTAGGCGCGGGCAGAACTGGTGCATAGGGTAGCTGTCGCATATACATTGCTTGCAAGTTAAACAACAACGGCTTCTATCAATACCAGATGGACGACTAACACACGATCTACCCAGTCAACATCTTTACTTAACCGTATCTTATGATTTTGTAGTTACACTACTACATAAATAGTTTTTAGCTAGGGATAATTTTAACTAAAATCACAAATACTAGAAAATTTAATTTGTAACACAAGAGAGCACCTATATCTAACAAGGCCTATCACTAGTTGAGGGCTTTGCAACCTAGTGTGAAAAGACATAATTTAAATTCTAGAAATGTAAATGCTCAAAGTAAATTGCAGAATTAAAATGAGCAAAGAAATAACCTAACTTGACTCTAGAATTTTTTCTCGTGGTGCCGATGACTTGCGGTCACATCTAATCCATGTTGAGGTGGATTAAAAGTTTCAACCGCTCCTCTATCAAGACTCCTCTTGATCTTGAGCCGGCTTGAATCAATGAACTGCTCCACACCTCGATTCCACTACAGATTTGCTCTTCACCACTTCAGCGAGGTGAGCACAAGGACCTCTCACAACTAAATCAGGGAACCTCCACAATCTTCTTGGAGAGCTCCACGAAATCATCTTCTCCAAGCCATCTAGGGACCGCAACTCCCAAGAGTAATAAGTCGATGACGCTTGCTTAAAGATTCTCGAGTGCCACAAAGTTCAAACTCTTGATGCAAGGATGCAATCTCTAAGCAAGGAGTGTGTGTGTGTGTGAGAGAGAGAGAGAGGAGGCTTTCTCAAATGTGTCAAGGAAGCTTTCAAATGGACCAAAAGACCTCACCCACGGCCGGGAATGAGGAATATATAGGCCCCTCTAGAAATCAAACTGTTACACTCAAATCATGTGAAATAGAGTTTTCGCCGATTGTCCGCGTCAGAGAGATCAAACTATCCACCATTCAAAACCAATGGCTATGAGTGCATGTCAGAGTCGATCATTAGAGCTCTAGCAAACTGTCCGCGCCCATAGGGTGGACCATCCGCATTACAAAAACTCCAAGCACCAAAGATGAAAAACGTCTCTAACTAAACTGGAAGAGACATGCGGACCGTCCGCAGTACAACTTTTTAGCACGACCAAACCACTCAAGTTTCTGTCCAAACTTTGAATTAGCCGGCAGACCGTCCACCTCCCTGGGACTAGACTGTCCGCCGGTCACACTTTGTGCTCCACCAGAAACATCAAGTTTCTGTCTAGATCTCTTGGACCAACCTATACTCTTCTCAAGAGAAAACGCTAGTCCAATAATGTTGCCATTAATTACCTAAATTCGAATTCGGGCCAAGATGCTTTCAGGAGTTGGGGAAGATGGCCGCCGGCGGGATCTAGGCCTGGGAGGAGTGCCACTGCCGCCACCTGGTGGGCCCGCCCAGCTAGGGTTTCGGGATGGAAGAGGGAGAAGCACGAGAGAAAAAGGGTGAGGAGAGAGGGTTGGTGGGAGGGAGGATGGGCCACAGCCGCTGCGGCTACACCTCTTTTTATACTAAATATCGATTGCTAGGTGCAGGTAATGCAGTTACCTGCGCCAAGAAATGGTGGTCATTTTCCGCCATCTACGAAATGCTATATTTAGGGGCGTGTGATGTCTTCACCCAGCTATGAAAATGGTGGTCATTTCTAGAGGCAGGTGACGCCATCACCTATCCCCTAAAAATACATTTTTATGGGTGGATCGGTTGCTGTAAGTAACAGGTTACATTTGACCCACCCCTGAAAAAATTGGGGTATTGCTACAAATTGTTTTTGTAGTAGTGTTAGTCTCAGTTTCTTCCACATTTTAGTTTGCTTGGTCATATACATGGGGATGATTGAGCAATGCGGGTTATTATGGTCATATGAAAATTTTGGCTGGGATTACAATAATATTGAGAGAAATATGGGAAATTAATCCATTTCCATATTCAATTATTGGATGCAAAATTCGTGGTAGTGAGAAAAAAGGGAGTTTAGATTGGTAGCAAGCAGGAATTTTCGTTGCTCATAGATTTGTTTGAGTCAGAAAATGAATCCCTAGTAAATAGTGGTTACATATTATTGGGCGCATGTATAATTTAATAATGATCTACTATTGCATAAAAATTTGTTAACACAAGCTTTAATAACGAGACTTGTTTAGTTCTTTTGGTCAAATTTTTTTGAACCGGAATCTTACTATTTCCGAGTACTAAATAAAGTCTATTTATAAAACTTTTTGCAGGGATGGATTGTAAATCGCGAGACGAATCTAATAAGTCTAATTAATCCATGATTAATTCATAATTAGCAGATAGTTATTGTAGCATCACAGTTGCAAATTATGGATTAAGTAGGCTCATTAGATTCGTCTCGCGATTTACAGCCCATCCGTACAAAAAATTTTGTAAATAGACTTCATTTAGTACTCCATACATGTGTCCAAACATTCGATGCGATGTTTTTGGGTGTAAAAACTTGCACTACCGGAAAACGCACAAATACCGAGTGTATACAAGTTTGCCGAGTGCCAGACCACGGGCACTCGGCAAAGACGAGCTTTGCCGAGTGCCAGACCTCGGGCACTCGGCAAATATGTGGCACACAGCATGCCCACACTTTGCCGAATGCTGGCCGTCGGCAAAGAACGGCACTCGGCGTACCCACACTTTGCTGAGTGTCAGAAGGCGAGCACTCGGCAAACACAGGTCACGTGCCCAGCACGCATGCCTGCCGTGCGCCGGCCGTCAGGGTGCCTGACGGCCGTTATCCTTTGCCGAGTGCTGAAAAGATGGCACTCGGCAAAGCGTAAACTTCGCCGAATGTCTATGGCCGGCACTCGGCAAAGCCTCTTTCGCCAAGTGACATCCTCCTGGCACTCGGCAAATAGTTTCTATTTTTATTTTTTTTGTTCAAATTTTTTTATAATCAACTCAAATTTGAAAAGTTAATCCCTGGTAGCATATGATATTTTCATTCATTGGTTTACTATATTCTATTATTTTTTTCTGCTTGCGGAGAATATTCTTTGAAGTTATTTTTAAATTAGAAGTGGTTCAAAATTTCAAAATCTTTGAAAGGAAAAGTGATATTCATGTATCTGGATTCAAAACTGATGCCGCATGTGTGAAAGAACTAAATAGTTGAAGCATCTTTATCACGAAACTTGATCGCAAGCTTGTGCAGGGACGTTCTGAAAAAACAAAAAATAGCAAATAATGTCTGAAAATCATGAGACTTGTTGAGATGTCATGGTTTCATGTGAGGATAGTGTGAAAAAAAGTTAACAGCGTTTCAAACAACTGATAACGTACGCTGCTTAGATGCCGGAGGATCTCCGAAGAAGTTTCGGAGAGATGCGGAGTATCCGGCATGATTTGTACTCGAAATGAAAGTCGCATTGGATTTTGAATATGAAACTTTTTCTATAGACAAATAACAACAAAATATGTGTCTTGTGAAAATTGGGTTAATTTTTTATTTTGTTCTATATATATATATATATTTGGCACTCATTCAAAATCAATGTATTTAGTAATAGCTTTGTTTTAAACGCATGAAATAATAGAATTTTCTAGATGAAATAATGAATCATAAATAGTTAAATGATTTTCGTAAGTTTTTAAATAAACTTCATTAAAATTTTCTTATACACCTAATCAAAAAGAATTTTCTTATACAAATTAATTTGGACTAAGAAACACATGAAATAATAGTTTTTTTGCATAGAATCATGAAACATGAAATGTGCATTGTTTTAATTTGAATTTCAAATAATAATACTTGAAATAATGATTTTTTCTTGAATTTGAATGTAAAATATAATATATTTTGCAACTATGCAGAAAATTATTTGCCGAGTGCCATCTAGTCGGGCACTCGGCAAATTAATTTTTTTGTTTTTTAAAAAAGTCTTTGCCGAGTGCCGTACAGGAAGCACTCGGCAAAGAAGTAATATATATATATATATATATATATATATATATATATATATATATATATATATATTAAAGGGCTTTGCCGAGTGCCGGATCAGGGGCACTCGGCAAAAGCCGATGAGGCACTCGGCGAAACGGGGGGTTCCAGGACTTATCCCGGCGCCTTCCACACACACGCACGCACGCCACACACTCGACACACACACAGACACGTACGCTCACGTCGCCGTCGTCCCGCCGCCGGACCGCGCCCCCGGCCCGCCTCGGACCTACGCCGCTGGCCTTCTGCGTCACGCCGCCGCCGACGAGCCCTGGGACCGCGCCCCCGCCGCCGACCCGAGCCGCGCTGCCGCCGCCCCAGCCCCGGCGTCCCGGCTCCACCCCGGCCCCGTCGTCCCTCCCTGCCCTGGTGACCCGCCCCGGCCGGTCCCGCGCCGGCGCCGCCGCTGGTCCGTGATGCCCCGGGCCGGGCCGCCGCTCGTCGCCGCCTCGGGCCACATCGGCCTGCGCCGCTGCTGCCGCGGGTCCGCGCCGCCGGCCGTCCCTCTACGCCGGGAAGGTAATTTTTTTAAATATTTTTAGTTTATAGTTTAAATGTTTGCTGTATCTAGAATTTATATTGTTAGTGTATATAGAATTTAGTTTTTTTTAGATTGTTATTTATATTTTGTTTATATCAAATTTAGGTTGTTTAGTTTATTTTTAGATAGTTATTTATATTTTGTTTATATAGAATTTAGTTTATTTAGAATTTAGTTTACATATATTCTTAGTGTATATTTTTAATTTGTTCGTTTATTTAGTGAAGTAGATATTTATTTAGTTTATTTTAGTTTACAACCGAAATATTGATAACTAAATTAGAGTTTAGTTCATTTGGATAATGATATGTAGTTAGTAAATCATGTTCGTAGATTGCGTAAACCAGTTAGGTGTCTCCCGTTCGGAAGAGATACGACTGGAGATATGCAGTTTTTTGCATATCTTTAATCGTATCTGTTTCGAATTGTCCACACTTCTTTGGACAGCCCGAGGATGCGTAGATGGGGTCAGTTTCTATGGTCCGCTCCGATCCAAGTCAGAGTTTCAGCATCACCTCCCTGTTGTTCTCGGGATACACAATCTCCCTTTCGGGACGTGTATCTGGAGAACAGTGGGGAGGTGCTGCCGAAATTTTATCTCGGATAGGAGTGGATTATGGAAGCTGACCGCATCTACGCATGGTCGGGTGGGATTAGGACCTATCTTTACCGACTAGACTCTAAGCCGAAATTTGATAGTAGTCACTGATATCTTGGAAGATGGATGACCGTGAGTGGATGTACACCGGCTGGGTAACTCGAGCTAGCATGACCAATGAATGGATTGAGAAGACTAACGAGTTCTTGGAAGGGGCATGGGCGCAAGCTAAAGGGTCGAGTTTCATGTGGTGTCCCTGCAAAAGTTGTGGAAACCAGAAACGAAAGACAAAAAAGGTCATGGGCGAACATCTTGTCAATTATGGATTTATGTCAGACTATACCCGGTGGATCTTTCACGGTGAAGCCCATCATATGAGGGACGAGGTCGTGAGGCAACGCATCGATGAATGTGATGCTGCTGGTGGCATTGGAGACATGTTAGACGACTATGAGGAGGCACATTTCTGTGAAGGACCGCAGGAGGAGGAGCCAGAGGCAAGCACAAAGGCGTTTTACGAGATGCTGGAGGCGGCACAGAAACCTGTTCACGGCCAAACAAAGGTTTCTCAGCGGGACGGCATTGGACGCCTTATGGCCTTGAAGTCCCAGTTTGGCCTGAGTCGAGACGCCTTTGATAGTATTTTGACCGTTTTTGGGAGCATGCTTCCGGAAGATCACATTCTGCCCAAGACAATGTATCAGTCGACGAAAATTCTTAGTACACTGAAGATGCCATATGAGCAGATACACTCTTGTCCTAATGGGTGCATTTTATTTAGGAAAGAGCACGAGGCTGAAACTTACTGTCCAAAATGCAAATCCTCAAGGTTCTTGGAGGTGGATGCTGGTGACGGTCAGCCTAAGAGGCAGCTCACAATTCCTGTGAAAATCGTACGTTACCTTCCGTTCATTCAGAGGATCCAAAGACTCTATATGATCGAGGAAACCGCGAAACAGATGACATGGCACAAAAAAGGTGTTCGATACAACCCTGATAAGATGGTGCATCCCTCCGACGGTGAGTCATGGACTCATTTCGATGAGATTCATCGTGTGAAAGTTGAAGAAGCTCGTAATGTACGTGTTGCGCTGGCAACCGATGGGTTCAATCCTTATGGTATGATGGCCGCATCGTACTCATATTGGCCTACGTTATCACCATGAATCTCCCCCTGGTGTTCTCTTTCAACGACATACCATATTTGTGTCGTTAACTATTCCTGAGCACCCAGGGAATAAAATGAGTGTTTACATGGAGCCTCTAATCGATGAGTTGGTCAAAGCATGGGAAGAGGGGGTGTGGACGTACGACCGAGAGACAAAGACAAACATCAGAATGTATGTGTGGTACCACTACTCCCTGCATGACCTCCCGGCGTATGGCATTTTCTGTGGATGGTGTACTCATGGAAAGTTCCCATGCCCAACATGCAAGGCAACTCTGCAGTTCATTTGGTTGAGAAAGGGGGGCAAGTATTCGTCTTTTGACAAACATCGACAATTTCTTCCTGCTGACCATCCATTTAGAAGAGACATTAAGAACTTCACGAAAGGCGTCGTAGTTACAGAACCTGCACCACAGATGCTGACGGGTGCCGTGCTTCATGCTTAGATAGATGCTCTCCAGGTCAATGATGCAGGTAGTTTTGTCGGATATGGCGAGGAACATTCCTGGACTCAGATCTCTGGCTTGTGGAGGCTTCCCTATATTAATGATCTTCTCCTTCCACACAATATTGATGTCATGCACACTGAAAAGAATTGGGGCGAGGCTCTTTTTGGAACTGTCATGGACATCCCTGATAAGACGAAGGACAACATCAAGGCTCGAGTGGATTTGGCAACATTGTGCGATAGACCAAGATACGAAATGAAGACTCCGAGACTAGGGAGACAATGGAGGAAGACTCCGGCGGATTTTTTCCTAACGAGGCCCCAAAAAAGGAAGCACTAGAGTGGATCCAAAAATTACAATTCCCAGATGGGTATGTAGCAAATCTGAGGAGGGGAGTCAATTTGACTACGATGCGAATCAATGGGTTAAAGAGTCATGACTACCACATATGGATTGAATGGCTTCTTCCGGTGATGGTTCGAGGCTATCTCCCTGATAATATATGGCGAGTGTTGGCAGAGTTGAGCAATTTCTTCCACCAGCTATGTGCTAAGGAGTTGTCTCGGGCCGTCATTTCGGACATGGAAAAAGTGGCCCCTGTGTTGCTATGTAAGCCGGAGAATATATTTCCACCCGCTTTCTTCAATCAGATGCAGCATTTGCTTCTACACCTTCCGTATGAGGCACGGATGGGGGGGCCTGTGCAGTACCGTTGGTGCTATCCAATTGAACGAAATGGAAAAATAAATGTAAAATTCAAGCTTCTATTGCAGAGTCATGTATTCTAGAGGAGGTGTCAAATTTCACTACCAAATACTATGATGACAATTTTCCAAGCGCGCATAATCCACCCCCTCATTACAACGCTGGCGATAATGAATCGAGTCTCAGCATCTTCCGAGGACAACTTGGAAGTGCAAGTGATGCGAGGTACAAGACCTTGAACCATGAAGAGTGGCGCCGAGTCATGCTATACGTGTTGACCAACCTTTCGGAGGTGGAGCCGTATATTGCGTAAGTTCTCAATATTGTGCCCACTTCACGAGTTTCCGTTTCACAAGTTTCCACTACTTAGCATCCAACCCCCTTTGTCATTTTTGATACAGGGAATTTCAACAACTATTTTGGTGTCGCTCAAGGGCTCCAACCCCGATGGAAATGGAGAGTCTTCTTAAAAATGGCGCGGGAAATTCACAACCCGATTTCATTTATTGGTTTCAATGGAAGGTAGTCTTCAATTCATAATTGTATTCCATTTTATTGTCCTCGAACTATATGACAAACTATCCTGCATACGCTTGCAGGGCCAAACTGATTCATCCATGAGTGCTGAGTTGAGACAGGTTGCCGATGGTTTTAGCTACAGGGTCAAGTCGTTTAACATTTATGACGTTAACGGATATCGCTTCCACACAATGAGATACGAGCAGAGTCGACCCAATCAAAGAACCACTAATACGGCACGTATTTACGCCAGGTCAAGACGGAGTCGAGTATTACGGAAGAGTTGAAGAAATATACAAACTCAAGTTTCATGGTTTTGTACCGCTCACTCCAGTCATTTTCAAATGACATTGGTTCGATCCAACATTAACAAGGCAAACCCCTAGTGTTGGCCTAGTCGAAATTCGACAGGATTCAACGTTACAAGGCGATGATGTGTACATTGTGGCTCAACAAGCCACACAAGTTTATTATCTCTCATAACCATGCCAAACCGACCACTGTCTTCGGGGTTGGGATGTTGTGTATAAAGTATCGCCCCACGGCAAATGTCCTCTCCCAAACAACAAAGATTACAACAATGATAGAGAGTTTTTTCAAGAAGAGGGGCTACAAGGGAGTTTTGAGATAGACTTATCGGACGACATCGGAATGGAAATCGACAATGAAAGGGAAGTGGACGAGGAAGGTGGAGATGAGGTTCAAAATATTTAGGACTTACAATTACTAGAGCGACTATGTTTAGGCAGAGACAGTGAAGATGACATTCCTCCTTCGGATTCTGCTGGTTATGTTGACATAGCTGATAGTGATGATGAGGATTACGATCCAGCTAATCCCGATTATGATGACTACTTTTAAAACATATACGACTCGCAATATTTAATATATATTATGTTCATTTGTAGTTATATTTTCTTTATTTTCATTTATTTGCAAGTATTGTTTATCTTGACTAATTTGTTTGCTCCTTTTGATTTCAGGTAACCAAACAAAGATGCCAGGCGGTGGCAAGATGAGTTGGCTGAGCTCCTTGTACAGGGGCAGTGGTGGAGGAGGCGGTAGTGGGTTCGACGCACTCGAGGGGTCCGGGAGCCGTAGTGTTCGCAAAGGTGGGGGAGGAGGGGGAGGGAAAGGGAAAGGGAGAGGGAGAGGGAGAGGGAGGGTGGTGGAGGAGGTAGTGGGAGTGGTGGAGGAGGTAGTAGGAGTGGTGGAGGAGGTAAGGTGAGGAGGAGGAGGAGGAGGGAGAGGACCCCTTCTCCTGTAGAGGACGAGGAGGAGGAGGAGGAGCAGAGGAGCGAGGAGGAGGAGTAGAGGAGAGAGGAGGAGGAGGAGCAGAGGAGTGAGGAGGCTGAGGAGGAGGCCGAGGAGGGGGCAGCAGGAGGTGAGCGGGCGGTGTGGTTGCATGGACCGTTGCAACTCCCGCGACGTCCGATCCCTCCAGCGAGACGCCCGATGATTCGGCCACTAGAGCCTAAGTAAGTATGTTAGTACTTCTTTATTATGCATTACATATATTTAAAATTGCAATATTAACTAAAATTTTTCATTAAACACTCTTGCAGGGGGTGATTTTTTGTGCCGCCTAGTGAGCACAAAAGGAAGCCCAATGGTATCTTGGCTCTTCTGTGCAGGCAACACTTCCCCGAGCTCGTGATGCACGCCGGTGTCCTAGAGCCAGCATACACATGGGACCACTACATGGCCAGCCCGGACGCTACAGATCGTGAAGGAAGGAACATCACCACCAAAGCGAGGCGGGTGGTCGGGGAGATATGTGTAAGTCATTCTCCAACTAAAATCGTCGAAATACTGCATTCTATTTCAATTTTTGTAATGATGATTGCAATTATCTTATGGGTATATATACAGGATTTCTACAGGTGCGAGGAAGGCTATGAGGCCCGGGCGAACGAGCTGGCTCACCAAGCTTGCTACAAGCTGGTGAAGGACATGCACTACGAGGCGCGTGTCCAGGCCGTCGTTGTGTACTGTGCTGAGTTCGAGAACAGGAGTGTCAAGAAACCAGCCGCAAGGGACATCTTCCTCATGCGAGACTAGTACTTAAGGGTAAATAAATGTCATCTCTACTCATTTATCTTGTATTTGATATTACAATATGTCATGCACTTCATTACGTTTAGGTGCCTCCGAACTAGTGCGCAAACAAGGCCGAGTGCTGGTCCATGATGGTGGACAAGTGGATCAGCGAGGACTGGGCCCGCTAGCACGCCTTATGCCGGGAGCGCCGCTTGATGATGCCGGGTCCGGCACATCATCAGGGGAGCCGTAGCCTCACCGAGTACAAGAAAACTTGGGTAAGTTCACTAATTTCTTCATTCTATCTAAAGCTATATTTTGAATTCTTACTAATGATCTTGTTGATTTCTTGGCAGTCGGAGTCTCATTCAAGCCAGTCTTGCAATGACTTCACAGCGTACGCCATGTCTCACATGGGTAGGGCGATGTCGGACGTGTCCTACAACCCGGCGGCTCCACCAGAGGCCTACACAAACCCCAGCATCCCGGTGCGCCTCACTGCGTACACGGAGGTGGGAAGGGCGCTCCACGGGGAGACTTGGGATCCGGTGACCGCGCCACTCTCTAGAGAAGCCATCATGAGGGCCGGAGGCGGGAAGAAGCACGGTCGGTACTGGATCGCCAACAGCTTGGTCGACACAGCAAGTACGCCCAGCCTCACGCAGCTTAGGGCATGTACCACCGACTCGACCCTGCCCATACGCCCACGGCTTGAGACTTCTATGGCCAGCGTGCACCAGAGACAGGTTAGTTCAGATTTAGTTGTCGTTCTATGATATTTACACAATTTTGCTTCGTATTGTAACATGGATGTTAAATTCTTGTAGTCCGAGATGGAGGAAAAGTGGGCTGAGGAGAGGAGGTGCCGATTGGAGATGGAGCGGAAGCTGGAGGAGGAGCGGGAGTTGAGGGAGGAGCAGTCGGCGATGATGCAGAGCATGGTCACCTGGATGCAAGGTCTTGGCGTGTCGTTGAACTATGCGACGCCGCCTCCTCCCTTCGCCCTTCCAGCTCAGCCTTACCTTCCCCAGGGACCTTCTAGCACTCCAGTGAGTATGCAGAATCAGTTTATGTGTTTCTATTTATATCTTTGTTATTCTTACTCAATTTATGTGTTTCTATTTGCAGAATCAGTCGTGGAACGCATCGAACGACCCTCCTCCGGACCAGAACTCGCCGGCGGCCCCGTGGCAAACTTGCCCCCCCCCAACCTGACCGTGAGTGAATTGTAGTACTAGTGGACTTGTGACACTAATCGTGGACATATTTTATGTATTAGAGTCATTCTGTGTATGAGACTTATTCTATGTGTCGGACTCGTTCTATGTGGTGGACTTGTGTTATCTATCGGACTTTACGATATATGTGATGATTTGTGTTATTTGTATCGGTGTTATTGTCGTATTTGTCAATTATATATTTGTCATAATAACTGCCTGTAATGTCCATGTATTTAGATATATTTATGTTGTATTTGTATCGAAAAACAGAGAAAAATGAAACAAAAAAATGGCCACTTTGCCGAGTGCATAAGCCAAAACACTCGGCCAAGTGGCCTTCACAGTGCCAGCAGAACAGCTGCTTTGCCGAGTGCTAAACTCCTGGCACTCGGCAAAGCAGCCACGTGGGGCCACCGTGGGCGCCGGCTATGCAATTTGACTGCAATTTGACTGCAAGTTTTGAAGACAAATCACAATTTTGACTGCAATTTTAGCGAATCCTTCAGAACTCTAGGAAACTTCTTCGGAGATGCTTCGATTTGTAAGAAACGTACGTGTCAACTTTTGCGAAACCTTCTCAATTTTTTAGCACAGCCTCCAGGTATGATATCATGCCATATCTCATAATTTTAAGACTTTGTTTGCTTTTTGTAGAATTTAAAAACAACCAAGCCACACATTCATGGTCATGTTTCGTGAACAAGATTTTTTTTTCAATTCTTCGGCATGCCTCACATTGGACTCAATAACATGAATTTCATTTTTTTCATTCATTACACTACATTAATCGAATCACTTGCAGTTTAAATTTGAACTATCCCTAAAATATCCTTTTAGTGAAATAAACTAATAAAGTATAGGAATCTTAACGAGAAATATACACAATTTTAATATGTAGTACCTTATATATTACGAGAACAGAGCGAAAAGTTTGAAGGGTAGAAGAGAGTTTTTTTTAATTTTCCTAAGTGCCACAAAAGACACACGGCAAATGCTCAACTTTGCTGAGTGCCGCTAGCATGAAACTCGGCAAATGCACTACTTTGAAACACTAACGGCCGGCATGGCCTATGCACGGTCACGGTATGTGGCGTGCATGTGCCCCTATATGCTTATATGCTGAGTGTTATTTAGTTGGCACTCGGTAAAGAGGTGGTTTGTCGAGTGCCCTTAGTCTAGCACTCGGCAAAGATTATATTTGCTGAGTGTATAGTTTTTGTCAAGTGTTTCTTATTCACTACTAGAAAAGTGCCCATAGGCACCGGTTGGTGAAGGGCTAAGGTACCGGTTTTTGAACCGGTACCCGGAAACCGAGACCAATAGTCACGGTCATGAACACCGGGTAAAAGAACTGGTGCCTATGGCAAGTATTTTTTGGCAAAAGTGGTTGGGCAGGATTCGAACACAGAATCTCTTGTCTCGCGTGTATTTTTCTTACCATCTCGCCTACACATCACTTTTGATGAGAAGATAGATATTTTTCTTTTGAAGTAACTCATGGATGAGCCTTAGGTACCGGTTGATAACACCAACCGGTATCTAAGACTCTTAAGGTACTGGTTGGAGTTACCAACCGGTACCTAACACTCATCCATAGGCACCGGTTGGTGATAACACCCGGTACTAATGTAAAAGTTACCACCCGGTACCTATGGAGAGTCTTGGATACCGGTTGGTGTTACCAACCGGTACCTAAGGCTCATCCATAGGTCCCATCCACCCCAAAAGTACCGGTACCAAGATGAACCGGTACCAATACTAGCATTTGTACCGGTTCATCTTCATTCTGGTACTTTTGGGGTGGACCTTTGGCGTATTTTCTACTAGTCATTGTGCACTCGGTAAAGGGCCTGTTTGTGTGTGCCCAAAATTTACACTCGGTAGAACACCAGGGACTCAGCAAACTGGCGGTTTCCGATAGTGTGGCCGCCTGTTAACATAGCAGAAAACCCACGTTACCATTCGAACCTGCTTAGTGGACATGTTTTTTCATGAAAGAAGCTTTTATTGAAATCAAGATCATCACGTCCGGGCTTGACATCATGGGGCAACACTTGACGTATGTATGGAGATGCTTGCCGGCAACAATGCGCTGTTCGTGAGCCCAGAATGTCATCATTCCCGGTGTGTGTGTGTCTAGGTCCCTAATGGCGGGCTGCAGGAGCATCTGCACCTACTTCCACTACTAGAGAACTAGTCATTGCAAATGGGATATCATCGCCAGTTCTAGAGTGGGTGGCCGTAGTGGCCGTTGGAACTGGCGGTGATGCTCCCTACCACCGCCAGTTTGTGTTATGAACCGTTGGTGATGCCCTGCGAATGCATCACTGCCGATTCATAACACAAACAAACGGTGATAGGCAGCATCACCACCGGTTCGTGGTATGAACCGGTGGTGATGAACCTGTACAGTACAAAACTCCACCCCCTTCTTCCTCCCACCACCTTTCTTATCCAAGCCGATGGCCACACCTCTCTCCCCTATTGTTGCGGCCGGACTTTGCCAAAATTCTCATGAAACCTCACCATTCTTGATGTATTGGCTCCACCAACTTGTTCTAAGGTTAGTAGCCATCAATCCATTGGCTTTCTACCCATTTTCTTTGGATTAATGTTGCATTTCGTGATGAATTAATCATGGAGAGTTTTTTTCTCATCACAGGGGGCTTCTTTCTTTGTTGTATGAGTGCACCAACTTGTGCTGGCTAGCAATCCATTGGATTCATAGCCTTTATCTTAGGATTAGTCATTCATTTTGGTGATGAATTGATCAAGGGAGTCACTTTTTCTTCACTTTAGGATAATTTCTCTTGAATACTCATCATGAAGTCATCATGGAGGCTCATTATATTTTGAGGGCTGGACTTCACATACTTGATTCAAGGTATGAACTAGCTCTTTATGGTTAGCTTGATTTCATAATTGTGATGATTGGGATGTATAAGAGATCTTTCTTAATTAATTTCTAGGATATTTATTAATTGTGATGATCGAGATGCAAATGCTCTTTCTTAATTAATTTAGATGACATTTCTTGTTGAATGGGGTTCCTGGGAAGCAGTTCAAGTGTAAGAGGGGAGTTAGGCAAGGAGATCCACTCTCTCCCTTACTTTTTATCCTTGCTACAGAGATTCTGCAGTATGTAATAAATGATGCTTACCATGCTGTTCATTTCACAATGCCCATTCCTATTACAACCAATGATTTCCCAGTGGTACAATATGCTGACGACACCATTATCATCATGAGAGCAGATCAACACCAAATAAGCTACCTCAAAAATCTCATGGATACTTTTGCAGAGTCAACATGATTAAAAGTTAATTTTTCAAAATCCCCTATGATCCCTATTAATGTCACTGAAGAGAACATATCAGCACTAGCTGCTGCTTTTGGTTGTCAGGTTGCATCCATGCCTTTTACTTACCTTGGTTACTTTCTTATCTTATTCTGGTCGTCTTCAGATGATTATCTTGGTGCTTTCTCCTACTGTGACTTATGCTATGTTTTCACTCAAGCTTCCTATTGGTGTAATTGAAAACATTGATAGGGCCAGAAAGTAATGTCTTTGGCGTGGAAATGATGCTACCAAAAAAGGGGGTAATTTAGGTGCCTGGTTAATGGTATAGAAGCCCAAGGATAAGGGGGGACTTGGGGTTCTTTATCTCAGATTGCATAATGATGCTCTTTTTTTAAAGCAGCTTCATAAGTTTTACAGGAAGCAGGATATTCCCTGGGTTCAGCTTATCTGGAACAAATACTATACCAACAAAGTCCCTCATGCTACTGGTGCCATAGGTTTCTTTTGGTGGAAGGATCTCTTAAAGCTTTGTGTTCTTTACATGAGTATAGCAACTTGCACAGTTGGTGATGGATCCTCGTTATCCTTTTGGAATGATCTTTGGGTTGGAGAGATCCTATCTGTTAAATACTCATGCCTTTTCTCTTTTGCAATCAACCCAGGCATCTCAGTCAAACAAATCATGTTATCAGAGGATCTTGACACCATCTTTAATTTACCTCTATCCCAGCCTGCCCATGATGAATTATTGGATATGCACCTCTACATTCAGTCAGTGGCTTTTGATCCTAATTTGAAAAATGAGTGGTCCTTCGTTTGAGGTAACCAAATCTATTCCTCTCGACGATATTACAAGATGGTCTTTCAGAATTATCACCCATCCCCAATTTTCAAGAGAATTTGGAAGTCGAAATTCACCCCAAGGCTTAAATTCTTCGCCTAACTCTTGTTTGTGGATAGACTTAATACAAGAAACATGTTGGTCAGAAGACATTTCAATGTACAGCCTAACTCATACTGTGTTCTCTGCACATCCAACACCGAGGAAGAATTAGACCATCTCTTCTTCAACTGTCCTTTTGCTACTGCATGTTGGCAAAAGTTGGGTTTTCATTGGCCTACTATAGAAAATATCGGTGAACGCATCTTGAATCTGATGTCTACCCTGGGAATGCCCTCTTCATGGAAACTTTGATCATTGCTACTTGGGAGCTCTGGAAGCTCAGGAATTTCAAGATTTTTTATCAAGGCTCTCCTTCTATTAATCTTTGGGTTAGGCGCTTTAAAGATCAGGTGTTACTCCAACTCGTGAGAGTTAGAGAGGATCAACGTCTTTGTATAATTCAGTGGCTAGAGTCAATTTCTTAAACCTTGTGTTGTACATTCCCCCTCCCCCTCTGCTTTGTAAGTAACCTCCTGGTTATACTTTTGTTTCCCTTTGTTATAAAATTTTTGCTGTGGGGATCTCCCCCACAGTCTCTCTCTCAAAAAAAAATGATAAGGAACTTGACAAATTGAAGTAGATATTTTAATTATTGAAGTAAAGGTTATTTTTTAATTGATGTAGATGGTATTTAATTGTGACGCCCGATTTTGAAGGAATAAACCGAGCAATAAATCATATGTGCGCCAGGATCAAATTACACACATATGATGACAATAGTGAATAACAGAAGCAATGTCATAAAGTACCGAAGTTAATTATTACAAACCAAGCTGAGAGTCCTAACATAAATAAATAGCGTTTCAGTTCGCATTATTCTAGCAGCGGATCCATCCAACTCCACAAGTAGCTGACTGGGGGAACATACGCCTAGAAATCCTGGATGTCCTCTGGGAAGTCCTCAAATTGATCTTGGTCTGAGTAGTGTTGATATCGCAAGGGTGAGCACATGACGTACTCAGCAAGTATATTGGAAAAAATAAATGACATGCAAGGCTGATATCAAGGAATAAGGCTGGCAGAATAAGCAGTAAACATTTTAATTAACAGTTGATTAACTAGCATTACTACTTAAATGAATCCAAACCCACATTTAAGAAAAGAATTTAAATACCGAAGTAATAATTGAGCTTTGAGATAAACGAACAACTGAATTAAGCCATGATTGCAATTAAGTAGACATGTGAGGGTCTGAGACGCTCTTGACCGTGAGCACGGCTGATATTCTAGTTTTCACTCTGCAGAGGTCGCGCACTTTACCCACAAGTCGTGTCTCCCTTGATGCCTGGGTTTGCAAGGCCCTTAAACACTTCCTTTTGGTGAGTGGCAGGGATTCACTACGAGGCCTTTACAAAGACTCCCTAACCAGCAGTAACCCATTGATGTTTCAGTAGCTGGGCGAGTGCACCCTCCCCCAAAGCGAGCGTAACTCAAAAGCGTACCAAACCCCTTTGGAAGACCGAGTACCCCTCTTGAACCCAGGGGGCCCCCTGAACCTTTCGGTAAGATACTAACAAGCTAGAGAAATCCAATTAATCAGCCAAGACCAGAGCCATATAGTTCTTATGGTTGATTTTAATCATCATTATCAAAGTATCACAATGTTCATCAAATAGTATAAACCATGTGTCAAGTGTAAAAGCTTTCATTAACCACCCATAACCATTGTTCAGCTGCTAAGCATACTGATCGCAACATATCGCAACAGAGTGATGATGATCTTAACAGAGTGATGATGATCTTAAGCTGGGATTCCAATTTCTATAACGTAACATTATACAACCAATATAATATTAGTATATTACTGAAGCTACCAATATTACTATGCTACAACCAAACCAGGGAAGAACATACCAAACGCGAGCTAGATTTTAAATTACAATTCAAAATTTGAAATGTAAACATTGGTAGCTTGAATGCATAAATTAGATTCCCTAAGTCACAATCATGGTCGAGCCCAAACACCATATCTGCAAGAAAGGAGTCTTGCAAGGAAAGGGAAAAAGATAAAAAAAAAAGAACACAAAGAAGAAAATTAGGATGGATCTAGGTGGACTATTAGCAGGTTGAACTGGGGACCGGTCTTTTATCTCTTAGGTGATGGATCGGCACATTATTGCATTTTCAAATAAACTTTCACTTTTCATTATTTATAAAACTTGGGCCAATGAATTGTAAGTCCAAAGCAGCAAACGTAATATTACGATTATTTTATGAGACATTAATTCTGCTTTGGTCTCATACTATCACTTCATAGGATATGGGCAACGTTCATTGGCATCACCTATAGCAAACTGGTGGTGGGCGAAAAATCACTTGTGTCAAGTGAAGCGATACTATTCTCTTATATTAACTTCTATGAATCTTATAATAAATGTATGAATCTCAAATGAAAAATCTGTCAAATGCAAAGATCCCAGCAAGCACTACAACTTTGATGTTGGTCTTTGTTCCATTTAAGGTCATTTGATATGTTTTAGAATTTATATCGAATATTTTGGCATACAAAAGTTTATAACTATAAAATTTTAGATCTCATCGCGCTCTATAATTTTAATATAAAAAGTTTGCTTTCACCTAACTTCAATATGAAGAAGTTACTTGCTCATCACTGATAACTTCACATAGGACACAGAAATTATTAAAACTGTATGGGTATATATATGTTGGAAGCCACAAGTGGAACAAGTATATCATAATTAAACTAACAACTGTAATCGATACATCATTAGATATTACATATAATAATTGATGTTGTTTATTGTTTTTGCATAATCTGTAAATAAACCAATAAATAATTTAACCAGTTTGCTACATCACAGAGAAAAATCAATGCAAGGACACACAATTTTGGTTACACATGTAAACATAAATCTAGACACAAGAAACGTTCACTTAGTTGTGGTTATTTTCCCAAAACTGAGCTTGAAGCCAATCCACAGCCTTCTTGTCCACCTGAAAAGCCTTTGCAAGAACATCATCTGCAATTGGTGGGTGTGATCCAAATACAGCATTGGCAATGGTTATTGCGCCAGGGTTCTGGCTGTTCAGTGCAGCGATGGCAACAGCTGGCTTGTCATAGCTCGGATTGAACTGAAAGTGGATTAGGCCCTGCGGGAACACGAAAACGTCTCCTTTGTTGAGCATCTTACTGAAGAATTTGTTGTCAGGGTTAGATGTGACGAAGCCAACATAGAGTGATCCCTCAAGGACCGTTAGGATCTCTGTGGCGCGGGGGTGCGTGTGTGGAGGGTTCTGTCCTCGAGGAGCATAGTCAATCCTTGCCATGGAGATGCCGAGGGTGTTCAGACCTGGGAGCTTCATCGCATTGATCAAGGTGACATTTGACATGACCTTATTCAGAGTAGTATCCATTGGCTTGTCCAGATTAGCTGCAAGGAAGAAGTCATCTACCTTCACATCTGTCATATCCTTGCACGGCAACCCATTGACTCGTACTGCATCGATGAAGCAGCATACATGTATGTGTTAGGAAGCTAATAATCTTTGCATGGCTTAATTTGTTATAAAACATCAGAAGGTATGTGATCATGTGTTCGCTTAGATGAAGTACATACCAGGCGAGTCTTTGTCAGCAACACAAAAGTCCTGGAGAGGACTAGGATCTGAAGCCACGGCCCCGCAAACGATCAATGCGAGAAGAACAAAGTGAAGAAATAACTTGGAGGAGGCCATGTCTGGCTACCTCTTCAGGAGTATGCTTTCTTTTACCCTCTTAATGAAAAATATGCTCAAGTATGGTCACTAAAAGGATCGGAGTATGCTTTTCTTCTAGCTAGGAAGCTGCTGGTTGTGTCAGACAACTTGTATGTATAGCTGATGCTTTGCACCTGGAGCGGTGCATCTATATATATAGCTTTTGAGATTCAGAAGAGGTCAAAAAGAGCAAGGCCGACTTTCTAATTGCTTTACAGAAATGGTCTCAGGTGTATCCCGTGCAAGCAACTACTTGAATTTGTCAACACGGTCTTGTTGGGGAGATCAATATCTACTCCCAGGAACCCAGATGAGGTGACCTAGCTAGTAAACTGATGATCGTCATGCATGACAATATAATAAAGGATACTGCAGATTGGTTCTGCGATTCAGGTAAAAAGAAGCCCTTTAATTTGGTTAACTGTAGGACATGGCGATTTGCATAGGTGCATGCATAGGCTGACACTTTCTTTACAGATAATCTGCTAAGAAATCACGTCCTGATCTGATTATTCTAACTCAGTTCGTGAAAATCTTATTGGTACCCTGCGCACTGCTCTGCATTGTGTCTGACTAATCGGTTCGATCATGCCTCGCTTCAGTAATGAGTACTTCATTAGGGTGAGAATTTATATCTCCATTGTACTCCAGTAAAAAAACACTCTAAATATAAACAGTGAAGTTCATATTCCAGAGAGACCGTACCATGACTGCAGAGTGTTGGCGGCCATTATCTCACGATGTGACCGTCAACTTCTCGGAAATAAATCGAGTTTTGCACCATGTTTCATGCATATTTTATTTAATTCTAATAAGTTCCATAAGTTTTGGATGAGTTATGCTTGCAGGAATCCACTGTCCAAAGATGGTCGAAATCAAAGAAAATCCCGGCCGCCCGGCACATTCCGTACCGACCGGCCTGACACCTCCACACACATGGGTCCAATACTTTTACTGGAGCAATGTGACACGTTCATGAGGTTCCAGAACAAGGCGAACATCTCATATCCTGTCGGTGGACCCAGAAGGCACAAGGTTCAAACCAAAGACCCACATGGCAGCGCCAAGAACGTCAAATGGGGAAATCACCCAGTCCAGAGGCAATGTGGAGCGTTGATGTGCAATGTCGGCGAAACAGAGGGTTGAGGGGCTCCGGAGGCAGGCCGCTGGCCCACTCCGCGCCGCCCGGCCTAAGATTCGAGCATCCGAGAAAACTACCCGATTTACCGACCTCCCGGAGTGATCAGAAGCCGTCCATGCGAAGTCGGTGGACAGGTAGCAGCAGGGCCAGGCCGCCCGGCCTAGACCAGGCCGCCCGGCCCCACAAGTCGGCCACTGGAGCTCCCCTTTCGCCTGAAGTTCAAGCCAAGTCAGGGGTAGCGTGATCTTGCAGCGGTTACCTGATTACCGACCATGAGCAACTATAAATAGGACCCCCATCCTCACTTGTACACACACTCAAAGGAGCAATTTTCTCTTCTCAAGTCTAGAGTAGGTTAGTAGTTGGGAGTTAGAGTCGAGTCGAGCTTGTCTCGGGGATCCAAAGTCGTCATCGGAGCTCGGTATAAGCTCTTGTATCTTTTCCTTTGACTATTTTAATATAAGTAATCTTCTTTATTTACTCGAGTCAGCTTTACTCTCCACAAGTATTTATCTTTCCAAGTACTAGTACTTGTTTGCGGGAGTAAGTTTTACCTCTATTCCAGTTTAAGTTCCCTTTCTTGCTTTGTCGGAGTTAGTCTTACGGGTTTCTTGCCTGTACTAGTGTAACTCAAATTAGTTCACTAGGTTGAGGGGGATTTCTCTTGAAGGCCTCAAGAGAAATCCTAGTACTGAGAGCAGACGTGGTGTCTAACTCAGTGCTAGCTAGAAAGTGTGTTCCACCCCCACGGCACCGCAGTGGTAGGCGGCAAGTGGTGACAGCCTTGTCCGTCCCTCATAGTCCACCACGTTCGGGTGTTTTCATAGCAGTAGTTGCCGAATGTACGTTGGGCCCCTTCTCACCCCTGTCTGAGCCCTTTGCTTAGGCCGCCGAAGTAAACTCATGGTTCCGACATCAAGATAGTAGCTTAAATTAGTTCTAGTGAGGCTAGCTCAGTAGTTTAGTAGTGTTTCAGGAGTCCTTTCTCGCTCGTTGTCCTCCCAGCTGCTACCTCTCTAAGGTATAAAATCTCATGTGTGTCACACGGTCATAGACTGGCCATTTATCTTACCCGTTATCTGGCTTACCCCTACTAAATTAGTCGGTCGATAAACTCAGTAAAAGTTGCCACTACAATTTAGGATACACTTTATCATAGTGCTTCTCTGAGGATTTCATGATACCCCGGAATACTCCGAGGTGAAGTGCTACATCGTTGAATTCTGTGCGTTGGCAGAATACCTATTCAGATTGAGCATAAGAGACATGGGGCCACACCTGCGTGCAAAATTCCAGCTCTTACTTCGCATTTCTGCTGGGATACTCTTTCTTCGCATCAAATAGCCGTTTCTTTAGAGAAGATGGCCAGTGACCATCATTAATTTTTTGCTAAATGGGACTTATTCTTATCTAGATTGGTTCCAACAATTACAAAATTTTGTTTGCGCAATGGTGTAGCAGTAAACCAAAATGATCTGTTGTCCTCATGATGTTTGACTGCATCTGCAGATGACGACTATTGATTTATTTGACCAGGTTGTGTGCGTGTAGATTACAACTCCCAGCAATCAATATGTCGAGATGAAAAAACGCAAATTACCAAGTTAACAAAAAGTATGTTATTTAACTTCACGTGATGTTCGCTCCATGTATAAGTTCAGATAACTGATCTAGTCTGGTCCATACATTTTAGACTCATCTTTTCATCCCATTCATACTCCATGTATAATGAGGCACGGCCGCATTGCGCGCGCGAGGTCGAGGCAGGGGCATGCAGTGAATGCGCGCGACGCAGTGAATGCGCGCGACGGGCGGCGGTGCAGCGCGCGTGCACACGCGTGGCCCTTGGGAAACCAGGGCCAGCAGCCTGGCACGCGGCGGTGGCGTTCCGGCGGCGAGGGCGGGAAAAGGCCCGGCCTTTGGGCTCGCACGTGCTTGAGACGATTCCAGGGCACTGATGTCGACCTAGGGCGGTACGCACGTGTCGGCATGGTCATGGCGAGGTCTTGGCGGAGCCGGCGGCGGCACTGCCCTCCGTTGCTTCGCAGCGGCGGTGAGGTACAGACGGGTTACGGCCAAGTGCGGCGCTCAGGCGGGCAAAAGGCCCAGCCTTGAGCTCTGCGTGCCAGTGCGTGCACGTCGGGCTCTCCCATGGCGAAGCCATGGTGAGGCCGTGGTGGCGAGGGTAGGGCGGCGACGGGGTTTAAGGTGTCGGCGGTGAGTCGGCGCCTGCAGACGGTGCATACAAGGGGAGGGGAGTCCTAGGCTAGCTACGGTGGCTCATCGGCGACCAATTGGCGACGCCGGCATGGAAGAGAGGCGGAACGACTGGTGGCGACGGCGCTCACCATCGGGATCGAGGATGACAGGGTTGGCGTAGCGGAGAGGCGGAGCAGGGGCGTTGATGCCATGCAGGAAGGGCCGCAACGTCATTTTTAAGTCAATCGACGCCGGCGTGACGGAGCTCCAGCGGCAGCGGCTCTCCTCCCCTTCCCTCTCCAATTTCGGCGGCGACGATGAGGGGAATACCCTAAATGAGTTAGGGTTAGGGTTTGTGGTTGCAGTGGTTGTCATCCAGAGCCTCTCCGATTCGAGTTCAGGTTGCGGAGGGTGGTAGTGCGACGTGACACGAGCAGGGAGTGGTTGCAGGGCCTTGGCGCGAAGCGAAGGCGGGCGGAGCGGGGCGGAGGCGGAGCGGAGCAGAAAGCAGAGTAGAGCAGCAGGGCAGGCGGCGCAGGGCAGAAAGAACAAAGGGGCACAGGACTCCATGACAGACGGGCCCAGGTGGTCAGTGGCTCGGGCGGCCGAGGTGGGCTGGCTGGCTCGCGTGCACTCGCGGGCCGTCGCGCGCAAGCTGGGCCAAATGAGTGGGACTGGGAGCAGCTGTGGCCGACGGGCGCGGAGGGTGAGCTGGGCCGGCGGAGTGGGATTGGGCCGACGGCGGTGGCGTGGGACGGGGGGCCCACTGGGTTGGTTTGGGTGCAAGTTTTGCTGGGTTTTGAGCTGGATTTAGTAGCAGGTAGGGGGGTAGGTTTTGTCGGGTTTTGGACTGGACCCAGGTAGGGTCGAAGCTGGATTAGGGTTTGGTCTTAGGGCTTAGGGTTTGTGTCAGGTTCAGGATTTAGTTTGAGTGCCACAAGAAAAATTAAATCCTACACGAGGTAGACAGTATTTGGAAATATATTCGAAGGGCATACTATGAGTATATTTTCCACACAATTTCAGACAAAATATTTAATCCAAATCAGATCGAATCAACACAGGGTAGATGCCAATAAATCCGGTTAACTCCAAATAATTCACACTATCAATTCAGTAACCCTTAATTTAATCTAATTTTTTTTAATTACTAGGAATTTGGAGAGGAGGAAATCCTACTTAAGTGTATTTATTACAGCACTATTACAAAAAAATTAAAATTGTATTTTTTTTCCTAATTAGCATTCCGGAAAATCCAGGATGTTATAGTCCCCCCCCCCACAAGAAACTCGTCCCCGAGATTAAGGGTCTCCCAGGGTTTCGAGGGGTTGAGGGTCACGCTCCGGTCAGGCTTAGTGTTCTAGTTGCGGTACTGTTTTCAACGTCCGGCGGGCACGTGCTAATTTTTTGCCGAGTAAAAATCCAATTTCTGCTCGGATACTCTCTTTCTTCACATCAAATAGGCGTTTCTTTGGAGAAGATGGCCGGTCACCATCATTAATTGTTTGCTAAATGGGACTTATTTTATCTAGATTGGTTCCAAAAAATACAAAATTTTGTTTGTGCAATGGTGTAGGTAAAAACCAAAAATGATCTGTTGTCCTCATGGTGTCTGATTGTATCTGGAGATGACGACTATTGATTTATTTGACCAGGTTGTGTGTAGATTACAACTCCCAGCAATCAATATATCGAGATGAAAAAGAAACGTAAATTACCAAGTTAACAAAAAGTATGGTATTTAACTTCACGTGATGTTCTCTCCATGTATAAGTTCAGATAACTGATCTAGTCTTGTCCATACATTTTAGATTCGTCTTTTCATCCCATTCATACTCTCACTTTTAGTGAAAGTGACCTCGCAGAAACCGATGTTATCAATCAGGATGACTAACCAGATATATAAATAAATTACAATTGCTCAGTCCCACGCATGACCTTGTCAGGTTCGTTATTAGCAGACACTGAAGGATGAACTTGAGGAAACATCAGAGTTGAGTGATGCGAATAGACAATTACAGTTGGTCAGAGCGTACTGATAATGACTCTTTCAAGATGACCAAGCAAATTTGCATTAAGACTATCCAGAAGTCGTAGATTGATATAATTAATTTGTAACGATGCCGTCATTCATGACGCACTACTACAAAAGCGAATTGTAGGAGCATCCTATTTTTTACTCAGGGCAATCTAGAAGATATGTATCCTACAAAAGGAGCAGAATTACAGTAGCATCCCCCTAGAAATATATTTTCAGGGGCAGGTGAATACATCACCCGCCTCTAAAAACAGCCACCATTTTCAAGGCTGGGTGACGATGGTGACCATTTCTAGGGGCAAAAGACGCCCCTAGAAAAGGTATTTTAGAAGCGGATTATGGCGTCACTCGCTCCTAAAATTCTACTCAAATAAATCTTAACTTTTTAATACGATCTTGGATGAAGTTAAAATTTATATCAAAATTATAGAGGTTGGTGAGGCCTACAATTTTGTAGTTGGTAACTTTTTCATGTAAGGTTTTAATAGTCCAAAAAAACATTGTAAGTTCTCTAATTTTAAAATCTAGAAGTTTTGATTATTTTTTTTCAAACAACCTTGGATGTAGAGTAGATCCTTATCAAAGTTGTAGTGGTAAGATCTAAAATTTATAGTTTATATACTATTTATTTAAGATCTTTTAGAATCACAAGTTTGTTTAATAGTTGTGCCCTACACATAGCTATGACTATATAGTATCTCATACAGCACGAATTATACTTTTGAGGTTTCCACAATCTTAACCTTATATACACTGAAATATACTTGGTGTATTCTTTACTTATCTATAGTTCACAATAACTATAGTGTAGAAGTTTCACATTTAATTTTAAAATCTAGAAATTTTGATTTTTTTTTTCAAACAACCTTGGATGTAGAGTAGATCCTTATCAAAGTTGTAGTGGTAAGATCTAAAATTTTATAGTTTATATACTATTTATTTAAGATATTTTAGAATCACAAGTTCGTTTAATAGTTGTGCCCTATACATAGCTATGACTATATAGTATCTCATACAACACAAATTATAGTTTTGAGGTTTCCACAATCTTAACCTTATATACACTGAAATATACTTGGTGTATTTTTTACTTATCTATAGTTCACAATAACTATAGTGTAGAAGTTTCACATTTTTATTTTTTCTATATTTAAATATTTAAATGTGTTTTTGGAATAAAATAGAAAATATGTTCAGGGTCGGGTGGTGGCATCACCCGCCCTTAGAAATGAATTTATAGGGCACCTGCTCCTACAAATCAATTTCAGAGTTAATACAAAATAATATCATATCTTGTACATTCACAAGAGATTGTATAGTGTGGTGGAGAGGCGGGTATGCGCTAGATTTGAGGTAAGCGAACTCCTGTTGATGCAAGTGTACATATTTCATCAAAAATTGTACCTCTATAGTAGAGGGTCTCATGGTGATGGCTGGTTGGCTAGGATTTATAGGGGCGGGCACGTTACCTGCTTCTGCTTTTCGCAGTGCAGGAGCGAGTATCGTATCCACCCCTACAAATGGTGTTTTACCTGTTTAATTTCTAAAAATTGTTTTTATAGTAGTGACCATGATGTTTACATGGGAAATTAGGGGTACGTGATGCATATGGGTTACTATGTCATCTACTATATATAGTTCATATATCTTCTCTCTACCAATCAAGAAACACCATGTACATTCAAACAACAGTTATGTTTGGTCCTTATCTTTTTTTATTTAATTCAACTCGTTCATACAGGTATTCAAGAAATCATGAATATGTAATGCTGCGGAAAGCGATTTTGTCCATCAGGAAATATCACACGCAGAGGTTCCATTAATTGAAACTTGCAACATAAATCACCTCATCAATAAAGCTAGCAACACAAGTCACATGCAAGCACATGCCCAATATTCAACCATGTGTTTCTGTTAGGTAATTTCTATATAATAAGTATGCAGATCGCATGTTGACAAGAATCTAAATCACTTTCCCTTAATGCCTCATGCGCTTTGGGTGTGTAACAGATATCTCTGATCCACTACTACAAAAACGTTGATTTGTCCCAGTTGGAAAACCCCTGTTGTCCCGGTTTCCCAACCGGGAATGCCAGTCCGGGACAAAAGGGGGTGCCCTTTTGTCCCGGGTCTGACAACCGGGACAAAAGAGTACAAAAGGTGCTGCCAGCGCCCACATGGCTGGCCCCTGTCCCCCGCTGGCCCGGCTAGCCGTTGGACCCGGGACAAAAGACACCTATTGTCTCGGGCCCAAAGGCTGCCGGGACAAATGGCCTGGAACAAAGGCCTGTTTTGTAGTAGTGATCGCAGGAAATAGTTGAATTCTTTTATCCAGAGCATGAATGCCATATTTTTGCGTGAGACCTTACTCCCACTGAGGGTTGTAGGCGTACAGAAAAACATTTGTGACAGCTTTTCCACGACAATAGGCTCATGTCAGCACATTATATTTCATGGAGATCGCCGCCATGTACCGCACAAAGAATATCCTGGCGCTTGACTCTAATAGAAATGGTATTTACAGGGAGTCCAATTTGCGATAGGATTTTCATGAGGGTTTTTGGGCACTCACTAAATTTCTGTTGGTGGTAGTGTCTAAGTTTCTGGATCATGGCATGACTGCATCACAATTAAATTCACAATTGGATCCATATATGATTAAACGTTATTTGCAAATAAGCCATAATAGTGTTTACACAATATATATGGGAACTCCTAGTATACAATAGTTTTTCTACACGCATAGACAAATCAAATTAATCCATGTTGTTTCTTATTGCACAGCTATAAGCAACCTTGACAAAAGCATCTTTGACTTAGTTGTGGTTGTCCTCCCAAAACTGAGCTTGGAGCCAATCCACAACCTTCTTGTCCACCTGAAACGCCTTGGCAAGAACATCATCTGCAATTGGTGGTTTCGATCCAAAAACTGCATTGGAAATGGTAATAGCACCAGGGTTCTGGCTGCTTAGTGCTGCGATGGCAACCGCTGGCTTGTCATAACTTGGATTGAACTGAAAGTGGATCAGACCCTGTGGGAATACGAAAACATCTCCCTTGTTGAGCATCTTACTAAAAAACTTGTTGTCTGGGTTAGACGTGACAAAACCAACGTAGAGAGAGCCTTCAAGAACTGTTAAGATCTCAGTGGCACGGGGGTGAGTATGCGGTGGGTTCTGTCCTTGTGGAGCGTAGTCGATCCTAGCCATGGAGATGCCGAGGGTATTGAGACCTGCCAGCTTCATCACACTGATCAAGGTGACATTTGACTTGACCTTGCTCATCGTCGTATCCCTTGGCTTGTCAAGGTTGGCTGCTAGGAAGAAATCATCGACCTTTACATCCTTTACATCCTTGCAGGGCAGCCCGTTGACACGCACTGCATGCATCAATGAAGCAACATACATGTGTTAGGATGCTAATCAAACGTAAACCGGCAGCCTTTACAAGGTATAAATTTTCTTGATGTTCATTTAGGCTTTGTTATGAAACATCAAATGGGATGCATACTTGATTGCTCAGACGAAGTACATACCAGGTGAGTCTTTGTCAGCAACGCAGAAGTCCTGAAGAGGACCGGGATCCGAAGCTATGGCCCCAGAAGCGACTAAGGCGAGAAGAACGGTGAGAAGAACAAAGTTGGAGGAGGCCATGTCTAGGTACCTAGCTAGCAGGAGTTTTCTCTCTTCTATGGAGCTGCCTGTTGTGTTGTGTGTCTATGGAGCTACCAGGACAGGACTTAGCTGATGCTTTGTTCATGGAGGCGGAGCATGCATATATATAGTAGTTGATACTCTGATGAAGAGGTCAATGAGCAACTATTTGATTTGATCAACACGGTCTTGAGTAGATCAAAGCTGCTCCCAAGAACCCGGATGAGGTGACCAGGTAAGTTGTTAATAATCGTGGTGTGCTCATCATGCGTGACAGTAGAACATTGCTGCTTATTGGTTCTGTTGTGGAGCTGGTAATTTTAAGACGAGGCAATTAGCTGCTCCCAAGACCCCGGATAAATCTGTCATGCGTGACAATAGAACATTTCATATTGGTCCTGTTGTCCTATGTATGTAGATTAATACATCTGAATATTCCAATAGTAGATTAACATCTGTCCTGTTGTCCTGTTGTGTAGATTAATACACAGTTACTGAGTAACACATGCATGACCACGTCAGGGTTGATTATCAAACAAACACATAAAAAGGATAACTCAAGGAAACTTCATAAAGTTTGACTGATACAAATACACAATTGTAGCTGGTCAGAGCACTCTACCTGATAAGTGATAATGACCGTTTCAATCAAGCCATGTTGCTTTTTCTGGCTGACTTGTTCCCAACCTCACCTACTCTTTCTTCTACTATATATATACACGTCCATTCTCTCCATGGCCAAACAAACCATCAACAGAAACACAAACACTGCCAGGCTGCTGTACGAGAACAGAAACACACCAAATGGCCTCTTCCACCACCTTTCTTTTTCTCACCGCTGTTCTTGCACTGCTCTCATGGCAAGCGATGGCTTCTGACCCAAGCCCTCTTCAGGATTTCTGTGTTGCTGACAAGGAGTCTCATGGTATGTACCGTCGCATATATATAATCTTAACAGTTATGATTTATAACTCTGTAAACTATGGTTATAGATACTACTCAAATATATATATATATATATATATATATATATATATATGTTATTAGCTTTGTGGAAAATCTTGAACATGTGTTCCCCTCCATGATGCAGTGCGTGTTAATGGATTTGTCTGCAAAGATCCGAAGGATGTGAAGGCAGATGACTTCTTCCTAGAAGCTAACCTCGACAAGCCAAGAGACACGACAATGAGCAAGGTTGGGTCCAATGTCACCTTGATCAATGTCATGCGGATCCCTGGCCTCAACACCCTTGGAATCTCCTTGGCACGTATTGACTATGCTCCACTAGGAGAAAACCCTCCTCACACGCACCCCCGTGCGACGGAGATCCTAACAGTGCTGGAGGGAACACTCTATGTTGGATTTGTGACATCAAACCAAGATAATAAGTTGTTCGCAAAGACGCTCAACAAGGGCGATGTGTTCGTATTCCCTGAGGGGCTCATCCACTTCCAGTTCAACCCTTGCCCAGACAAGCCAGCAGTTGCAATTGCTGCACTTAGCAGCCAAAACCCTGGTGCTATTACCATTGCCAATGCTGTTTTTGGATCAAAACCACCGATCTCAGATGATGTCCTAGCCAAGGCATTTCAAGTGGAGAAGAAGACTGTAGACTGGCTCCAAGCTCAATTCTGGAGCGATAACCACAACTAATAAATTGACTGCAGATTGTATCCATACAAAATATTCTATATGTTGTTTTCATTTTTCTCGATGTGTATTAGTTCTTGTTTCAATATTGCAATAAATATGTGACCAGAAGATCACTTGCTATACACATAACAGAATATCATTTTTCAATAAGATTGTTAGAAAGAAATCTTGCAGAAACTACTGATCCACCGAGACTTCATGCTTCATTCCGCCGGCCTACTCACGATTTGTGTGTAATTGAAATTTTTTGTTAGACACAAGACACCTAATGATCTTTTTGTCTTTACCCTTGTCCAATGACATAATTCATGTGTACACATAGAAGGCAAGTTTAGGGAAAAATTGAAATAATATTATTGCAATAAAAAATTGCATATATAGATGTCCAAATGCTGGAATCGCAAGAGTAGTATTCTATCGGCCGTTTAATAGCCTACAAGGATAATCTCAGTGGAGTTTCATGATAATTTCGCAAACATTAAATTTTGCTTGTTTCTTCAAAAAAACATTAAATTTTGCTAATATGATAAGTTATTTATGAGGACATATGGGGTGCTCGGTTGAGCTGGCTGCGGCTGTAGCTGCAGTAGCCACGACGGATGCAGCCAGCTGATAGTCCCCAACTTCTTTTCCTTTCGAGAAAACATTACTGAGGTTGTGCAGCCGATTGGCTGGGCTGCAGCAGCAGCTCGAGCCGTTGTAAGAAGCTGAAGCGAGCAGACCCAGAGAAGGGGGAGTTTAATGGAATGTAAGAGAAGTTTCATCTTATGATACTCATTCGGTTTGGTTACTAAATTTTTGCTCTTGGTAGTTGTGCATTAAAACTATGCATTGAGATTGACGTAAGCGGATGGAGCTAAGAGAGTGAGAGGCCTAGTCAGCTGTAGGATTTGCCGATTAGTTCCTCAACAGCTGAGCAGCGCAGCGATGACAGCATCCTATCAGCAGTCGGAATGTCGATAGAGTAGTTGTATATGGGGTTGATCATCGATGTCTGACTGCTCGGTGGGATTACTGCTGACACGTATAAAGTTCAATTAGTTATTAATATTAAATAAAGAGTAAATTTCATGTCCGGTCCCTAAACTATCGGACGATTCTCATCCAGGTCCTCATACTATAAAATTGCATTTTTGGGTCCTTAAACTATCTAAATGGGTCATTTAGGTCCAATTCAGCCACGCCATACCCCAGAAGCTGATGTGGCAGGCTGACTGTGCAGTGATGTGGACCCTGGGGCCCATATGTCGGCCTCCTCCCTCTCTCCTCCCTTATTCTTTTTTACCTTTTTTTTTTACCCTGCCCCTCCCCCAGTCCATTCTATATCTCTCCACCTCGACGGCCACTCCCTCCCACGCCGACGGGGCGTGGGGCCATGGCGCCGGCTGCCGGATCCGCGCAGGTCTGGCGGCGGCAGCGGCGCTCCGAACTCAGGCCCGTGGCCATGGCGCCCGCGCGCGCCCCGCGGAGCTCCCTCCCCCTCCCTAGCCAGTAGGGCGTGGGGCCATGGAGGCGGCGCTCCGAGCTGGGGGGCCGTGGCCATGGCGCCCGCGCGCGCCCCGCGGAGCTCCCTCCCCCTCCCTCGCCGGCGGGGCGCGGGGCCATGGCGGCGGCGCTCCGAGCTCAGGCACGCGCGTGCCCTGCGGAGCTCCCTCCCCCTTCCCTGCGTGCGCGGCCGGCTATCCTTCCCCTCCCCTGCGCCCGCAGTGGCCAGCGGCGCTCGTTCCGGAGCTGCTCCGGCCGGCCTCGAGCGGATCTGCGGCGGCGAAGCTCGGCCGGCCTCCTGCTCGAGCTCGGAGGCCATGGCGGGCCTTGAGCTCGGGCCGTGGAGGGAGGCGCAGACTAGGGGCCTCCTCGCGGCGGCCGCGGGAGGAAGAAGAAAGGAGGAGAGAGGGAGGAGGCCGACATATGGGCCCCACATGTAAGGGTCCACATCACTGCACAGTCAACCTGCCACATCAGCTTCTGGGGTATGGCGTGGCTGAATTGGACCTAGATGACCCATTTAGATAGATTAGGTACCCAAAAATGCAATTTCATAGTATGGGGACCTGAATGAGAATCGTCCGATAGTTTAGGGACCGGCCATGAAATTTACTCTTAAATAAAACAATGGGTACCTCATTAGTGGCTAGGCCCAATTAAATTTTGCCTCCGGCCTAAATTAAGGTCATGTAACTTGACCAAAGTTTTTTTTTGAGTTAAATACACCAGTGGTCCTTAAACTTGTCTTGAGGTGCCACTTAGGTCCACGATCTTGGAAAATCGAAATCTGGCACCTTTAAGTTGTCATTTAGGGCCGATTTAGTCCATAACCCCCCACGGGAGCGTTTTTGCCGACGTGGACTGGCCACCGTGGATCTGACTAGGCACGGGCCACTCTTTTCAGGACTGGTAGCCCATGGATATTAGCAGGTACCCCCCTCAGTCCCCCCCAATCTCTTTCTTTTTCCCTTTGCCCTCTTCGAGTTCGTCGCTGCCGAAGGTGAAGCGGCGGCGACGGCTGGGTGGCGACCGGCGACGGCAATCGGAGGAGCATGTCGCGGATGCAGTGAAGGAGAAGGGTCGAGGGCCATCTTGCCTGAGCAGGTCGCAGCAGCGATTGCAGTGAAAGGCTGCGATGGCACCCACCTTGCGTCGAGCAGGGGAACCGCCACCTATCTACGGTGAGTCCATCCAACTCCCAATCCATGGAAGTAGTGGTAGTCGCAGGTTTAGGTGTGGATTTTGTAGGTCCTGGGTGCGCAAATTTCAGTTTTTTGCGGCTAGGGTTTAGATTCTTGGACTGTTTTTTGGATTAGGGCAAAAGTAAATTCTGGTCTTGCAATGTAGGTGATGATAGTGACAAGTTCACTGTAGAGGTGCACCATGGTGGTTTCTTTGTTGGTCAAGGTTGCAATAGGGCTTATGTTGATGGCAAAGTTAACTGGTTTGATCACTGTGAGGGAGAGACATGGTCTGCTCTATGGTTGGGTGATTTTGTTGGGGAACTAGGGTATCAGGCATCATATTCTCTGAAGATATACTGGTTGCTACCTGGGACAGATTTGTCAGATGGCCTTAGGTTGATTGCATCGGACAATGAGGCACGACTTATGATTTCAGTGATTAGCAAGGTTAGGAACTTTGTTGTGTTCTTTGATCATGATGACAACATAAGTGGCATTAACTGGGAGGACATTGTTACAAACCCAATAGCAGAACTGCCTAAGGTTATGAGCCCATCAAAGGTACAAAATGCCAGGGCAGAGAAGCTGCCTGCATTTTACTCAAATGTGCCTAAGGTTGGCACAGCAGCTGGCACAGCAGCAGCAGGTCCTTCAGTGGTAACAGGAGATGAGGAAATGGAAAGTGACAGTGACTCAGACTTTGTTGACAGTGATTATGACCTTGAGGATCAGGATGATGACTTATTTGTGGAGAATGTTGATGAAGATGTTATTGATCAGGGAGCTGCAAGGGGCAAGAAAATAGGCAAGGGTGAAAGTACTTCAGCTAGGAAACTTATGAAAAGGATGTCAACTGGAGATGATGTGTCAAGTGATGAAGATGATCTCTATTTGCCAGATTCAGATGGTGAAGATCAAGTGAGCAAGAAGTTCAAGTCATTTAGGGATGCAGACTTGGAGAATACTGTATTCAAGGTTGGCATGATTTTTGATTCAGTTCAGATGCTAAGGAAGGCTGTGACTGAATACAGCTTGAAGCACAGGGTGGACATAAGCTTTACCAGGAATGAGAAGAAAAGGCTTAGAGCTCAATGTGTAGATGGCTGTCCATGGAATTTGTATGCTTCAACCGACACAAGAACTAATGGTTTGATGGTGAAGACATATACTAGTGAGCACAACTGCCAGAAGCAATGGGTCCTGAAAAGATGCACATCAAAGTGGCTTGCTTCCAAATATGTTGAGACATTCAGAGCTGACCAAAAGATGACCCTTACAAACTTTGCAAGAATTGTGCAAAAAGAGCTGAACATTACCCCTCCCAGAACAACACTTGCTAGAGCTAGGAGGATTGCCATGAAGCAAATACTTGGTGATGAGGAGGAGCAGTATAAGAGGTTGTGGGACTATGGTCATGAGTTGAGGAGGAGCAATCCTGGGACTACTTTTTTTCTGAATCTTGAGAGAAATTTGTTCAGTTCTATGTATGTATCACTTGATGCATGTAAGAGGGGGTTTTTAGCTGCCTGTAGGCCACTGATATGTCTGGATGGATGCCACTTGAAGACAAAGTATGGCGGGATCATGCTTACTGCTGTTGGGATAGATCCAAATGACTGTATTTATCCCATTGCTTTTGCTGTTGTGGAGGTTGAGTCCCTGTCCTCATGGAAGTGGTTCTTGCAGACACTCAAAGATGATCTTGGGATTGAAAACACTTATCCATGGACCATCATGACAGACAAACAAAAGGTCCAAAACTGAACCTTTATTCTTGCAATTGTGTAGTTTATGATCAATAATATTTCTGGATTTTGACATGTGTTCTACTTCATGTAGGGATTAATTCCAGCAGTGGGGCAAGTGTTTCCAGAATCTGAGCACAGGTTCTGTGTGAGGCACTTGTACTCAAATTTTCAGCAACATTTCAAAGGTGAAAATTTGAAGAATCAGCTATGGGCATGTGCTAGATCTACCACAGTGGTCAGGTGGAATGAGAATATGGACAAGATGAAAGTGCTGGATCAAAAGGCATTTGAGTGGCTTGAAAAGATGCCTCCAAATACTTGGGTAAGAGCATTCTTTAGCACCTACTGTAAGTGTGACATCTTGTTAAACAATAGTTGTGAGGTTTTCAACAAGTACATACTAGATGCTAGGGAAATGCCAGTCCTGAGTATGTTAGAGCAAATCAAGACTCAACTGATGACAAGATATTACAAGAAGGAACAGGAGGTGGGTGATTTGTGGGAGGGACCTATATGTCCAAAGATTAAGAGGAAGCTACTCAAGAACACAGAATGGGCAAATACATGCTATGCACAACCAGCTGGAATGGGCATATTTCAGGTTAAAGTCTTGGACAGGCAGTACACAGTGGACATTGTAAACAAACAGTGTGATTGCAGAAGGTGGGACCTCACTGGTATTCCTTGCTCTCATGCAATCAGTTGCTTGAGACATGAAAGAATACATCCAGAAGAAATAGTAAATGAGTGCTATTCCTCTAAAAGATTTCTCCTTGCCTATGGTCCTACCATATGGCCTACCAATGATAAGAGCATGTGGCAGAGAGTGGGTGGACCTGACATTCTCCCTCCTGTGTATGAAAAGAAGGTTGGCAGGCCAGCCAAGAATAGAAGGAAGCAGCCTCAAGAGGTAGAAGGCAAGTATGGACCAAAGATGTCCAAGCATGGTACAATAATCACTTGTTCTTATTGTGGAGACCAGGGGCATAACAGGGGAGGGTGCTCCATGAGAAAGGCTGGCATTCGGCCTAAGCTAGTTGCACAGAGAAATCAAAGTCAGCCACCCCAAGAAGAATATGAAGATGAACAACTGACAAGTCAGGTTTCCATGGATTTGGAAGAAGGAAGTCAGCCACTTTTGTCTCAAATGACAGACACTATGATGTCCCAGTTGGATGCAGAGGTAACTAGTGTGTCAAATTATTATGTTTCCATGCAGAGCTAAACCATAACCATATTACTAACTGATTTTTTTCAGTCTTCTCAACTCAGAACAAGGGAGCTGCAGGCTAGGAGATTACCAGATCCAACATTCATCATGTCCAACATACCATCCTCTAGGCCAGTGCCACCTACCACTGCAACCAAGAAGGGAAAGAAGGCTATGAAACCATCTAAGAAGGCAAAGAAAGCTCCTGCAAAGAAGAAGGCCTGAAGTTCTCCAGTGATGGTTTCATGCTTTTGCTATTGTACAGCAGCAAACATACTGCTCCTTTTGTAAAGGTCTCTGTTACCTGACCAAAAACGATATCTTTTGCTTCTTCCTGAACTTTCATCATGGAAGATAGGACAAAGTTAGTGCATAGATGCAGCACTACAAATTCTGTTGGAATGATGCAGCAAAACATTTTCTGATGGAATGCTAATTAATCAGTGCTTCAATGCAACGCCTTTATGCCTCAATTTCATTCCATTACTGATAATATTCATACAAGACCTCAATTTCATTCCATTCCATTACTGATAACATTCATAGCATAGCATACATCATCATTTTACAAGCTGAACAATGAGATTCAGCATAAGTACAAACACGATGCACACTGAAACTAGGGTAATTGCCTTCACCAAACTAACTATTTCTTTACACATGGCTACAATTTCATATTCTCTGTTCATCATTCCAGCAGCACCACTCATGCCGAGTTCCCCTTCCACCATAGTTCTCCCACTCAAGCCGACTTCCCCTTGCACCATTGATCTGCCTGCATTGCTCTTGTTTCCTTCATGGCCTCCAACTAGAGTCCATTTGCCTGCCTCAATGCCGGCCCTCTTGCCCGCCAATAGATCAGCATAGTCATCTTCCCAATGCCAAAATGGACAACCAGTACCATCTCGCTACAAAAAACGACCCAATTAGTACTTGGGGCACCAGTACAACCCGATTCAATCGAACCCTAACTCACCTTGTATTTGGGGCAGCAGTAAAACACTTGGCCGGCGCTCCATGGCTTCTGCGACACGCGCCGCACTACCTGCCTCGACTTGCAATCCGTGCACCAAATCAGCGGAAGACCCTCTGCACCTTGTGGATCTGAAGCGGAGCCGCTTGAATCGCCTCTCATGGCGTCGACCTGAACAGGGGCGCTGGTGGGGAACGGGACAGAGAGAGAGAAGAGACTGCCTGGGAACCAGATGACCCCTTTTCCTTTTTATCAACCCAGGAGGGACCTAAATGCAAAACATACAACCTCAAGATCCCGCCAAAACACAGTCAGATCCACGGTGGCCAGTCCACGTCGGCAAAAACGCTCCCGTGGGGGGTTATGGACTAAATCGGCCCTAAATGGCAACTTAAAGGTGCCAGATTTCGATTTTCCAAGATCGTGGACCTAAGTGGCACCTCAAGACAAGTTTAAGGACCACTGGTGTATTTAACTCTTTTTTTTTCTTTAAAAGACCAAATGGCATTTTGTTTTTCTTAGGTCCACCAAACTGAATGTTTTGGTCACGAATCCAAATTTCTGCAAAACAAATACAAAGTTTCTTTATAAAAAGAAGAAGAGGCAAAGTTTCTTCTCCCGGATCCAGAGTTTCTTTCCTAACTCCAAAGTGTCTAGATGCAAATCGAAGGTATTTCTCACGAACTCCAAAATTTTTCCCACCAAATCCTGAATTATTGAACTTGTAGACTCTGTTCTTCCGCGCTAACTCGGAAGTCGAAAAGGGTTTTCAGTCTGTTATCGATTCTTGCAGCTGCACAAGAAGGAACCTGCTCAACTTTTTTTTTATAGAAAACCTGCTAACAAACAACAACATTGCTATGGTGCTCAACTTTTTTTTTTTGAGAAAACCTGCTCAACAAATAACAACATTGCTATGGTGGTAATTGTATCCTTGCTAAACAGGCCCGGTAACTCATGGCCCTTGAAAAATATATTTGGACCGAACCATGCCAACATGGGGCCCACGAAGCCCAGCTCTGTCTTCAAGCCTCAACCACGAAGCCCAGCCAAGTACATCCTCCTCCATTCTTCTTCCTTCCTCCTCTCGCTCCCATCCCAACAAGAAAAAAAAATGTTTCTTTCTCGCGAGCTTCTCCTCCCATGGCGGCGCCCCAACCAGGGCGCCCAGGCTCTGGCCGGCCGCCTCCTGCGCTCCTCCTCATCCCTCTCCGACAACGACGACGATCCACCTTTCACGCGGATCCCTAAGCGCCTTCCTCGGGCGCCCTCGCCGCCGCCGAAGCCTAAGGCCGTAGCGGGCAAGATCAGGCCCGACGAGCCTGCGCACTCCGACCTTCCCTTCGACTTCCGGTGCTCGTACTCGGAGACGAACCCGGCGTGGAGGCCCATCGGGTTCCGCGAGCCCACCAGGTTCTCGCCCTTCGGCCCCGGCCGCCTCGACCGGCCCTGGGACGGCATCGCCGCGGCGCGAGGTGGTGTTGGGGATGGAGAAGGAGAAGGAGGTGAGAGGAGCAGGGAGGAGGTTCTTGGGGAACCGCTGTCGGAGGAGGAGGTGGCGGAGCTGGTGGAGAGGTACCGGCACAGCGACTGCTCACGGCAGATCAATTTGGGTGAGTTTTTGCTGCTCCCAGTACCGAAATGGCGTGTCCCTCTGAGTGATGACGCTTTATGTTAGAAATTATCAAACCTATTGTTGGTTAGTAAGTTGTTTGATTAGGCCCAGTCATGTGCCATTTTTGTGAAATGGGATATGTAAATAGAGATTGTTTACTGGCAAGATAGTTGGTATTGGTTCCAAAAGATTGCTCATGTGCAAACAGTTCGATCAACAGCACTTCGATCATCAATTCATCATGTTTGAAACTATGGATAATATAATAGTTTTTTTAGTGAAGTGTTCTTTTGTCGGGGCGAAATGTGCAAGGAAAATGTGTTGTTCTTGGCATGTAGGGGAAATGGCGTTTGATTGCTGTTTTCTACTTTCCTCTTCTCTTGAGTAGAAAAGATCAAAATTTGCAGTATATATTTCTAAACTTTGCAGGTTTTGATCATATAGTATAGAATCAAATTTGAATTCTGAACAATTAATATCATGGGTTGTGTTAAATTTTAATGCAAAGCATTAGTTTAACCCAATGGGTTGCATTGCATATAAAGAATGTTAGAAGAATATACCAGTTCAGTGTTGCATCTGAATTTTTATCAGTCATGTAGATCAAGGCCATTCCATTTATCTTAGACAGATTTACATGCTCTATAAATGATGCTTCATGCTCACAGGAAAAGGTGGTGTAACACACAATATGCTTGAAGACATCCACAACCACTGGAAACGTGCAGAAGCTGTGAGGATCAAATGTCTGGGAGTGCCAACACTTGACATGGACAACATCTGCTTCCATCTTGAGGTCATAATAGGGTACTGCATGCTTGAGAATCTAGGATCTGTACTCTTCTATCTGTGCCTATCTGCCATGTCCTGATATCCTCATGTGAGTGCACGCTGTGCAGGATAAAACAGGCGGCAAAATCATATACCGAAACATAAACATTATTATCCTGTATCGTGGTCGGAACTATGATCCAAAACGGAGGCCTGCCATACCATTGATGTTGTGGAAACCATTAGCTCCTATTTATCCTAAGCTTGTGCAAAATGTTGCTGAAGGGTTGACTTTCGAGGAAACAAAAGAATTGAGGAACAGAGGATTGAATTCTCCACCACTTACGAAACTGAGTAAGTTGGACATTATTTTGTAAGCATTTGAATTATATTAGCTCACTTCACCATCACATGGTTCTGTTGTCAAGCTATTTCTTCCATCAAAGTTTTAATCATGATGTGCTGTGCAGCTAGGAATGGTGTTTATGTTAACGTTGTTGATAAAGTGAGAGAGGCCTTTAAGACTGTGGAAGTTGTCAGACTAGATTGCTCTCATGTCGGGACTAGTGACTGCAAGAAAATTGGTGTGAAGCTGAGGGTATGTTACTAGTTTTTGCTCCTGTATTATACATGTAGTCATTTCCAACTGCATGTCCCCTAAATCACTTATGTTGCTTCTTTCCTCAAGTCTTTTAAAAAGTATGCGCCTAGAAATATTACTGTCTTAACCTCTAGTTCGCAAGCCATAGAAATTTTGACGGTTGTTTGACGTATTTCTCCATTTCACAGGATTTGGTGCCCTGTATACCCATATTATTTAAAGATGAACAAATTATACTCTGGAGAGGGAAGGTTTATCAGGAGCATTCTTCTTCAGATCAATTCACTTCCAAACCACAATGATGAATGCTAGCAACTACCTATGCCCATAGAAGTTGCTAACACAAGCTGCTTTGATGACTTCCCCTAGATGTGATCTCTGAAAAATATTACATGGGGACAGTTTCTTATGACAGGAAATACAAGGAACTGCAACTAGATCATATTAGGCACCTACATTTTCTGGGTGTTGTTTTCCTGCAAAAGATGCAGTGGCCAGTGCCGCACGAGAAGAGGATGGTACCCACGCCAACTTGAGCGCAGATCAATGAAAGCTTACGGTTTCCATATGCAGCATCATCTTGTCAACAAGAAAGTGATGTGCTACTAGCCTACGAGCACTGGTACCTCCTGCTGTGGGATCAGTATCTTAGTCTTCCATCCTCTATCCTCAACTTTTTGTTCTATTGCTTTGGCTGTCTTGATGGAAATCGGCATGTGACAAATTGGGACTGGGACTATGCCCTTTTGAACAGATTGTGTAATCTGAGTCTCAACAAGGTGTTGTTTGGATTGGTAGGGGACAAGTTTGTTGAACACTGATGAGGCACAAACATTTCAGTATACCGAATGAGAGAATTATGTGTTATGTTAGAAAGAATATCAGCATGGTTCGTATGGCGGCTACCGTGCATGTGATCCTGACAAAATGTGGATCATCTCAGGCCACTCGTTCGAACGTGGCTTGGGTAACTCTGAACTTTCTGATGGGCAGACAAAAGAACTCTGAAATTTCTGGAGCACACCGCTGTGAGCCTGTGATAACACAAAAGATTCGCACCACAAAATAGAGAACCCCTAAAATTTCAACCACAAGAAAACAGTTGGCAGGGGAAATTCTAGAGCACAAAAGGAAGAGCTTTTCGAAAATTATTGAATTTCAGATATGACCAATCTTTCTCTTTCTCAGACCTAGCTACAGGATTACAACACAAGCTTTACACAAAAGAGGAAAAAGGTGAGAATATATATTGTTGGGATTAATCCCCAAAAAGAAAACTAAAATTGTCTTTGAAGTGTGTTTTTCTCCAGTCTAAAACTTACTACCATTGTTCCTCCAAATAAGAACTGTCTTGAGTCTTTAATCCCATGAATTAAGATGATAAATGGCCCATCCAGATCAGCATTCTTGTATACTTGTTCTATGTGCGATGCAAATTAAATGTGCATCAGTGCATACCGTCAGTCACAGTCAGAGCTGATGCTCGCCGTCTGTAACGAACCATCATCGCCGGCGGTGGCTGTGGCGGCAACATCGGCTCCGGTGACCTCCATCCACGAGGCGTCGGTATCGTCCCACGACCGCGGCCGGATGCCGGTGCGGAAGTAGACGACCATCTCCAGGGCCTCGAACACCCTGTACCTGTCCAGAACCCCGTTCCACATGCCGCTGACGATGCAGTAGTTGGTGTTGTACGGCTGGCGGTGGTGCGCGGCGTGTTGCGCGCGCGACACGAGCACGCCGGCGTCCTGCAGCGCCTCGACGCCGGGCGGCAGCCGGCGGCGCTTCTCGTGCGCCCACGCGTGGAACTGCTGGCTGAGCACGACGCAGGCGGCGAAGGCGCCGGCGAAGGCGTGCGCGCCCGCGGGGGCGCCCGCGGCGGAGAGCGCGGCGTCGGCGGGGGCGAGCGCGAGGGCGGCGGCGCGCGCGAGCGCGTGCAGGTTGTTGCAGGGCTCCCGGCGCGTGATGGTGGACGGGTAGCGGTGGTGGCCCTGGAAGGCGGCGATCTGGGGGCCGAGCACGGGCGTGGAGGCGTCGCCGTAGTTGTCGACGAGCCAGTGGTAGACGCCCGTGGCGAGGTCGGCAAGGGAGTAGGCGGCCAGCGCCGCGGCGAGCGGCCCCGCGGGGGAGCCCGAGCCGGCGGCCACGAGGGAGGCGGACGTGGAGAGGGAGGAGAGGATGGCCGCCGAGCCGGCCAGCGTCCACGCGCGCTGCGGCCACGTCGACCGCAGCTCGTCCGGGTCGGCGCGGGACGGGACGGACGACAGCGATGGTGGCGGCGACGGCGTCGTCGTCGTCAAGGCGGCCTGGCACGGCGGCGGCGACCGGCGGAGCGGCGGGAGGTGGCAGCGCGGGGTGAGGGTGTACATGGCTGCTCTGGATCGACGCGTGCGAGCTCTTGATGAGCTGCTAGCTGAGGTCTGTGTCAAACGGAGAGCTTGAGGAAACTGGAAAGGCAATGGAGGTTGAGGAAACTGAAAAAGGGCAGGGCAGCTGTATGGTTCTGCACGGATCAGATTATTATTGTGCATGTAGACGTGTGGTGTGATGGGGATATACGTGGGGAGATGGAAGGCAGAAGATGATGGCCAGGGATATATATACTTAATTTGGAATAATGTAATTTTGAAGAAAGAGGAGTGGAGTAATTCTACCATCTTTTTTTTGAGTTTACTTCTGAATAATAGTCCAGCACAATTTTTTGGTTCCCTATGTTTTGGGTTTCAGAAGTTTTATAATTAAATATTAGAGTAAATCGCATCCACTTGTATGCCAGGTGATGCAAATTGGTCCAACAACTTGTAAAATGCTCAATTTAGTGCAATAACTTGACAGGTAGGTGCAGATCGGTCTAACAACTTGTAAAATACTCAATTTAATGTGATAACTTGCAAATAGATGCATTTACATTCCAAACATTACACAGCAACGTAACTAACGCAAAGTCTCAATAAATAGTATATTCACATTAGGACAAATTATTAAGTATTATTTGCACCTGGTTGGCAATATATTTTGCCAAGATAAGAACCCTTAGTGTTTAGAAATTAATGTTATGTCTTTACATTAATTATTTTTGTATAGTGATTTAATTTTTATTAAAAATATTTAATTTGATATTCAATATTGAAAATTTACCCTCGTTGTTTCTGATATTTTTTATTATATGCACTGTTAAGCTAAAAAAGCTAATATATTAATATAAACTATTGGTACTTTTAGGAGCTTGGTACATATATTTTTAAAGCCTCCTATATTAGTTAAAAAGGAAAAATGAGCTAAATAAATATAAACAAACATGAACATTATTGAATACATGAGCAGAAGCACAAAAGAAACCTAAGGTTTCAGAGTCTCTCTTACCGACTCCAGTGTTTGAGTGATGCTAATGGTGTAATTCAAAATTTTGATTGAATTTGAACTAATAAAAAATTGTGCATAGTTGAAAAATAACAACCGGATCATCATCAATAATTTTCATTTATAAAATATAAGAATTAGTAACGTTCATCTACTTAGTATGTTGCTGTTGTAATGGTGGTTAAATAATATATTATTTTAATAAAACCACAATTAATTTATTTTGAGAATAAAATTATTGACGTCCATTGCGATACGAAAATCTATGATCAAATAATACATTCCGATGTAAATATACTCTTTATTGTGATATAACGCTAGCAAATACATTGTCATGTAACATTTGGATTGTGAATGCATCAATTTACCAAGCTATTGCACTAAATTAAATATTTTCTAAGTTGTTGGATCAATCTCCACGCACCTGTAAGTTATTGTATTAAATTGAGCACTTTACAAGTTGTTGGACCAATTTGCACATATCTGCCAAGTTGTTGTATGGTGGGTGTAATTTACTCTAAATATTATATATAGAGGTCCAGTCCAACGTACTTAAACGTTAATTTGTGCAAACTATTTAGATTCATCATATTGCAGTAGTAATATCACAAGGACAATGACAAGTATACTTCAAAATGCAATACTGAATTTCCTGCTCATTCTAGGAAATGATCAAAGTGTATGTTGAGAGGGTGCCTTAGGGCTATTTGTTTATTCACAATGCTATTCATTGTTGAAATGTATTGTACAAAATTAAAGAAATTCTTGATGAACTTGTACATTTGTACATTTAATAAATAATCAAAGTTTAACTTAGTCTAAACTTATCTAAATGTGCAGCGGTAGTAATACGTGTTGGGGAAGCCACCTTCGGCAGGGTGCGAAGACGCCAGTACACAACAAGGCGCCGGCGGTCGAGAGCGAAGACCCCGAAGCGAAGGCCTCTGGGGCGAAGTAGCCTCGATGAAGGCCCCGCCCACCGGTGCGGCTGTCAACCTCCGTCCTGCACGATCGCGAAGGGCCCGAAGCGAAGGTACAAGGACGGATGGAAACCAAGCGAAAGAGGAGTGGCTGACTCGCTCGGCGAAGGCCCAGATCCGAAGCCCTGGTCGAAGGCATCCGGCGGCGAAGGATCTGGAACAAGACTAGGACCCGTATGTCGGGCCAGCTGTAATCCATTGAGAGTTTGTAGAGTTGATATTACCTAAAAGCCCACAGAATATTCTGTATTTGGGGCAGTTAGGGGGGCATTATGGGAATTTTAGCAAGTGGGTAGGTGAGCCGTCGGGCTATAAATACCCTCCTGTACAAATCATTATGGAATACAGAGCAAACACGTTGTTGTTTTGATTTTCGTGTCATTATTGTGTTTGTCGCCATTTCTCACAAGACTTCGCCTTTTGCCATTCGAGTTGTCGTGACCTCTTCATCCCGGAGAGCGTTCTACACCAACAATACGCTCCCCCTTAACATTTTTACCATGCATTTTGATTTGAAAATTTTCTAAATTTACTCAAATTACGTACATATTTTCACTACAATTTGTTAAATTGCATGGTCCATAAAAGTTGCATCAACATATTTGCATTTTAAAGTATCTTTAAGATGGTGGCGATTTAATAAAAGGAATATGCTGTAACCGCTAAGGTGGGAAAATACCAAAAGAGCGGACAGAAACGGTGGCCTGACGCCACGTGGCTCAAAAAGTTCGCCCAGCAAGCTGAAGTGAAGTGTGTGGTCTCTACAGAAAGGTCGCCTTGTCCAATTGCTGGCCATGTAATGAAATGGAAACTGGAGGCATCAACCTCGGACCGATCCATTGTGGGCTTGTGGCATTGCTGCTACAGCCGTAGCCACAGAGGCAATGCAACTTGGGCAGCCGCTAGAAAGCTGTAGAAAGAAACAGCACAAACGATTTTACAAATCTATTTATGTTTCAACCTTTAATGGCTTCAAAACTGGCATTAATGGTGTAAACTGAACTCTGCTAATACAATCTTGATGTTTGCTAGTTCAGGCAATGCTCAATTGGAGGTGAAGCACGGGGGTTGAAGCATTCGTGAAGTGAACTGAACTCTGCTAAATACTGGAATGCATAAAAACAAAACAAATTAAATCCTCATTAGTACAAACTACTGAAACCGGGATTTGAACGACCGATTATATACCCAGAAAGAAACAGCGCCGGCGAATTCCGTTACAGTATTATTCAGATACACTCAACCACACTTGATGGCCTATGGATTTCGGTTTGTGGTCAACATGGCACAGGGAAACAGTAGCCATTCATCCATTATTAGACCTCATATGGAAACCTAACCCTATATCTACATGATACTTGCACAAGCAAAACTGGATTCATTGCTTGCCACTGATTCTGCAGAGAAGTTCATCATCCATGGCCCACTGATCTTGCCAAAGTTTCAACCTCATGCCTTCGCCTGCAACAGAATGCAATTTTGGCAAGGAGTTTAGCGCACATATCACTGATGGATCGAAAGTTTCTGAGATTGAAAAGTAGGATAAAACAACTAAGCATATCGAGAAAATATAAGTATGCCAATTTTTGCACTTGTTTATCATGGACCACACATTTGTTTACACAGATTGAGTAGTGAACCTAAAGACCACATAAATGCCTTATTTCTTAGTTCAGAAAACAATGATCAATTCAGTCTGTACATGAAAAGTTACCTGAGAGTACAGGAATGTGCCAAGGATGGCAATGGCAGCTCCTAGGGCATTGACAGGGCGGACAGGTGTGTGGAAGATTATGATTGACGAAACAATCACTGATATACGCTTCATTGTATTGCCAATGCTAAACGTCAATGGAGAAATCTGATCAAGAGACATGTAGGAAACCTGGTTATACAAGTGGTAGAACACGCTCTGAGCAGCAACCCACCTACAAAATTCAACAGTAACACATCAGAAAAATATCAACATATATAAAATTGTGATATGAGATAGCCATAAATCCTGACACTGATCTAGCATAATTTATGAGTCCTTCATTAGGACAACACTGAAGTCTACATGCATATGCCCAACAGAAGAGTAAAAGAAATAGTCGCGTAAGTAGGTCTCCCTATTAAAATAACATGAGAACCATTTCAAGCTACCTACAATCTACAATATGACAACTATAGAGAGAAAAATGTAAGAAAATAAACTTCTTGTTTACCAGATAACATTGGGGCCAACTTCTGCAAGAGCCTTTTGCCAACCAGCAGCCCACATTTGGGGGCCTTCCATAGCAATAGCAAATGGAGTCAGTATGACAAGGGACATTATTGACAGGCAAGCATAGTAATTCATGCCACTGACGGACTTCCCCTTCATGCCCCTCTTTGAGAAGATGTTGCGGAAAACAAAAGCAAGGTTGGATATCATAGCACCCAGAAATCCTGGTGGGAGGAAAACGGTTTACAATTAACAACAAGAAAAGGAGAACAGTTGCTTCTCCTAACACGAAAAAGACTGTTTTAAAAAATGTAAACTTGTCCATAACTCCTATTTTGTCTCTCTTAAGCATAAATATAGGCATGAAACTTCAGGAAGAAATGGGAGAAAAGGGACATTAGCATGTTTCATCTGTTAGAAAAGAGGATAAGAACATACATGTGTAACTTTTCTCCAACTGGTTTCGTAGTTAATATTCGAATTTTTTATTTTTTTAATACAGTTTTTTATTCAAATTACAAATTAATACTCTGCATTATAGGAATTTCAAAACTAGATCATGGTCGTCTGCTGGGACGACGAAATCTAAATTTCGTCTACCCACTAGACGAAATATAATAATTTCGTCTGTCAGATAGACGAAATACTATTTTCGTCCACCCATTCGATGATTTTATGTGGGGCCAGCGTATTTCGTCTAAGCAACGGACGAAACAAAATTTCGTCCGAAATTTTTGTAATTTCGTCGAACAGGTAGACGAAATTTGTTTTCGTCAAACGGTCAGACGGAATTTACTTATTATGCCCGTGAGTCATCCCCTCTCTCTGTCATTGTCGTCGTACCTCAGCACTCCCTCTCTCTCTGTCGGTGGCGTGGGTGGTCGGCAGCAGGGCGCGGCGTCGGCGCGCTCTTCGGCAGGAGGCGCGGCGGCAGGCGGGCCCCGGCGCGCGGGAGGCCGTGCGCGGCGGCCGAGCGAGGCAGGCGAGCGGCACTACCGGCGGCGGGTGCAGTGGCTAGCTGCGGTCGTTGTGCTGACGTGTGTGTATGTAGAGGAGCAGCGTTGCCGGGACACATGCCGTCGCCCATCAAAAAGGTGAAAATAAAAAAAAAATCTAACTAAATTTCGTCAAGTGGGTAGACAAAAATAAATTTCGTCTACCCAGTGGACGAAATCTCTATTTTCGTCTAATGGGTAGATGAAATTTATTTTAAATTATAATTTCGTCATGATTCCATGCATTTTCGTCTAATGGGTGGACGAATATTAATTTCGTCCGCTGAACGGACGAAATCTATGTATTTCGTCTTCCTGGACGACAAAATTTGAATTTCGTCTGCCGGATAGACGACAATATACTAGTTATGAAATTTCTCAGATCCAGGGTATTATTCCGTAATTTCAGTAAAAAAATTGTATTAAAAATAAAAAAAATCGTTAATATTCTATCTATCGTTCAGTTTTTTTTCAAGTCTCGATGAGTTTCATGGAAAGCATCAAAATCTAGAAATATATCATAGAGCAAGAGTAATTTCAAAGATCAAATTTCTTCAAAAGGAATTGGAACTGACATCCTTATTTAGCTTGTAATTAAATGGCAGTTTCTAAAATTTCACCTTTACACTAATACTTCAAAAAAAACTACATTAATTTCTAAGTAACTGTAACAGAATATCCAAGAACCAAATTTATACTTACCAACCATATTAAAATTCAGCTCTGTGACAGCAGCAAGAGCACATCCACCAATGATTGGAAGAAGAGAAAGATAGACAGGAACAGGAAATGTCTCTCCAAGGAGGAACCTCGACACCAAAACACTGAACGCAGGTTCTGCACTTTTAATTATGTGTGTGAATGACACCGCCACCTTAGACATGCTGACCGTTGCAGCAACATGGCCAATTGTATGTGCCACAGCAACCTTCATGAATTAATCACCAAATTCAGTTACACTCTTCCATGGAAATACAGCAAAATAAGGACAGACATGAAAGAACCAACTCACCGGGAAAAGAACTTTCCAGAAATCTAGGTCGGTCTTGGGGGCCTCAACAAGGCGGGTGGCCCATGAGAAAAGCATCATTGCAGAGCCACAGGCGAGGGAGAGTGTGGAGGTGAGCCAGGGGTATGGAAAAGCGTTGAGAACCTTCTTGTTGTAAATGTTAAATATCACATTGAGCGCCCACCAGGTCGCGAAATAGATGGAGATTTTTAGCTTCTGTGCACCTTCCGACTGTACCGGCACCACCTCAGTCTTGGACTCCTTGTCATCAGCAGCAGAAGCTGCGCACCGGAACTCAAGTGGCTGCCTCCGAGGCTTAAGCTCGGCAGTGCGCGGACCATCTAGCGGTGCAAGGTAGAGTGGTCTCAGGGAGGATACCACGTATTTTGAGGGTTTGAAACTGGAGATGGATGGAATTGAAGCTGATTTTGAGCGCAGGCTGAAGCCTGAAAAGGCTCCAGGGGCAGGAGAGAGCTTCACAGAAGGTATCATGACTTCTGCATATCAAGAAAGAAGGTTTTAGATGGCAGTATATGAAGTACACATAGAAAGTGACAGAGAATTTTGGACTTTTCCCTGAAGAGTTGAACAAAACAAATTCTGATGTTCCTCTGAATAAAAGTTTTATTTGAGTTTCAGATGAATGCATCAGCGCTATACAGAAAGCAACATGAAAAATTTCCTAAGAAGACTGCTTCAAAGAAATTCTAGATATTTCTTTGGTCAGAGTTGTTCTTTGAAGTAATAGCAGGAATGAATTAACCATGTTTAATCCAAGCATAAACCTTTCTTCACTTAACAAGTCGTAAGTTCAGGGCCGTGCCGGCATAAAGCGGGGCCCTGTGCGGAAAATATGACTTCAAGTAATTTTTATATCATGTCGCATGACTTCCCAGGTGCTGCCGCCTGGTTGTCGCGCGGCATCATGATATTGTCTGCCGCCTATTGTCGTCGCTTACCGTTACTGCCGTTTTGTCGGCTTTGAGCGCGAGTTGTGATTGTGTGAAGATGAATCGCCAAATGCCAAGACTCTTGAGGGCAACAGAGCAAGCTAGCAGGTCTTTTGGCTAGGGGCGCATGTTCAACGTCTGTCACTTACATTTGGATTGGCTAAAAGAGCAACTCCAGCAACAGCCCTTAAATCAGATCCTCTAAGCGCTAAATGGGTCTGCCTCTATTTTTTAGAGGCCTCTAAATTTACTCCAACTCCATCAATAGCTCTCAGTTTTAACTTAGGATAGAGGGCTCCGTAGAGCCCACTAGGAATGAAGGAAGAAAAAGGAAATTTGGAGGCCTCCCTGAAATAAAGGGTCTAGTAGAGAGTCTGCTAGAGTATATCTTTTTAGTTTCATACTCTAAACTTGAGATAGGAGTCTGCTTAAAAGATCTGCTGAAATTGCTTTTAGAAACAAGACAGAATCTAACTAATAATTGTTGGGTTAATAAGATGAAGTGTGATGGGTTGCGGATAAATTTTGGGGCCCCAGAAAATGGAGGCCCTGTGCGGCCGCACGGGCCGCACCCCCTTTCCGCCCGTAAGTTTCTCTGTACTACAGAATTCTTCACGGCAAAGCCATCACCTTCTAAAATCCCACCGATGAATCCCCATGCGCTAAATGCTAAAATTCTGGATGAGGACAAATTGCATCCAGCACATCGTTTTCGAGTTGTAATCCACACGTAAGGGTGTCACCTTTATTCTTTCTTGCAAAGGCGCGAACACCCGTGATCTACTAAGGCAGATTTCGCATGCAAAGCACCCACCCTTTTCAGTTAATACCCACAGTCACAAGGGAAAGAAAGATTGGCTTTGGGTCACTGTAAAAAAAATGGACGGAAAGGGGAGAAATTGCCAAGGTGATGTGGTGCACAGGTGTAGTCAGGTGTTACAGCAGCGAGGAACCGGCCATGGCAGCTCGTGGCCGCCGGCAAGGAAACGTGGGTGGGGAGACGGAAGGCGGCCGCAGCGGTTCAAACGGCGGCCGGCGGCACTCCCCAAGGGGTAAAAGATCATCCAATGACTATGCAGATTAATAATACAACAAAAATAGTAAAATAAAGGAACAAACTTTGCAGGATCGAAAGAACGGATCTTACCTTTCCTCCCGCAAACCAACCAAGAACCACTCTCAGGATCAAGAACGGCAACGCCGCTCCCCGGGATCAATCCGCCCGGCTCAAATCAGAACAATATGGCGGCGACTTTCGCGAGGGGTTCGAGGCGGGGGGCGGAGCCTCTGGATATATGGTGGGCGGGGAGAGCCGGGGGATCGCACGGGGGGCCCTTGGAATCTGAGATGGGAATTCGGAGATCACAAGGAAGAGGCGGAGGTGGCACGAGGAGTGGTTCGCCTCCGGCGAGTCGCGTGTATAAAGGGGAGAAGGTGGCGGCTTGGTAGGTGCCGGTGCGCGTGTCTTTGTTTTTCTTTTTTTCCCCCTTTCTATAGGTTTTGTTAGGATGGAGAAGTATGGGGGCGTTTATGCAAATGTCTTTTGTAGGGAGACCAGACGTCCAGACCATAGTTTTGGACTTCTGTGAGCACCGCGGGGGGGTGGTTAGGGATGGTGAGGCATGCGCTTCTCGTGAACTAGCTTATTCTCCGCGTGTTGCTGTGGAATTTGAGAGAGTTTTTTGATAAACTATGATAAAAAATACAATAATTTTTTAAATAAAATGCTACGGAGAGCATGTAGTAAGACAAAGTTGCCATGGCGAGGTGCAACACAAGGAAATTGGAGGCGGAGTAGAATGGTTCGGAGGCGGATGGTTCCGATCTTCCTCCAGCATTGCAGACATTTTAAAGAGAGCTGGAAAGGCGGATGGTTCTCGACCCCGACGACCCATTTTGTTGCCTTTGCGA